>NW_028234442.1:21325163-21327663 GCF_977035675.1 Penaeus japonicus
CGCTGACGATCCTCCGCCGGGGGGACGAGTACGAGCGCGAGTGGTGGTGGGGCCAGCTCCGCGACATCCAGGGATATGTACCTAGAAATTTACTCGGGGTGAGAGGCCTGTCTGATTGGTTGATGGTTTTTTTTTTTTTTTAGGGAACGAGGATTGGGTTTAGTTTTGTATTTTTTAAAGAAAGATGTGTGGATAGATAGGTGGTAGAAAGTGGAAGAAAAGATGAATATTGTGGTGGATATTCAATTATATATTTTTTCCTTACGAAGGAAGGGTCACTTCTGATGAATATTAAGGTGGATATACAATTATATATATTTTTTATATAAAATGAACACCAGTGTACTTACGCCGCCGCCCTTTCTTTGCAGCTGTATCCTCGAGTGAAGAGTCCCGTTCGTGATTCCTGAGGACAGAAGGTGGCCACGGATAAGCAGGCTACCCTCTACCCTCTTCCAGGTCGTAACACAAAACTGGGATAAAACTCATCTGCATAATATTTTTTTTTCCTTTTTTTTTTATCTTCCAAGTTTTGTCTTGATATTCTCCCTCCCTCCGGTACTGTAATTTGAGAGGGAGAGAGAGAGAGAGAGAGAGAAAGAGAGCGAGAGAGAGAGAGAGATAGAGATGATCGGTCGCCGAGGCATCGTCGACAAGGAATCGGACGGACATGCCTCGCTCGGCGTCACTAATCGAACTCTTTCCTTCAGCCGACGCGATTTACAGGGGACTAATTCATTCATGACTTTGTGACCGAAACGGGGCGATCGTCGGCGCCTCGTCCCGCTTCCCAGACTGGACTATTTATTTTTTGGTGGTAGAGTGGCAGCTATTAAATTCTAATAATAATTATATTAAAAAAAGAAAAAAATACATTATCGTTATGCTTTTTTTTTAGTCAAGTTAATGAGGCAAAGCAGAGCTTACTCTTCTACCTCCAAAAAAAACAAAAACTTTCTTGTTTATTTTCTTGTGACTGAAGCAGACTAGTGCCTTACATAACTGACAACCTGCAGATATTTTAGTGGTCTCTGTGATTATGACTGAACTACAGTGAGAATGCGAAACTCTGTACTGTAATACATATCTATACATGCTGTATATATCAGAGGATGTATATTCTGTACTGCTTTGGATGCTGCTAGGTAATATTTTTGACAAATACATAACTGCATCGGCTTCTGCAGGAGGAGGAGAATTCCACAGACTGGACGACAATGATGAATGTTCCGAAGTGATCAGTAATCCACTAAATACACGATATATAAAAAAGAAAGAAAAAAAAAAAACACACCCATGCTTTGTTTCATCATTGTCATCTGTAAGTCACTGGGCGTTAACGTGTCGAAGTGACCTGGAGCTTGTGTGAATGTCCTTTATTTCAAGGGAATAAAACCCTGAAACAAAGCTATTTTTCTAGCATGACGACTACACAATATTGTTAATATTTTACTATTAACTGTACTGATATACACAATTGAAATAAAAAGTTGCCATATGACTTTGCCTTTTTTCCTTGTCCGTATTTTGGGAAGTTAGTTTAGCGTATGGTTTCTAGATACAAAAAATTAGATAAAAATTAGATTAGATAAAAATTACATAAAAAAATAGTAATAATAACTACGAAGTTGATGATGATTGATTGACTTTTGAAGTCTGACGTATCTGTCGCGTCAGACTCTTGGTTGATGACAGAATGGCAGTGTTGATGATCAGTAGTCGATAACTAACACGTCGGTGGTTGATCATGAATTGAAATGCAACGATGAGATTTAGACATATATTTTAGTCAATCACAAACCGTCTGACATGCATCTTCACCTCGTTAATTAAAAGAGGGAGTATACCAGTATACCCTTTCCTAATACCGGATTTCTTCAACCATACAAAACCATCCACAAATATCAACAAAAAATGTTCTTCTTCAACCATACAAAACCATCCACAAATGTCAACAAAAATGCTTTTCTTCAACCATACAAAACCATCCACAAATATCAACAAAAATATTTTTCTTCAACCATACAAAACCATCCACAAATATCAACAAAAATATTTTTCTTCAACCATACAAAACCATCCACAAATATCAACAAAAATGCTTTTCTTCAACCATACAAAACCATCCACAAATATCAACAAAAAATGTTCTTAAAACCAGAGATGAGAACTTGGATGGCTGAGATGATCCTGAGATGATCAATACTAGTTCCTTGCTATTTATATAACAGGGTCTATTTACTCGTAGTCCTAGGCTAATAGAAATGAGTCTCGGGTAAAATGATATTCCTTTGACTATAATCTCCTTTCCTTCTATAAGAAAAGTTATATATAATTTCTTATTTATGTGAAGTAGGAAAACCTTCCGCTGTTACTAAATACAATATGATGATATGAATACAATATATAAGAATTTGTGCATATGACAAACCTAAGTAAATCCAAATATATGAAAACAATTAAATACTCATTCTAAGAATTAATGTGACGAATGGAAAAG
>NW_028234442.1:21335163-21343242 GCF_977035675.1 Penaeus japonicus
TTATTAAATTCGTTATCATATTCATTATTACATTCGTTATTATATTCGTTATCATATTCGTTATTAAATTCGTTATCATATTCGTTATTACATTCGTTATTAAATTCGTTATCATATTCGTTATTACATTCGTTATCATATTCGTTATTACATTCGTTATTAAATTCTTTATCATATTCGTTATTAAATTCGTTATCTTATTCGTTATTAAAATCGTTATCATATTCGTTATTATAATCGTTATTACATTATATCTGAGATGGTTTGAAATAACGAGGTCTATTGATCCAATCTTTGAACCATATATCTGATAACTTTTTTTTCGATATTCTCGAACACTTGTCTATAAGGCTTTAAATTTTAAATATCTTTACGAGTATATTATAATAATACGGTTGCCTTATTTAGTATTATCATAATGGTAATGATAATAATAATAATAGCAATAAATGTAATCACGATAATGATAATAATAGCAATAAATATAATCATGATAATAATAATAATAGCAATAAATATAATCATGATAATAATAATAATAGCAATAAATATAATCATGATCATAATACGTATATAGCAATAAATATAATACTTTATGTATATGTGTTAATAAGTAATAGACCTAAAATGATAATATATCGTCATTGATGTATAATAATAATAGCAATAAAGGCATAAATCATGATAATTGTATTCATAAAATAGCAATAAATATAATCATGATAATAATAATAATAGCAATAAATATAATCATGATAATAATAATAATAGCAATAAATATAATCATGATAATAATAATAATAGCAATAAATATAATCATGATAATAATAATAATAGCAATAAATATAATCATGATAATAATAATAATAGCAATAAATATAAATTTTCATTTGAAATAATGACTTAATAGTAACTTAAATATAATCATGATAATACTAATAATAGCAATAAATATAATCATGATAATAATAATAATAGCAATAAGTATAATCATGATAATACTAATAATAGCAATAAATATAATCATGATAATACTAATAATAGCAATAAATATAATCATGATAATAATAATAATAGCAATAAGTATAATCATGATAATACTAATAATAGCAATAAATATAATCATGATAATACTAATAATAGCAATAAATATAATTATGATAATAATAATAATAGCAATAAATATAATCATGATAATAATAATAATAGCAATAAATATAATCATGATAATAATAAAAACAAAAAACAATAGGATAGATAATGAAATACATAATCATAATAATGATAGCAAACACAAGACCAACAATAATGATAATAACAACAGTAACAACAATGATAAAAAAGTGTTAGGAAAATTAATGTTACGAGTAAAATTAAATGCCTGCAATAGCTAAGTGACTAAAAACGATCAAATTCGTCCCATATTGCTCGTTACTTATGGTTGGTCACTTTTAATATAAGAAATATCTTATATTTATATCTATATTTATTGTTACTCGTGTTATTATTGTTAGTGGTGTTACTCTTATCATTATCATTATTTTCACCATCATTAACATTATCATCCACACCATCACCATCATCATCATCATCATCATCACCACCATTATCATCATCATAAGATATAGAAATTTGGTAATAGGAATATAAAGATACAGTCATTTGTCATCATCGACATCATCACACCACCTTATTCGATCTATCATCATCACCACCACCACCACCATTATCATCATCATCATCACCACCACCATCACCAGCACCATCATCATCACCACCACCACCACCATCATCATCATCACCACCACCACCATCATCATCACCACCACCACCATTATCATCACCACAACCATCATCTGTATTAATCTGTAATTACTTAATAAAAACCTAATCCTTACGACAAGACATAAGTCGCACGTAAGCTTATTCTTAAGTAATTAAAAGCGAAGTGCAGACTCCTAAGATTTAAATCAAATGTTGATAATCACGCACATTTTGATGGTAATTATGGTGAAGATGATGAAAGAATGAAGGAAAAAAAGTCAATTATATGGATAATAACAATAATGAAGATGATGATGATGATGATTATGTTAATATTTATAATGATAATGATGGTAATGGTGATAATATGATGACAATGAGAATAATACATTAACAAAAATGATAAATGATGATGATAATGATGATTATGATGATGATGATTATGTTGACCATAATACCAATAATAATGATAATAATGATAACAATAGTAATAATAATAACATAAACAATAACGATAATGATGATGATGATAATCATAATCATAATAGCAACAATAATAACAAGCGTTTTCATTCCAATCATGATAATGATAATTCGGGAGCAATTTTATAAGACTAAATAAACGACATCAATGGATAAATATATGAGAATTACGATGAATAATTGACATATTACGTTGTTGAAATATATGCCATGATAATAATGATAATAACATGATATACTAAACGACAAAAAAGTAATATTTACCGAAACCAGGGCAGTTGATCTGACGTCTTGCATGCAACTGACTGAGGTATCGAAGTTCGATTGATTCTTGTTGCATAAAAGAGGTTATTAAGGGTCGCCTGTTCAATCGTAAACACACGGACGTAATATTGGTATCATTAATGTTTATATGATGTTGATGATGGTGGTGTTAAGTGGTAGGTTGTATGGTGGTGTTCTGGTGGATGATGATGATTGTCAATTTGATGGTGTGTAGGTGGATTTGATCCATGCATGGTGGCTGGATTGGTCGATGATGAATTGGCTGGTGGTGGTGTAATGTAATGACATTGGGGGTGCGATGGTGAATGATGACTCGGTGAGTGGTGATGATAATGTCCGCTTTAATTTGGTTTAATCTTGGCGGCTGGCTGAGTGGCTGATGGTGAGGTCAAACATGATAATGTATTAATGATGGTGGGAACAATATATGATTATATTATAAGAATAACAACACTAACAATAATAACACGAGTAACAATAATGATAATGATAATAATAGCAATAAATAAAATAATCATAATACTAATAACAAAAAAACAATAGGGTAGATAATGATATATATAATAATGATAATAATGAAAGCAAACACAAGACCAACAATAATGATAACAACAACAATAACAACAATGACAAAAAAGTATAAAGAAAAATCAATATTAATATCATGTTAAAACTTCGGGCGTGTATTTATGTTGCAACTTACTAACTAATAATATAACGATCACTTCAACTTGCAACATTGCACGAAGGATTTTAATGTTCGTAATATATAGGAAAATGTATGTTGCGTAACATTTCAATATTAGGCAACATATCTTCACACTTAACTAAACTTCGTAATCCTTATCCTACTGGAAGTTTTGGATATTTTTTTTTTTTTTTTAACCACAAGGTCTGGTTAGTCAACCCCCCCGTTATGAAAATCCTCTAACGGCGAGTTCGGATTATTTGCCTACATGCTTCGTATTTTCTTCTTTTTTTTGTCCTTTTTAACTAGTACAGAAATATGTGTCTATATAAACATAAACACACATATAATGGCAGATAAAAAAAACGCGCCAAAATCGAATGATATTCCCAGGAACGTGAGACAACCGGTTCGAAATTTTCCCGCCATCGCGTTGTCAATAATCTTCTCTTACGATAAATATATTAGTATTTTTACCCATCCTGTGTGATTATTAATTATCCTACGATCTAAACAAATGCGGAGTTAATACCACTATTAAAACCTTCAACCTTTTAAAAAATTACAATCACAACACTATCTTCTTAACACTCTTTTCCCTCTTTATCTCAATCTAATCTCTACTACTACTAACTAACTCCTCTCTCTCTCTCTCCTCATAGCTCCTTCTATCTGTAAATCCTCTCTCTCTCTCTATCTATTCTCTCTATTCCTAACTAAACACTACTCTATTCTATGTACTCCTCTACATACTACTCCTCTCTCCACCTGCTTCTCAGCTCGCTCTAAACTTCTGCTCTCTTCACTCTCTCTCTACTCTAACTCTCTCACTACTCACCTCTCAAATCTCCACTCCTCACTCTCACTTTCACTCTCACTTCACTCTCTAGCTATTATCTTATCACCTCTCAACTCTCACTCTCACTCTCACTC
The DNA here is from genome assembly GCF_977035675.1 of Penaeus japonicus. Taxonomy (NCBI): domain Eukaryota; kingdom Metazoa; phylum Arthropoda; class Malacostraca; order Decapoda; family Penaeidae; genus Penaeus; species Penaeus japonicus. The sequence continues at coordinate 21,339,317 of NW_028234442.1, forward strand.
TCACTCTCACTCTCACTCTTAAACACTCTTTCTGTCTTGTTCTTTTCAACTCTCACTATCACTCTCTCTGTTTTTTACTTATCTCACTCTTACTCAACTTACATCATTCATCATCTTATAGTAAATCACTCCCTACTCTCACTTCCTCTCTCTTTAAAAACGTCACTCTCAAATACTCTCTGGCCTCCACTCTCTACTCTCATTTGGCTTAACTCACTCTCTCTCTCTAATCTCAATCTTACTCAGAACTTCTCTCAATCTCTCTCTATTTATTCTCTTCTAGATAACTCTCTCTATTCTCTCTAATCTCATTCATCTACTGCGTTGCCATACATACGTTTCTACTCTCTCTCGCTATTCTCTCTCTCTCGCTTTCTCTCTCTCTCGCTTTCTACTCTACTCTACGCTTATCTCTCATTAACTCTCGCTTTTCTCTCTCTCGTTTTCTCTCTTATCGTTACTCGCTTTCTCTCTCTCTCGACTTTCTCACTAACTCTCCTCTCGCTTTAGTCTTGATACTCTCTCTCTCGCTTTCTCTCTCTACTCGCTTTTCTCTCTCTCGCTTTCTCATCTCTCTCGCTTTTCTTACTTGTCTTTAACTTCCCTCCGCTTTCTCTCTCTCTCGCTTTCTCTTACTTAACTCCTCGCTTTCTCTACTCTCATCGCTTTCTCTCTCTCTCGCTTGTCTCTCATCTACTCGCCTTTTCTTCTCTCTACGCACTTTCTCTACTACAATCTCTCGCTTTCTCTCTCTCTCGCTTTCTCTCTCTCTCGCGCTTTCTCTCTCGTCTCTTTTCATCTTATTTTCACTTCTCTTTTTTTCTTTCTCTCTTCTCATTCTCGCTCTTCTCTCTCCGCTCATCTTCTCTCTTCTTCTCTTCTTTCTTCTCTCTTCCTCTCATTATTCATTCTTCCCTTCACTTCATTTTCTATTTCTTCTCTTCTCTTTTCTTTTATTTTTCTCTCTCTTTTTTCTCTCTTCTCTCTTTCTCTTCTCTCTACTTTCTCTCACACTCTCCTCTCATCTCACTACACTCTATCCAATCTCACTCTCCTATCACTCCTCATCGCACTCTCTCTCTCTCTCTCTATCTCTCTCGTCTTTCTCTCGCTCTCTTCTCTACTCTTTTCCACTCTCATCTCTTCACTCTACTACTACTCTCACTCTCACTCTCATCTACTTCACTCTCACTCTACGCTTTCTCTTTTCTTCTTTTCTTTCTCCCCCCCCCTTCCCTTCTTCTTTTTCTTTTTCTTTCTTTCTCTTTCTTCTCTCTCTCTCTCTTCATCTCATTCATCTTCACTTACTACCTCTCACTCTCACTCTCACTTCTCTTATCTCTTCTTTTCTCTTCTCCTCTCTTTCTCTCTCTCTCTCTTTCGATTACGTCTCTATCTTCTTCTTCTCTCTCCTTCTCTCTTCTCTCTCTCTTTCTTTTCTCTCTCTCTATCCGTTCTGATAAATGTTCACACGCTGTTCGAAATGGTACGTTGACACTCGGCGACTGGAAATTTCGAGAAGGTCAACGAACACGAATGTAGAGAGTTGTTGTAGTTACAGACACTTATGGTAATTATTATGGTAGCGATAATTATTATATGATGGTTATGATAATGACACTGCCACGACTGCTGATGATTATTATGGCAGCGATAATTATGATATGATGGTTATGATAATGACACTGCCATGACTGCTGATGATTATTATGGTAACGATGATTATGATATGATGGTTATGATAGTGATGATACTAATGATGAGGATTAAGAATATGTGACATCAGTGATGATGATAACAAACATAGTGATAATAACAGCAGCAATAAAAGTAATGATAATGAGTACATGATAATGTAATGAATTTTATTATACTAACAATACTAATGATACTGATAGTAATAATAATGATAATAAATCATCATAATTAAGAGATTATAATGATAACCATCATAATAATCATGATAATAATAATAAATATCAATAATAATAATGATAATAATAACAATAACAAAAACAACATAGAAAAAGACACACTAAAAATTAAATACAGCACACGTAGATCCCTTATATAAGAAATGTTTATATAAAAAAAATAAATAAAAATAAAATAAAATAAAGCAAACCCTCCTGAGGCATTACAACCTATTAGTAAGAATTCCGTGGGTGTGGTGGGCGTGATCTATGCTGCTAAAGCTTGAGAAATGTGAAATCGCGTGACTGAATCCCGCCTTTGCGAGGTCAGACGAATCCCGTCTTTTCAGTAGAACTTTCCATCGTTACAGTCCAAAGTCAAATATGTGTGTGTATGTATACATATATATATATATATATATATATATATATATATATATATATATATAAATATATTTATATTTTCTTTATATATATGTGTGTGTGTGTGTGTGTGTTTGTGTGTGAGTGTGATGTGTGTGTGCGTGCGTGGTTGTGTGTGTGTGTGTTTGTGTGTGTGTGTGTGTCTGTGTGTGTCTGTGTGTGTGTGGGTTGTAATATTTATAAAATATATCATATATAATAGTTATATATATATACTAATTTATATATATAGATATATATATATATATATATAAATAGAGAGAAAGAGAGAGAGAGAGAGAGTATGAGAGACAGAAAGAGAGAGAGAGAGACAGAGACAGAAAGAGAGAGAGAGACAGAAAGAGAAAGAGAGAGATAGAGAGAGAGAGAGAAAGAAAGACGGAAGAGAGAGAGACAGTGTAAGTGAGAGAGAGAAAAAAGAAAGAGAGGAAGAGAGCGAGAGAAAGAGAGAGAGAGAGAAAGAGAAAGTAAAGGGAAGAGAGAGAGAGACAGAGAAAGAGAATAAGTGAGAGAGAGAAAAAAAAAGAAAAAGAGAGAGAGAGAGACAAAAAGCGAGAGAGAGAGAGAGAGAGAGAAAGAAAGAGAGAAAGAGAAACAGGGAGAGGGAGAGCAAAAGGGAAAGAGAGTGAAAGAGAAAAAGAGAGAGGGATTGAGAGAGAGAGAGAGAGAGAGAGAGAAAGTGAGAGAGAAAAAAAAGAAAGAAAGAGAGAGAGGAAAAAAGAGAGAAAATTGAAAGAGAGAAAGAGAGAGAGAGAAATGATAATTAAGAATAGCTTTCGTCTCTTTATCTATTAATACATAATGTATATATCTAAATATCCTATGTTTATAAATAATATTTCCAAATACATTAATGAAAATTAAGATACAATTAATGTACATTTCTAAATACATTATTCATTCGCGCATTTGTTCTTTATTTCTAATCTGTATTTCTGTTTCTTTCGGCACACTTTCAAGATCGGTTGCCAATACGCACACACACGCACACATACACACATACAACACACACACATACACACACGCATACACATAAACACACAACACACACACACACTAGTACCACACAGACACACATTACCACCCAATATAAACACACAAGCAGACACAACACACACAAACTAACACCACACAATATAACAGTAACCCAACAACACCCCACAAAACGTAAAAATTGTCACACACACACATATACATTACACACAATACAACTCGCATACACATAGCATTTACCACATATGAACAACAAGAATGCCACGCCCGCACACCCACATCACATCAAAATATATCCAACAACACCGCACACCCACACACACACACACACTACAAACGCACAAACAATCGTACACTCACCAACACACAACAAACGATACATTATTTATTAACACACACCGCATACCTCACACACACACATACATACTTATACACACACATACAACAAAAAAATTTAATAAAAAAAATATCACACGCACACACACACAACTATTTTAAATACATACACCACCACGCATTACACACACTCAACACACAACTCCAACACACACTAAACATCACAAATGCACATTCACATGCAGATACACACGTACACAC
>NW_028234442.1:21343342-21345842 GCF_977035675.1 Penaeus japonicus
CGTCCTGTTCTATTGACCATTGACATTGGAAAAAAAAAAAAAAAAAAAAAAAAAAAAAAAACACAAAAAAAAACACACAAAAAAAAAAACCCCCCCAAAAAAAAAAAAAAAAAAAAAAAAAAAAAAAAAACAATATATATATACATACATTTATATGTTTACGCGAATCCATATACACGCACCTCATTCTTGAATAGACTATGATGAAGCATTCTATTCTAATCAATCTATGATGAAACATGATCTCAATCTGCTTTACTTTTTGATTATGCAAACGTCAGGCCAGAACCATTCATGCGCACTATCGCCAAACGCAAACTTCAGTTCTTTGGACACCAGGTCAGGAGAAATCAAACACCAAAGTTTCTCATACAAGACTACTGTGAGGGAACACGCCAACAAGGTAGGCCAATAAGAACATGGCAAGACGACATAAAGGAGTGGACATCTCTTGACATTCAGAGAGCTTGTCACCACAGTCTCAACAGGAGGAAGTGGAGGAAGGATGCCAAGACATGGCTGCACCAACGGCCTAACCGGCTGAGGTCATGATGATGATGATGATGATGATGAAACGTCCTTAAGCTGTTGTGCAATTGAACATAAATTCGCTTATCCTCGCCCACCGTAAATTGCTATTTTTTATATGATATGTAAAGTATTCAATAAAATGCTGTAATTTTCTATTAAAACGAAATGATTATGGAATCTATTGCTATTATCATTAACATAAAGTATCAGTTATACAATCAGTCGCTTTTGGTTTTACTATTCAATGTCAATCATACAATCTAAAGCTGTTATCCTTAATATGAAATTATGAAACAACAATTATACAATGTAACGCTGCAATGAAACATGGACAACATATATATTTATTATAAGTTATCCTATAAAAAATATGATCTAAACTATATCGGATATATCACAAAAAAAAAAAATATATATATATATATATATATATATGCAGTATATATATATATATATATATTATATATATTATATATATATATTTATATATATTATGTATATATATATAATATATAAATACATATATATATTATATGGTATATAATATATATATATATATATATCTATAATATATATATATATATTATAATATATATATATATATCACAAAAAAAAGAGAGGAAAAAAAAAAAAAAAAAAAATAAAAAAAATATATATATATATATATATATATATATATATATAAATATATATATATATATATACATCCATTTATGTGTTTACGCGAATCCGTACACACACACCTCATTCTTGAACAGACTATGATGAAGCATTCTATTCTATACACTATTGTATTAATTTATTTAAAGATAAGAATAAATCATCACAGATGTAATTAAAGGTATTTGGACATTAAAGGAAAAGAATTTATAGAGTGATTTGCGCCATTTCGAAACTAAATTCGAGAAAATCAGGTTGCTGAATAGACGTAAAAAAAATAATGATAATAAAAAAAATAAAAATAAATAAATAAATAAATAATAATAATAATAATAATAATAATAAATAAATATATAAAAAGATAAATAAATAAATCTTGTGTGCGTAGGAAAATTAATTTAGACCAATGGGACCCAAGTTTTATATGCAGGTTGCAATCTCAATGTGAATGTCCATAGATATGTCATATGACAGGCGCCTGAGAGCGAATTCACCGTCATGGATTTATATGGCTTGTATTAATTAAATGACTCCCATGCAATATATTTGCAGGAAAGTCGGTGATTTGTTGCAACTCTCTCCCACCACATCCAAAAAGGAGCCATTATTGTTATTAAAAGCCATTCCGTTAGTGCAATAGCGATGCCTTTAATTTGATACTTGCAATAAAAGAGAACAGAGGTGGGCGAAGGGAGATTATAAATTGCAGAATTACCCTTTATGTTTCCTCTATTTATTTGACGTCTTGTTGTTCGATATGATATGAATTAACATTTGCATTTGCAAAGTTGCATGAATCACTTTTGCAAGATAATGGGGAAAATGAACATTCGTTGATTTTATCACAATTCTCAGTCGTAAAGTTGCAAGATCCAAAATGTACTGTTAATAACAATAATAAAAAACTATTAATATCACACCTATTTCAAAACAGCCACCGAGAGAGAGAGTCAAGCCAGGCAAGCCAGGTAAGCCAGGCAAGCCAGCCAATCCAAGTCGCCATATTACCTCCAGATATACGAATAGATATAAAGTGCGATATATATATATATACAAGCCAGAAAGCCACTACCACCAAAGGAGGCAAGCGGTGCCCCCCCCCCCCCAAGACCCAAGGTGCTTGGTTCCCTTCCTGCTCATAGGCCGTTGGTAGATGACAAGCGACCGTGACCTCTGAGGGAAATGACCCAAGTTCGGTTGAACTCGCTTGGGTTTAGTCTTGCGTCTTCCGTTTCGAGCTGAATTGAAGACACGAATGAGTGGTTTCGTGATTTTAGAGTGGACTGTTAGAGTGGGAGTGGGAGTGAGG
>NW_028234442.1:21353342-21368342 GCF_977035675.1 Penaeus japonicus
AGAAAGTTTACAAGGTTAAAGTTCATTATAAACAATACAAGGTAAAAAGTGACACAAGTTTAAACAAATGAATAAACTTAAAAATATTTCGGTAAAAAAATGACTATCATAAAAGAAGCACGAATGGTTCTCCTAAATCAAATAATCCTTTAAGAATGCACTGCTTAAAAAAATAACATCAAGCAAATATAAAACAATTCAAAATCTTTAAAATCAAGGTTTTTAAGTCTGCCAAATACATTCAACAGTTACGTAAAACTTGGGAAGTAAAAGCCAATGGTAAAACATGATACTAAAACAATAAAATCATTGAAACATATGACATTAACATATCGAACAAGCATGGATACATTTGCTTGTTCGATAAGTTTTCACAATAATATCAACATGGACAACAACAAAAAAGCGGTCATGTGGAATGGCAAGGTTTCTCTAAAAGGCCCGGCAAGTAAAAGTAAACATAGTTCTCATTACGTATCTTTGTATAAATCATTTTTACAAAAAACATCATGACCGGATCATGCAGTGGATTAAGTATACAATAGATCAGACAGATTCATCGTGGCCAAGGATAAGGCAGGATTTAGGGTTTAGAAGGGTTGGGATAAGCTCATAGGAACGCATGTAAGGTTTAGGATGAAGGGAAAGGATGGGAGAAAGAAAATGATTCGAAATAAGGGTAGAAAAGGTAGGATTACCGGTAAGGCATGGAAGCTAGGAGGTAAAAATCTAGATCAAAATATATTAGAAAGTAAGAAGTATATAAAGGCGATCTGAACTGACCTGAAGCTTATTTCCTGACCTCAAATGACACTGCCTGGTTGAGTTTTTACGACTGTCGGAATGTCCCGTATTTATGACCGATGCTTCGACCTTCTAACACTTAGGATCGAAAATGCGGGGTTGAGGCTTCACATTTACTCAGGGAGTAGTATGCAACAAAATACTCCTCCCACAATCTTTCATTAGCTTCACTAATGTTACAATATGTTACAAATTATTTAGACGTTTTCAGTGTATGTGTTAAGTCGCTCTGGAGATGCTTGAGAACCTCCATGAATTTCACATTGGTCCTGAAACAAGGGGTTAACAGGGGAAGGGGGTGGGGTGAGGGAATAGGAAAGGGAAAGGGAATAGCGAGGAGCGAAAGCTTGAGCTGAATAAGACTAAGGATAAGAGGAAAGAGAGAGGTGGGGGGGGGGGGGGGAAAGAGAAGGTAAGTGAATACAAAGGATTACGAAATAAAAAGACAGTACAACAGTCGGAAATAAAGAACAGGAATGGCAAGGGAAAGGTTAATATCATTATGGCAAGAATAGAATTAACAAAGAGAGGAACGATTGCGAATAAGAGAGAGAGAGAGAGAAAGAGAGAGAGAGAGAGAGAGAGAGAGAGAGAGAGAGAGAGAGAGAGAGAGAGAGAGAGAGAGAGAGAGAGAGAGAGAGTCAAAAATGATAATCTTTGACATAGTGAAGAAAGCAGGACGAAATGTTTGGAAGAAAACGGAAGAGTAGGAAATGAGGAAGTAGGTAGCCGAAGAAAAAAAAACGGGAAGTAAGAGCAGTTAGAGGGTCTACTGAAGAAATGATCGATGGGAAAGAATTCAGGGGGGGGGGGAGGTAAAAAAATGTATAGGATTCAGACGGAAGGGACCCTAGGAGAAAGACAAGGGCTGGGTGGGGGGGGTCAGGGTCAGGTAGGAAGGGGGAGATTGTAAAACTCCTCTCTCCATCTGAAATTAAGATCCACTGCAAACCTGACATTATTAAGTATCTACTAAGTAAGAAAGGGAAGAAGCAGATGAAAAAAATAATACAAACATATTTTATATAAATTATGGGATTTGGTGAAACTGCCCTTATAGATAAATCTTATATCTTTTTGTCTGACTACATTATATTCTTGTCTAGCTAAAGTCTGTCTATTTCAGATTTTTTTTTTTTTGTCTTAAGAGGAACAAGTCATCACAATGTTCCTTAATGTGAATACATAATGTGAATCTGCATTCTTCTCAGGTTTTCAAAAAGGCTTTTGTAACACAATAACCAAACAACTGTTATCATGCTATTTTCTTCCTTAGGAATATAGTATATATAAAATTGAATTCAAGGTGTAATAGAAGAACCAGGATAGGCTCACACACTTTATTTCACGCAGCTATTAACTGCATTGCACATTAGATGCTACATATATCTTTCCATGACCATGCAACTAAATTCATGCATTCTTGGCTTTAGAGAGGATGAAAGAATGAGTGAGCTAAAATGGGAGAAATTTCAGATTGGGTAACCTTTTCTTCTAAAAATAATTACATTTAAAGGCTTGTTAAAGTAATCATCCAGTAACACTGAAGAGGTATATCAACATGTAGATTCATTAAAGTGGCACAATTTATTAAACTTCATCTTAATTGCAGATGCTTTTTTATTCCTTGACAGTAATCTGATTACATGGTGGTAACAGTATGTAAAAGGATGAATAAAACATTAGTAACTTATAAACATTTATTTACAAAATGAACAATTACCAGTCCTAGTACTGTACAGTGGTATAACCTTTTCTATAACAAACTAATGTTCAGATGGAATAATTTGTTAACAAATAAATAACTTCATTTTTGTTGAATTCAAATTCAAACTCCAACCGCACTACCTCAAAAACTCCGTAATTAATAAAAAAAGCTACAGTAATTTTTCATAAACTTTCGATTAGTCATATTTATACAAGTTTTCTGAATCTAATCGCGGTTTGTGTTTCTGCTTCTTATCCTTCCTGCATGCTTTGGGAATGTAGATGGGACTATACTCATCCAGGCGTCGCTTTTCGGGATTCATTTGGTTGCTGAAAGGAGATAGAGACTACGATGAAACTCAAATAAAATTACTATGATCATCTTTGATCGTTTCCTAATCCAACCAGAGAAATTCTGAGACTGTGTATTGTTAAAAATTAACGTTATGTCCACCAGGTTTCTGCAAGGACATGAGAAAATTATCTTTGATGTAATACAAATTTGGTTTTATGGGTGTTTAAGTCCATAACGAAAAAATAATAGAGAGGAGAAAAGAGATGAATTAAGAGAAAATAAAAGGGAAAGAGAGAAATAAAAACAGTTATTCATGAGATCCTTCCCATACTAGAAATGAAACCCCATACAATTTTGAAAATCACCCTCAATCATAAAAGAGTGATCGTCAACTGTTCAATCCACAGGAAAACTTACAAATGATCCTCGAAGAACCGACGGGGAGACTCATAGGGCCTAGTGTTGTTGTCCTTCTTATAGATCTTCTCCCACAGGTACATTTCCGGTTTGAGGAGCTTCCTAGGACGTCCCGAGAGCAAGTCACGGAGGTAATTCTGGAACTCCTCGCGGTATTCTTCGGGAGCATTGTGGCCAGCTAGGTACTGCAAGGGGAACGTAGAGATAACATTAAACAAATGTAAAGAGTGAGTGATGATAGCAAGTAAAAGAAATCAATTTTTAAAATCTTATTTATCCTTTTCAAAGTCAAATTTCAAATGCAATCCAAAGAATTTCCTCCCAAATGCAAACAAATGGCAAAAGATATGACTACTCTCACTGTTATCCCCACCTCCAAAATCAAAATAAACCATGGAGAAACAACCCACCGAACTTAGAGAAGACCTCAAAAACAAAAAGGACAGCTGGAGTACCTTATAAGGAGCTAGGTAAGGAGATGCATTCTCTCTGACAATGCCTTTCTTCAGGTACATGGCAATGAGAGACGTTAGGACCTCCTCATTCAGACCCTTTACTCCACTCTCTTCGACAGCTTCAAACAGATTTTGCTCTGGACTCAACCTGAAATAAAAATGAGTAAATAAGCAAGCAAGAAGAGAAAGAAGCAGAAGGATAAAGAAGGGAGGGGTAGAAGAAAGAAATAGTGTGTACATTGTATTATTCTTTACTAATTGTGTAAGAAAGTAGTTTTACTAACCTCCTAAAACTGATATTGTGTTATCTACATGGGAGTGGCATATCTAATCCTGATTTTTTTGCTACTAGCCACTGAAATAATCCTTATGTTATGAAGAACATGCTTCTATTTTCCAACTGATGCATAAAAATACACAAACATCAGTTATAAAGGCTTCTAGACTTCAGTTATTTTCCCTGTAGCTCAAGAATTAGAGCATATAAATCTTTCTATTTTCATATCTCTGAAACCATAAATCTACTGGTAAACTGTGAACTTACTACAGTTACCCTTCTTTTGCAATGCCCATCTATGACTGAAGTCTGGCTCTCTTTCAATAATTCCATTTAAAAGAAATATTAGAAAGAAAAAACAAGACAGAAGAAGAGGAATATCTTCATTCCAGGAGGGGTAGGAAAAGGAAAATGCCAAGGACAAAATATGACACAGTAATTAAGGCAAGAGAGAGATAAGGAAAAAATGTTTCCATACTGTCTCATAGATCCACTTTTTATAGCCTACATCTGATGATGAATTTTCATTAGAAGTACAAAACATCACAATTCAAACTCTTTCTTAATGTGGCAGTGTTTTATTATAATTGTGTGTTTTTTTATTTTTTTTATTTATAAACTGTCTTAATTAACTCACCATAGAATGTTGTTATATGGGTTTTCAGTAGCATTTTCAGAGTGAAGGACGCATGTGTTCATCTGGTACAAGCTGAAGTTCCATTTCTGACCATCTGATATGGCTGACTGGTGAACAATCGGGTAAGTTAGTTCCGTCACTGGACCAAATCCTAGAAAGAGACAAGACATCTATAATGAAGGCAGCATTTTCACAAAATAACCTTAACCATTTATTTGTAAACTGTGATGAAAGGATGGACTGTAAACTGGGAAAGGTTTGAGCTCTATATTCTGGGGTATATGAAGGAATAATGCAATGCTGTTTTGTTATAGATGTATAACATACATCCCTGACCCAGAGTTGAACCTATGCCGCCTCAAGTTATAGCCCGAGAGTGCAGTATTGAACCAACTAGGACAAAAGACCCAACAAAAGGATTGTCAAACTAGCTCCATAGAATTTACCTATCTAATGTTAATGATGGCACACTTTTAATATTTTGATTAAATTGTAAGAATTCTATCAAGTTGATCATATAAAGGAGAACATTTAATCCTGAATGAGATTAACCCACACAGGACGGCATTCAAAAGCCCAGTTGCGGAATGGGTTAACATATGCTTGAAAGGTCAATCTGATGTCAAACAGGGTCATGAAACATATGAGATCTGTTCACATGGAAAACCTTAGGATTTTTTAATATCAAAAGAAGAAAAAAAATTGTCTTTGGTCCTAGCAACAAGCTTTAAGACATATAAGATAATAGCTGTCATGGTGTATTTGATGGTAAGAGGATAATGAGAATGGTGAGCTGTGTTTCTTATTACTCTAAGAGTAATAATTCTATTTGATAACTGAAGATGCTTATTATCATTATAATACTATGATTTCTCTAAAATTTACCAAAATAGGTTTAGATTAAAATTACAAGCATAGATGGCACCACTCTCTCCTAGCACTAGCAGGAGAGAAAGCAATCAAAGGCCTCCCACCCATGGTCTCTATTGAGCACCATCTTAACCCATTCGCCGGATGATGTGCTGACACGTTTTGTGGTTTTTGTGTCAGACGCCGGCGATGAGATTTTTGGTCAAGGCCGGCACTCGGGGTGAGCAAGCGGACAACCCAGACTCGTGGCTAGTGCGCCCGAGAATCCCAAGGCGTTAGGTTTATGCGTTCAAAAACCACGGCATTCTGACCATTCAGAGCCGGAATCGCCCCGGCATGAATGGGTTAAGAGAGGAACAACACACAAACAGGTATCGATTCTCCAGGTCTAAAGTACCAACCGTGCAGGATGCACAGGCAAAATGGGAGGAGGAAGGTGACCCATACCACGTGCAGTGATTGCAATATGCCCCAGTTCCGGTATGTCAGCTGTGTGCTGTGGCACTCATAACCGCAAGCACAGGTCACCTTCTTCCCCATCTCTTCAGGTCTTTTGTCTTGGGGATGGTCTTATACTTCATATTTATTTACAAATCAAAAATATTAAAATTGTTTTTGTCATTCCATAAAACTGTAATACTTTACAATTTCAGTCTATTTCAACATTGATAAAGCCTGGCATTTGGATAGCATATAAATCTTTACAATACAGTTAAACACAAAAATATAGCTAACATGAAAATAATGAGTGCATACAAGAAAGCTAGAAAGGCCAGCTAGAAAGGCTATTCCCTCCCTCTGAAACAAAACTTGTCCAAAGTGCCTCACAGCTGGCAATAGTGCCTCTCCAAGGGCCAGAGCTAGCAAATATATTTCCACCATGAATGGGTTAATTCCAAAAGCACTATTGGACTTTGTGGCACAGACAGGTAAAATGCAACAGATGTGGGTGGTGTCCACTGTCTTTTGATTGTAAAAAGTTGGACAAACTGTATAATAACAAAAATCTAAAATATATATTCCCTACAATTCTGTGACAGAAAACCAATATTTCAGCAAACTATCAGAAAACAAAAAGATTTATATAAATTCATACATTACACATTCTTTTCTTTTTTCCTTCTCAAATTTCTCTTATTCATCAGTAGCTTCATGCATGCTATACAAGTAGTTTATATAAAACACAACATTAAACAAAAATCACTGCATAAGCCAAACAAGAGCCTGTTCCTCACCACCTTACCTTGATATGTAGCATGTGCAAATGCCTGAGAGAACGATGATATGATCATCTTCTGTATCAAAGCATTGTGCACATTGTGAAGTCCAAACTCAAGGCCGAATTTTTCTTCAAATTCTCTACTGTGCAACCAAAGCTGGCTGTGTTCCTTCTTTTCCCCTGGCCAGAATCCTGGAAATAATGCAGAGCAGAAAATTAGACTAGTGCCGAGAACTAAAAGAAAATCTAGTAAAATTTATAGCACGTCCAGAAGACAGGTAAATGATGGTCTTGTTTTTTTCCTTATTTAAATAACACTATTTTCATTTACTCCCCTTTTTACACATTACCACCCAAAATAGACATCTATGAATACTAACTATACTAACAAAGCATATACTAAACAATATCAAGTAGTCCAAAGCAGATTAAGCAACTTAACATACCTGTCACAATCGTAGCATGCTTGTGCTTGAACTTGAAACCATAGGCTCGTGGATCTAGATTCTCGACTGGCACTGGCGCACTTGTTGCTAGGCTGTCCTCCCTCGAGACCACTTCCGGAAGGCCTAAGCTTGTTCGGACGCAGAGACAGGGAGAACTCTCTGCCTGAATGGATCTGAAGAATTAAATGATTATACTTGTAGAAAAGGGTAATGCTAGAGGTAATGTTAGCAATATATCTCTTTAAAATATAGGGTCTTATCTAAGGATAGTTTTCAGTGACGGATTATATAAAACTTGATGGTATCATCATACTAAACTTAATACAATTATAGCTTGTTTTCTCAGATATTGATAAAAATATCTCTCTTCATTAAGCTAGTCTACTACACAATACAATTGGTTCAACTGACTTTTACTGTTCATTATCCTCTTAAACATACTCTGTGTGCTGGTTCAGAAAATTAATGGTGAAATATTCTAGAATATAACATTTTGAACATAATTTTGAAATCCACAGAAACATATGAGACACAACAAGACTAAAAAAAAAAAAAATATGTGCAACTGCAAAAAGTGATTCCTCATGACTGCTCTCAATTTAATTCAATTGTGAACCCTAGTTTCTGTTTAAGTATCTCAGGTATATCTATAAGACGAGAAAAGTTCCTGCCCAATAAATCTAAGTGAAAGATGTTTGGGAAGAAAACAAGACAGGAATAATAAATGACAGATCCTTTAATAAAAATTCTCAGAGTAATGATAATAATCTATGCTTCTGATTCCATTCTCAATTTAACTATCCATCTACATATTAGTTTACAGTTACTACATATTAATTTACAGTTACTGACTAAGAGTATCCTTTCCAAATAAAATGAATCTAAAAACTGCAAGCGATATACATAGAAAACAAAAATAATTCAACTAACCTCTCCATAGGATCATGCTCTTTGTCTTTCATGTACTTAAAGTTTCGCCTTTTCTTCTTCAGCAAATTGTCCGGTTGAAGTCCGCCAAGAAACCAGAAAGCTTCCACTCTGGGCCTTATGTCAACCTGCAAGGATATAATAAATTGAAACAAACATGGAAAAAAAGATGTGTCACTAACATAATTCAGTAGTTGAAAATATCAAATGGTTTCAATCTGCTACTTCAAATATAGTATAAAAATGCTTTAGCTAGCTGTACATTTTCTGATGTTGCTCATATTAATCTGAATATCTAATGATATGCCTTTCATTCAATCACTATCAGATTTATAATCAAATGAAATTAATCCTTTAAAATTAATGTTCCTTGCATAATTAATTTAATATTCCCACATATGCTTAACCAGAGACAACAACAAACCACAAAAAGAATAAAATTGAATTGAATCTTAAAATTGCTTCTTAAACCCTTTGCAACAGGCATGTTTCATGGGGTCAGATCACTGTTGTACTGCATTTTTCTTTTTGTTAAAATTACAAGCTATTTATTCCTACAAATGCTAGTAAGTATTACTTAGCTAATATATCATATATAGACTCAAATACCGTATCATAAAGTTAGAAAATGATTGAAAACACACACAGCTTAAGATGCCTGAGCCAAGCTGAACATCTTCAGATATGGCCTGTCATGGAATGGTTAACCCTTTGATGATGTTCACGGTTGAAGCGTGCACACAATCATGAAATATTATGGCTGTAACGGTGCTAGCTTTAGAGCTACAGGGTTCCAAAGTCAGTTTAAACCCTAGTTATGACACCGATTTTGGAAAAATAAAATTTAGGGTAGTCTGCGCTGCCCGGAGTGCGGAGAAAACATTATACCCGTCCCTCTAAACTTCAGCCAATGCCGCTACAGTCATAGACTGGCCTGTATGACTGCCAGTTCAGTCATTATGCGCACTGTCGCCAATGAATTAATATCCATACCTATAACTTTGCAAAATCCCAAAGCCCTTTACGCATGCAATAACATACCACAGCATCCTTGAGGTGCTCAGCTGAGGGTGCTAATGAAGATGCCAGAATCTTGTGCAAGCCGAGAAGGAAATTCTGCGTCTGACGCTTCTCTATGCCTCGCCCAAGCCCGAAGTTTCTCCTGCTGAGCATTGAAAGAAATATTTAGTTTAAGTCAATCAAATGAGTATTCTAATTCAATGGTGTCGCACCATAAATTTGGGAGCTCAGAGGCAACAATAAAAGAAAATTGCACTGAATGAAGAAGTTTTATTATCTTATTTGAAGGCATCATGTAAATCAAAGTTTGTTATGCTATGACACATGAATCTTTAAAGGGGAAGATAAAGTTATCAAATATATAATTTCCTTTCATACAATTTTGTGAGTAAATCACAACTAAGAATTATATCCTCGCTTTAAAACAATCAGAGTTGGAAAGTAATGCCTGAACTTTTATGAGCTTATCATCATTCTAATCTATAAAACAAAAATAATAAATAACTGCATTTTAAATCCTAAAGGCACTTCACATCTTCCAAGCTCATTAATCAACTATCATTCAATATATTAATAAATAGCAACTTCTTGATAATTATAAATATTACAGATAACATAATTGTCAAATAGTAAAATTAATATTAGTTTTTAACCTACATGAATTGTCAACCGTAGTCGCTCTTCATCTAACCAATACCCACTCCCTGCTGAATGTCTCCGACCTGCTGAACGCCTCCTACCTGCTGAACTCCTCCGACCTGCTGAACGCCTCCGACCTGCTGAACGCCTCCGACCTGCTGAACGCCTCCTACCTGCTGAACGCCTCCGACCTGCTGAACGCCTCCGACCTGCTGAACGCCTCCGACCTGCTGAACGCCTCCTACCTGCTGAACGCCTCCGACCTGCTGAACGCCTCCGACCTGCTGAACGCCTCCTACCTGCTGAACGCCTCCGACCTGCTCAACGTCTCCTACCTGCTCAACGTCTCCGACCTGCTCAACGTCTCCGACCTGCTCAACGTCTCCGACCTGCTGAACGCCTCCTACCTGCTGAACGCCTCCTACCTGCTGAACGCCTCCTACCTGCTGAATGCCTCCTACCTGCTGAACGTCTCCTACCTGCTGAACGCCTCCTACCTGCTGAACGCCTCTGACCTGCTCTACGTCTCCTACCTGCTGAACGCCTCCTACCTGCTGAACGCCTCCGACCTGCTGAACATCTCCGACCTGCTGAACGCCTCCGACCTGCTGAACGCCTCCTACCTGCTGAATGCCTCCGACCTGCTGAACGTCTCCGACCTGCTGAATGTTTCCGACCTGCTCAATGCCTCCGACCTGCTCAACGTCTCCTACCTGCTGAACGTCTCCTACCTGCTCAACGCCTCCGACCTGCTCAACATTTCCTACCTGCTCAACACCTCTGACCTCCTCAACGCCTCCTACCTGCTCAACGTCTCCTACCTGCTTAAAGTCGACTGGAAATTGAGAAGAATGAGTTCCTCGACCGAGTCCTTCAGCTCCTTCGCCAGCGCCCCAGCCGCCTCCTTCTCGTGGTATCCTTCGGGTAATCCTTCAACCACGTGAGTCCTCGTGGCATAGCGGGTGAAAGGCGTACCCTGGAGCGTGGGCTTAGCGTCATGCAACCTACATGACCAATATCCATAGTATTTGGGCATGTTGAGTTCCATTAATTTCTGCTCGAGGGTCGGTAGGCCTGTGATCTTCTGGTGCCATGCCTCTGTCTTCCGCCTTTTCCTCGCTTCTCTGTTTTCGTCGAGGATCTCTGGGTATTCGGGCACGTCCGTGTATTCGCTGAGGGAGGCTGCATTGTGGTTCCGGCGTGTCAAGTCCCGGGATAAGTAAGAAACACGTAAAAATGTCGAGGAAGTTTGTCCCTTCCACACTAGTCTGGTCGCCGCCATGGCCGTGTCCGATTCCGTGAAGGGAATTATTGTTTATGTTTTCCATATTTCTTCTGGGATGAGATTGTGGTTATATTGTGGAATGAGGTGGTTATGATGGTTATTGATAATTTTTTAGGTTTGGATATTATGATAGTTTGGAAACTTTTATTGCGATCTGAAGTCAGAGTTGGTACGTTCGAACGCATTTTCGTTACCGCGTTTATTCAAAACTATTTTAACACTATTTACATAAGTGTGTGTACGATTGCAACTACATGTTTATGTATGCGTAAATATACAGGCATATGATTCTTTCTCTCTCTCTCTCTCTCTCTCTCTCTCTCTCTCTCTCTCTCTCTCTCTCCCTCCCCCGCCCTTTCTCTCTCTCTCTCCTCTCCCTCCCCCCCTTTCTCTCTCTCTCTCCTCCTCCCCCCCCCCTTTCTCTCTCTCTGTCTGTCTCTCTCTCTCTCTCTCTCTCTCTCTCTCTCTCTCTCTCTCTCTCTCCCCCCCCCCCCTCTCTCTCTCTCTCTCTCTCTCTCTCTCTCTCTCTCTCTCTCCCCCTCCCCCACCCTTTCTCTCTCTCTCCTCTCCCTCCCCCCCTTTCTCTCTGTCTGTCTCTCTGTCTGTCTCTCTGTCTGTCTGTCTCTCTGTCTGTCTCTCTGTCTGTCTGTCTGTCTGTCTGTCTGTCTGTCTCGCTCTGTCTGTCTGTTCTTCTGTCTGTCTGCCTGGCCGATTGTCTGTCTGTCTTTGTCTCTCTGTCTGTCTGTCTGGCCGATTGTCTGTCTCTGTCTGTCCTTCTGTCTGTCTCTCTCTCTCTCTCCCCCTTCTCTCTCTCTCTTCTCTCTCTCTCTTCTCTCTCTCTCCTCTCTCCCCCTCTCTTTCTCTCTCTCTCCTCTCCCTCCCCCCCTTTCTCTCTCTCTCTGTCTGCCTTCCTCTGTCTGTCTGTCTGTCTGTCTGTCTGTCTGTCTGTCTGTCTGTCTGTCTCTCTTTCTCTCTCTCTCTCTCTCTCTATGTGCATGTGCATGAGTTTGTGTGTGTGCATCTTACTGTCATTAGGACATGAAGAAAAATAGTCACTTGTAATGGTTTAGCAGTACTTATGTATATCTTAATGTCTCTTATTTTCAGTAATTTCTGACTAAATGCTCCTGTACATTTATACATCTTTTCTGAACAATTGAATATCCATAAAGTATAGAGGGTATAATGAAAGTATATGTAAAGTGACTACTTGTAATCCATCAATGACTTAATTTTTTTTCCATATCAATTTTGAGTCAAGGACAACCTTTGAAGTTTCACTACTTTAACCTTCAGTTTCATGAAATCTTGTTATTCTTATTAATGCTTTGTGTAGACTTTTTGTATGTTTTCATTGTTCGTAATTTTGATTCAATAGTTTTCATTATATTCTAGTATTGATCATTAAAATTGGATTTTTCCTTTTATTTACCAGGTTAAATACCTAATTAAACTGCATTGTTTAGCTTTCTTTCTCTTACCTTGATATTACATTTTCTATAATCTACTAAAAATAAAATAATAATCACTATGATCCAAAGTATTGTAAACTCACACACATGCATAACATACACACAAAAACAACACACTTTTCATACAAATATATATATATATACTACTTGCATAACTCAGAGGCATCAAATATCAAAAGACTTTGTAATTCAAATGATTTTATTGAATACCTAAAATCATTACAACAAATTTTACACTCTTTTCATAGTTCAGGTAATAAATAGAGGTATTCTGCTACAGGAAATACATATTTTAGCAGCTGATTAGGACACCAAATATCAATCTGGTTACATCACTTCATGCTATTAAATGAATAATATATCTCAAGAGACTAAAAGTAAAATTCATTAATCACGGACAAATTAATCAGAATGAAATAAAATTAGTTCTAGGTGGTTCATCAAGCAATGATGATGTCAGCAAATTAGGGCAGAAAAGATAAGAGAAATTAACAGCTTAATTTCTTATATAGCTACACAACTTAAAAAAAATATTTTATATGTAATACCTTAAAATCAAATAGGTCTTTGTCAAAAATTATGCAAATTTAAACATTCAACAAAATTCATCAACAAATATTCTTTTCAGAAATAAATAAAAGCGTGAATTCATGATGCATACATTGATTTATGTAAATTCTCTCCATGTATGTCAATACCAATATAAAATTAAACAAAATTGTACAGTCAGTGTACAAATAACACAACATGGCAGCATCTGATGAAGTAAACTGAAATACTTATCATGCCTGGATGGAAAACACTTAAATAATCGTCACTTTGAAAAGATAGAATACATACTTTCTATGTATTTAAATATATAAACTAAAAATGCCACATACATCAACCATGAAAACAAGAGGAAATGTAAATTGAGGCATAAATGGAATTATAATAACTGTGCCAGTAAGAAAAAGAGGGAAGTTATAAGGCAAAATGGAAAGGAAATGCGAGACTGTAATATACTCAAAATTTGAGTTTACATTTTTGCACTTACACAAGATTTCTTCCTACTTCTTTCTAAAGCACGTTTCTGGTGTTTTTTGAACCTCTCTAATGCATCAAACTCTCCTCCCGTAATGATGCTAGGAACATCGCTGGCAGTCTTGACTTTATTTTCTTTGATATTTACTTTAGGCAAATGTGTATAAATTGATTTTCCTTCCCCTTGAAGCTCTTTTTGTAGACAACTACTAGTTGTTGCTTTATTGTCCCCTTTTTTCTTTTTTACTTGAAGACTTTTATCAAAAAAGTTGTGGGTTAGCTGGGTGCTCTTTTGATTCTTGCATATAGCCTTAATGTCTGATGAATGAACATTGGGAAACTCAATGAACTTTGAGGTTGAAATGTTTTGTATACATTTTTTGTTGGTTTTCTTCTTCTTTGCTGTACATTTCTTGGGCCTTTTAACTTTGCCTTTTGTATCTTTATCACTTCGAGCTTTAGTCTTGAAAAGCTTCTTCAGAATCATACTATTGATTTTCCACTGTTTGGAAATGGGTTTAGTTTTCGGAATTACAGCTTCAGATACAGAATTTCCCTTGCCTGAACTTAAATTGCTATGAGAAACTTGCAATGTAGTGCATTTACCACTCTGATTAGCCTTTTCATTGAGAGTAGAACTTACTTTTTCCTTGCCTTTACCAAAATGCAATGATTTAGTATTCCTTTGCTGTTTAGCAACACTTGGATCTTTCTTACTTCTTGACAAACTTTTAACACATGTGGATTTCCTTTTACCCAAGTCAGGGTCAACTTCAGTAGAAAGTGCAATAACTTCTGATGAATTACTCTGTACAATATTAGAGTGCTTAAACAATTTAGCAGTCTTACCAGATTCTTGATATTCACACTGGGATGAGGTAGATAAATTTGTATTTTGACAATAATCTTGATTTCTTTCTTGTTTTGATCCACATGAAGGGTCTTGTCCAGACTTTGATTCTGTCTCTCCAGACTGTGATGAAACTGTAGCCACTAAATCCTTGTGGTTTATGACTGCATGAACAGAGCAAGTAGACATATAATTCCAAGACATTGGGAGAGGAAGGGAATCCTTTCCAGGGAAGAGGGATAACAGAATCCCTACATATTCCCTGCAATTTAGAAAAAAAATAAGGTGAAACAGTAATATTCTGGCATATCAAAGTAATCTGTATTTTTTGAATGTACAGATAGGTATGGTAATGATTCTGTCCCTTTAACATAAAACATGCTTCAGAATATAAGAGAGAGAAAGAGTTATCAATGAAACTCTCAACATACTTAAAATGATTTAATATCAACTTATTTTGAAGTCTTTATAGCTTAAAAATTTGATTTATCCCTATTCACAAAATGAATGAAAAAACAGACAATATTAGTAAAAACGTCATGAAACGAAAGCTACAAACCAAATTTCCATGAACTTACCAGTATATCATCCTGACAGTCTCAGTCATATGCTCAAGTGGGGAAGGCAAGTCTACCTCTGATACACCCTCTCCAAGCT
>NW_028234442.1:21373342-21375842 GCF_977035675.1 Penaeus japonicus
CTGTGGAATGTTTCCCGTCTGGAGTGGCACAATTCAGATTTCCTTCCCTGATTGTTCCTTTCCTTTTCAGCTTATTCTTGACAAGCTCTTTTGCAGATCTTTCATTTATCAGAGAACTCGGTATGTAGTCTTGCGAGCAACCCACATCGGCATTGACTTCAGGGCTATTTTGTACTGTGGTGGCAGCAGGACGATCGGGAGTGGATGCAGTCCAGTCAGAAGAGGGTGAGAAAAGTGCTTGGGATGAGAGCGTTTCCTTCTCTTCTTCAGAAATATTACCAACAATGAGTCTAAGTTGGACAGAAGTCTCAGCTATCTTGTTAGCCATTTCCAAAAGTTCCAGATAAGCATGAGATCCCTGTAAATATTAATCTTTACTTTATCTTATGTGGCATAATAGCAGGAACATGGGACACCATACTCAATAAAAATAGAAGGAGAAAAAAAGGACTTTGACTTGTATTAACATTTCAATAACCTAAATTATGTTATATCAGAAAGGGGAAGCTACAAAGGAGATTTACAGTTCATAACAATGGGAATGTCAGAAAAAGCATTGACTCTTTCATTTCACCAAGGTTCAAAATTGAGTTATATAAATTTAATTGCACTTTACTAAAAAGCCAAAAATGATTTAAAAATCACCAAAAATTCTAAGTGAAGTCATAGACAATGCTAAACTATTTTGCAGTTTCCCTGAAATACAAAATTTATCAAGCTAATAATAAATTTCTCACAATATCATTAATGTCTTGAATTTACAAAGTATAGAAGTGAATGTAACTATACTACTCGCACAATTCAAATCCCAGGTCCTGGAGTCTGAATAGTTTGGTAACTTTAAATAACTCTAACCAAACCTGCAGTTATACAAGTGTTATTAGTAGAGACGGATGACTCCTCTTCACATTATATTCAACATACCTCTTCCTCAACTAGTAGCATGTCCATCTCCTTGATTGCCTTTGAATTTGTGAGGCCAAATTTCTAACAAAAAGAAAAAGTGTATTATTGCTAATAAATTCTTTACAGACACCAATAAGGAAGATACGTATCATAATGTCCTAAATTCTGTCAAAAATGCATCATATTTGCAGTATTTATACAAATTAGTAAGAGTATAAAAATGTCACCTCACCTTTACCAATTGTGTAATTGATAATTTTAGCAGGCCTTTTGTTGACAACTTCCCTGATAAATAAACCAAAGAACTGAATAAACATCAATTTTTCCTTTGAAAAATTTCACCAAAATTAACTATGAAAAAGTGCATAAAATTCTGTTTTGAAAATATTTCCATTATTACTCATTACTATACCATTAAGTAATTTATCTCTTTAGTCAATTCCAAAAATATTTTTGAGATACAATAGTAATTAATATAATAATTTCCTGTTTTAGTTTTTAACCCATTGTGGAATGACAAGGTGACTCATGCCATGTCTAGTGCGTCAATGTGTCACTGTGCCAGTATGGCTGCCTCCCTCTTCCCTCTTCCCTCTCACCCCTTTTCCCTCTCCCCTTACCCCTTTCCCCCCTCTCCTCTCTCTCCCTTCTCCCTCCCTCTCACCCCCTTCCCCCCCTCTCCTCTCTCTCCCTCCCTCTTTCCCCTCTTCCTCTTTCACACCCCTGTGACATTGGCAGTTATAAGCATGTTTCTCTCCTCTTCCATATCTCTTCATGTTACATTTATTATGGATGGTTATACCTTTCATATTTGTTTACGAAAGTACATGAATACGAAAAAAATTCAGTTGATATTTGCCCTCCCATGAACCCACAACACTTCTATCACACTGAGTTTATAGAACTTAAAGAGCTGATGTGCATCCTATAATACAATTTTAGTCAACTGCAAAATTGATAAAGCCAGGCATATGGAACAAAGAAGTCTCACAATACAGTCAAACACAAAACAAAGATGAACATAAAAATGGATCTATTATCAAAATGAATGAACGAAAGGTTGTGATATGTCGTGTGAAGCTGCCTTGCTCTCAAATAATACCCACCTGGGATGGGTAAGGAGGGATCAGTCAAGGAAATCTATATAATGGCCAACTGCATAATCAAAATTTTGGTGAAAAGTAATTATCACAACCAACAACTTCAACCCAAGCACGTAACTCAAGATCCAGCTTACTTTTCCCTTTGAGTTTCACGTTTTGTGGTAGGAGGCCGGAGATGATCCTCTGCACCTTCGCCTTGTCCGAAGGAGCACACGTCATGAGCCATAACCGTGCAAGTGTGACGCTCCAATTCACGAGGCTACTCCCTTCCTTGAGGTCTTCCTTTGTCAGATAGAAAGAAAACACCTCACTGCAAGAAAAAGGGCAAAGACAACTGAAAAATGAGAATTTATTCTCTTTTATTAGCTTAGTATAGTAAGTTTGTATATCACTTTCGATCTGCCTTGGTTAATAATGTGTACCTAAACATTATATCTAGCTCTCATTCATCCTCTCCCTTTCCAATTCTCATTCTTTTTCTCTCCTTCTCG
>NW_028234442.1:21393342-21400842 GCF_977035675.1 Penaeus japonicus
ATCACAAAAATACAAATGTCTGGAAATGAGAAAACATAAAAAACTGAAATTTTCAGTATATCATCTTTTAAAAGTTAAGATTCTAAAGTCTTTTTTCTCGTAATTTCCATTTGGCTGACAATGAGAACATCGCATAATTAGCCAGCTTTTAATACCGAGTGAATATTAGATCCTATCACATTAATTCATCGAAATAATACTGAATAAAACACAGATGAGGAGAGACGACCTAAAAAAAAAAAAAAAAAAAAAAAAAAAAAAAAAAAAAAAAAAAAAAAAAAACGAAAAATGTCATAAAAAAAAAATCATCATTCTATTTTTTTTTCCCTCTGACCCTATTTCAGCAACCACCAAGAACCGCCTTTATCTCCTGACCGATTCTCTGTTCCGGGAATATGGCGACATCTTCCGCATCCATCTGCCGTGCCAGCCTCCTCTGGTGTTCATCTGCCATCCGGATGACATAGAGCAAGTTCACAGGACGAACTTTGACCTGCCCCATCGAGACTTCTTTGAGAGCTACGGACTCGCGAGGTCACACAATAAGTTCTTCAGGAAGGGGCAGACTGGGGTCTTTTCTGAGTACGTTCTGAGAGTTTTTTTTTGTTGTTGTTGTTGTATAGTTGATTCTCTCCTCTTCTCTTTATCTTGTTTTTTTTTTTTTTTCTCTCTCCTTCTCTCTTCTCCTCTCTGTCTCTGTCTCTCTTCTCTCTCTCTCCCTCTCTTTGTGTCTTTGTCTGTCTGTTTCTCTGTTTCTCTCTCTCTGTATTTGTCTGTCTGTCTCTATTTCTCTCATCTTCTCTCTAACTCTCTCTCTCTCCGACTCCCCCCCCCCTCCCTCCCACATCCCCCCTCTCTCAACACCCCCCCCCCAAAAAAAAAAAAAAAAAAAAAAAAAAAAAAAAGTGCATGAATACTAACACCTCATTTGAAACCCAAACTATAATCCATTTTGATCCTCATCTTGAAGGCACGGAGAAGAGTGGATGAGAGTAAGGAAGAGGATCCAGCCTTACACTTCAAGGATGAAGAACGTGGCCTCTTATCTTCCCCAAATGGACACCGTTGCACAGGAGTTTATCGCCAGGTAAGAATATTTTTTTTTTTTTTTTTTTTTTTTTTTTTTGTCTTCTTATCATTTTTATTATCGTATTTTATTCTTCTTTTTTCTGTTTTCCTTCTTATTTCTTTTCCTTCTTCTTCGTTTTATTGTTTTGTTCTGTCCTTTGCTTCGGTTTGTGTTTTTGATTTATCTTATCATTATACTCTGTTACCTTTCTCTTTATCACATTTTTCTCGTCTCTCTATTTAGTATATATATTTTTTCTTTTATTTATCCGTTCTTACTCTTCCTTTCTTCTTATTTTCCTCCCTCTCTTTCTCTGTTTCTCTCATCCGCCACTTCTCTCTCTCTCTCTCTCTCTCTCTCTCTCTCTATTTTATCTAACATCAAACTTATGAATTGAGAGAGAGAGAGAGAGAGACAAGTAGACAGACAGACAATTACAGACAGTCAGATACAAACAGAAAGACACAGACGAGCATATAGACAGAAACAGAGTAAGAAACAGAAACAGAGAGAGAAAGAGAAATAAAAGAGAAAGAAAGAGAGAAAGACAGACAGACACATAAACAAAAAACACACACACAAAAAAAGAATAACTTCAATAATGACCCCCCTCAAAAAATAAAACATTAATAACAAAAATAAATAACTTCAACGCCCCCCCAGAAAAAAACAACATAACAAAAATAGATAACCTTAACGACCCCCCCAAAAAAAAACAAAAAAACATTAATAACAAAAATAGATAACTTTAACGCCCCCCTCCAAAAAAACAAACATACATAACAAAAATAAATAGCTTTAACGACCCCCCCCCCTCGCAAATGAATAACGAAAATAAATAACCTTAACGACCCCCCCCCCCAAAAAAAAAAAAAAAATTACGCCCCAAAAAAGAAAGAAAGAAAGACAGAAAGAAGGGGAAAAAAACACATAAATAACAAAAATAGGTAACCTTAACACCCTTTTTTCTCCTCCTGAAGGTGGGCGAGTCTGAGGGACGCCCACGACGAGCTTCCGGACGACTACCTTCACCAGGTCTTCAGGTGGGCGTTGGAAAGTGAGTGTTCGAAAGAGTTTTTGTTTTTGTGATGTTTGGTTATTGTTTTTTCCGGTTTTGGTTGTGTGGGTGTTTTGTTTTGTTTCTGATTTTATATATTTTTTTGTCTGTTTGTTTGTTTATTTGTCTCTTTTTTTACATTTCTTTTATTCTCTGCATTTTTTTTTTCTTTTTCTTTCTTTCTTTCTTTCTTTCTGTCTCTCTCTGTCTCTGTCTCTCTCTTTCTTTCTCTCTCTCTCCCTCCCTCCCCCCCTCTCTCTCTCTCTCTCTCCCTCCTTCCCTCTACCTATCTCTACATTCCCCCCCCCCTCCCTCCCTCTACCTCTCTCCCACTCTTTCCAAATTACGAAAACTAACCCTATCTCCCCCCCTCCCCCCTCCCTCACACTCTTTCCAAATTACGAAAACTAACCCTATCTCCCCCCTCCCCCCTCCCTTCCCTCCTCCCAGCCCTCGGCCTCGTGACCTTTAACAAGCGCCTCGGCTGCCTGGACAACACACCCGACGCCCTTAGGATGATAAAGGTCTCAGATGACCTTATTTCGGGCCTACATGAACTGGAAATGGGGTCATTCGTACGCTTTTGGAGGTGGGTCGATACACCGGCACTCAGGAAGGTCAAGAGGGCACAAGACGAGATGTTGAGGTGAGTCTGTGAGTCGGGGAGGAGGTGAGTCAGTTGGGGGGGGGGTTAGTGAGGTGAGTCAGTTGGGGGGGGTGAGTTAGAGAGGTGAGTCCAGAGAGGAGATGAGTCAGCAGGGGTGTGAGCTAGGGAAGAGGTGAGGCAGTTGTAGGGTGAGTTAGAGAGGTGAGTCAGGGAGGAGTTGAGTCAGTTAGGGAGGAGATAAGTCAGTTGGAGGGTGAGTTAGAGAGGTGAGTCAGTTAGGGGGTGAGTTAGAGAGGTGAGTCAGGGAGGAGTTGAGTCAGTTAGGGAGGAGGTGAGTCAGTTAGGGGATGAGTTAGGGAGGAGGTGAATCAGTTGGCGAGGTGAGTTAGGAAAAAGGTGAGTCAAATAGGAGGAGAGTCAAGTAGACAGTGAATCAGGGAAGGGTTGAGTGAATCTGGTGAGTCGGGGAATCTTTGGGATTGACTGGGGGGGAAACTCAAATAAACTGATAATTTGATTACAGACAAATAGATAGATAAGCAGGAAGACAGACAGAAATACATATATGGACATACAGGGGGACAGACAGATAGACACAGACAGATAGACAAACAGATACAAATACATACAGGCAGACACATAAATATACATACAGGCGGACACACAGATATATATATACATGTATATATATATATATATATATATATATATATATATATATATATATATATATATATATATATATGTATATATATAGGCGGATAACCAGACAGAATTACATCCAGACAGACAGAAGTGTACCCAGACGGACAGACAAATATAAATACATCCAGACGGACAGACAAACAGAGATACATCTGGACGGACAAACAGAAATACATCCAGACGGACAGACAGTAATACATCCAGACGAACAGACAGAAATACATAAAGATGGACGGATAGACAGCAATACATACAGACAGACAGAAATGCATGCCGCCGGACAGACAGAAATACACTCAGACGAACAGACAGACAGATATACATACATACATACAGAAAGACAGAAATACATACAGGTAGACAGAAATACATACATACATACAGACAAATACATACATACATACAGACAGAAATACATACATACAGGCATACAGAAATACACCCAGACGAACAGACAGATATACATACATACATACAGACAGAAACACATACAGGTAGACAAAAACACATCCAGACAAGAAAAAAACGACACAAAAACAAGCGAACCCAGTACCCACTTCCTCACCTTGACCCCACAGGTTCGTCCAAGCATCCGTTCTGGAGTCCCAACGGTCTCTCCAGTCACGAAATCCGGAGTCGAAGGAAGAACTAAACATCGTTGAGAACCTTCTGCTGGATCCCGTCCTGACTTATGAGGACGTCCATGCCTTTCTCATTGACGTCTTTTTCGCCGGGATCGATACGGTGAGTTTGTTGACGTCCGTTTGTCTTTTGTTTTTTCGAGTGTTGCCAGTTCATTATTTTTTTTTAAACATTCAGATATATGATTATATTTCATGTAACTAGCTTTTAGATTGGGTATAAGTAACTTTGAAATTGTATTTTTTTTCTTTTAATCCACCTATCTGGATATAAAGTGAAGACGGTGTGGAAAAACAGGAAAAAAACATACATAAACAACAGCGAAAAAAATAAAAACGGACACTCATAAACTCAGAAAACAAATGCAATACTAAAACACACAAAATAAAGTATCAAACACATATCCAAAGCTAATCAAATCCCCCATTATTAACCCCCAGACATCCCTCTCCTTAACCTACACCATGATGAGACTCGCACAGAACCAAGACAAGCAAAAGAAACTACAGGAAGAACTGGACAACGTCTTAAGAAACGGCGTGGAAGTCCTCAGTACTCATCATATAAAAGAACTCCGTTACCTCAAGGCCTGTGTAAAGGAAGCATTAAGGTTAGAGATAAGTTTCAGGATGCAAATTGCAATCGTTATATAATGATTAATCTTAATGATATAAAGAATAATTGTTGGAATCTACCTTTATTCTAATATTCGATATTTGCCATATGTTTGTATGATTAGCAACGACACATACATAATGTATGGAAAGAAATGAAATACTATACACAAAAGGCAAAAATACACACAGGAATTATTTAAATATACACTGCATTCCGAACGACAGTGTACAATATAGTACTCATCCTATAGTATTTATTAACAGGGGGACAATTCATTTCAGATACTTTTTTTTCGTCTTTTCAGAATGGATCCGCCACTCATTTGCGTCGTGAGAAAGACCACAAGAGATATGGTTCTCCGAGGATACATGGTGCCAAAAGGGGTGAGTGGGTGAGAGGGAGAGGGAAGAAGGGAGGGAGGAAGAGAGAAAAAGGGATAGAAGAAATGGAGGACGAATGGAAGGAGAGAGAAGGGAGGAAGAAGAGAGAGAGAAGGGAGGCTGGGGGGGTTGGAGAGAGAGAGAGAGAGAGAGAGAGAGAGAGAGAGAAGGGGACAATCTCGGTGACAAAGAACAAAGAAAAAAAATAAAGAGACAAAAACAAACAAAACAGATAGACAAACGAGACAAAGAAAAAAAAACATTAAAAAACCAGAGACAAAACTTACGAACCACTTAACGCTAGAATTCCAAGGTTAAGCAAAGTACCAAACTCCGTTAACACGATCTCATCCGCCCCACCCCCCCTTCCCATTTGACAGACCAACATGCAGATCTACAGCCGAGGGTCGAGCATGAACGAAGAATTCTTCCCGAAGGCGACCCAGTTCCTGCCCGAAAGGTGGTTGAGGAGCTCATCCAGTAACGCCATCCATCCCTATGCCTCCTTGCCCTTCGGCGCGGGTGTTCGGAACTGTGTCGGGAGAAGATTTGCCGAGCAGGAGATTCATATATTATTAGCTCGAGTGAGTTCTGGTGTTTTTATTATTATTGTTGTTGTTATTTATTGGTGTTTTGTTTTGTTGCTACTTCTCTTTGAATTTCTTTTTTTTCTATGATTCTTCTTTGTTTGAGGTGGGCTTTCGGAAGGGGGAGTGGGGGGTGAGGGTATTGTGTTTTTGAGCGATTTATCACTTTTTCTTTCATTTATGTATGTTGGTATCTTCAACCTTATTACAAGGCGTGAAAAAAAAAATAATCTTCACCCACACTCTTTCAATAAACCACATGGAAAAACTCTTCGCAACATCCCTCAAAAAAAAAAAAAATCCATCCATCCATCTTTATCTTCGTCATTTCCGTATTTTTTTCTTTCCCTTCAATCCGATTTTTTCCCCCTTTCTAGTTCTTCCACAAGTACCGCCTGGAGTGGCACTACGAGCCCTTAAACCCAGTCCTCAACATGCTCATGTTACCAGACAAACCCCTGCGCTTCACCATGAAAGAAAGGCGGTGAATGGACGAGGAATGTGTTCGGCTTTTGGCTTGGTCCTTGGCTTCCGGATTGATATTAGATCTTGTGAATTAGCTCACCGGTTTCTTTTTTCTTTCTTTCTTTCTTTTTTTAGACTTGGAGTACGGTGCTTGTATTAAGTAGGCTGTTTTTGGACTATTCTTTGAGATAATTATGTATGTATGCATGTGTGTGTGTGTGTTTGTATATAATTAGGGCCTTGCCAAGGGCTCCCGGCTCGAAAAAAACTGGGCCCGGCAAGTACCTTATAATCGGAGTGAAATGTTAAGTGATAGATAGAACATGCATACATACATAGAACATGAATAGTTTTTTGTTCACCATTTCTCAGCTCCTGAATGACGTAGAGCCTTGTTCTTGAGCTCATTCGAAAGCTCTCGTAGAGTTTTATAATGTAGGGTGTGTTTTATTTTGATAGTCATGCAAAAAATGCAAAGTATTGATTATTTTTCTTGAATATCTCCAGTGATGATTGAGATATAAAGGTGCTTTATGGCTCATTGGAAATCTCTAACTAGCCTTATCAATCAATTATACATATGCATGGGTTTGCATAACTATCAAATTTGCATAATTAAGCAAAATATGCAAAATTTTGGAACAGACCAGGTCAGTATAGTGAAAACTTGTTTTTCGCGAACACACACATGTGTGTTTATATATATATATATATATATATATATATATATATATATATATATATATATATATATATGTATATATATATGTATATATATATATAAATACATACATGCATATATATATATATATATATATATATATGTATATATATATATATAAATACATAAATGCATATATATATATATATATATATATATATATATATATATATATATATATATATATATATATATATATATATATATATATGTATGTCAACTAAGACATTAATCTAATTAATTACAAAGAGATCCATTGCAGAGTGACTAGTCTGAAAACTGTTACTGAGTATAGCACTTTCTTACGACGCATCGGTACCAGGATCGACAAATCTATCAATCTTCATAGGTTTCCAAGGCAACCAGAGAGAAGAGACTTATATAAATGAAGAAAATGTTAAACAAGTGCCCGAGAGACATTTAATTAACCTCTCCTGACAATGGTAGATTTAACTGGTTGATAATAACCATGATTCAGGTCGTAATGGACTTCGATCTTAACATCGAACCTACAAACGGCTTTGATTTTTTTCTGTTTTTAGATTAATAGATCGTCCTGTATCTATAACATCGATGTATATATGATGATTTGTGTTGAGTTATCGTACATTAAGAATACACCTTTATTAAATTAAGCAAAAATTAGAAA
>NW_028234442.1:21410842-21428342 GCF_977035675.1 Penaeus japonicus
CCTCTTCTGTACTTATTCTGTTTATAGGGGATTCCATTATAGGTAGAATATGCTCCTTAACCGGACTTAAAATGCCACAAATTATCTATACACGCCCTGAACACTATTCCCTACGCACTGATCTACGATATAGAAACACATGGAAAGGAATCCCTCCGTACGCTCTTTACCCACACAAACAAAACTTGGTGTTTATGAAGGACACCGACGTATGGCTGTCCTCTGGCGTCCTTAAACCCTGACTCCCTGGGCGCTTCCTCACGGCTCCCGGTTCCTCCCGACACGTCATGTGTTTACTTTCAGGAGCCAATGGGTCATATGTTTATCTTCAGGAGCCAATGGGAGTGAATGGAAAGTTCTATGAGCCGGTGTTTAGCCAGACTGAACCGGTTACCTGGTAGCTAGATTGCGTGTCATGGTGCAATCGTAGTGCTAAACGCTTGCTCGTCCAATGCATGAATGAGTTGGTTATTATTATTATGACTATTTCATTCTGTTTTTTTCATGTATGATCCTGTTTTGTCTTATATTTTCATCATTTAATCTCTCTCTTTTTCTCATCTTCTTCCTCTCCTCCGTCCACCCATCTATGCCCCCTTCCCTCTTCTCTCCTTCTCTCTTTTTTCCCCCTTTTCTCCTCCCTCTCTTTCTCAATCTTTCTCTTTGCTTCCTTCTTCTCCCTCTCTTTCTCTATCTTTCTCTTTGCTTCCTTCTTCTCCCTCTCTTTCTCAATCTTTCTCTTTGCTTCCTTCTTCTCCCTCTCTTTCTCTATCTTTCTCTTTGCTTCCTTCTTCTCCCTCTCTTTCTCTATCTTTCTCTTTGTTTCCTTCTTCTCCCTCTCTTTCTCAATCTTTCTCTTTGCTTCCTTCTCCTCCCTCTCTTTCTCTATCTTTCTCTTTGCTTCCTTCTCCTCCCTCTCTTTCTCTATCTTTCTCTTTGCTTCCTTCTCCTCCCTCTCTTTCTCTTTGCTTCCTTCTCCTCCCTCTCTTTCTCTATCTTTCTCTTTTCCTTCTTCTCTTTTTCAATCTCTCTTACTATGTCTTCCTCTCTCCTTCCTCTTTTTTCTGTCTCTCTCATTCCCTCTCCCGCCTTCTCCATGTCCTTGTCTCTCACTTTTTCTCCCTCACCCCCCTTTAACTACCTAACTCTTCCATTCCCTCTCTCCTCCCTCCCCTCCTTTGACAGTTAAAGGGATCCTGTCTTATAGATGTATAACTGGACTGATTAATTATTTCCTTGTATCAATGTGATCGGCACATCCACCAGAATACCGAGAGAGATGTGTGAAAAACATATGTAATATAAAGGACAAAAAACTGGAAAAAAAGGAAAATAGAAACCTTTCATTTTTTTGCCTCCTTTAGAAATGGGATTAATATAGATAATCCTTTCATTTTCTGATAGTAAGTTCGAGAAGGTAAATTCTATGTTTTTGATTCTGCAGTCATTTTTTTGTCTAATGTTGTTGAATTTCTTGCAGGTTATCAGAATGTGAGCTATTGAAAGATTGGTGTTGCAATTGAGATATTGCAGAAGCAAGCGTTTTTCAATACAAGGACTGAGGTAGGTTAGTCTTGTGGCGATGACATAGGTAAGTCAACACCACCTCCATCGCTTCAAAATTTCCTGTGGGTTGTGTCCCTTGGTTCTATATATTGTTTGTTTGTTATAGATTGCCACAGGGGATGGATTTTTTTGCTTTTATAGGGGAAACGAAACACCTGAAGTGTGTATGTTAGGGAGTCTGTTTGTTTGTTTGTTAGTATGTTAGGGAGTATATGTGTATGTTAGTATTATCAGCCTGCTCATTGTCGTAGATGACAATGAACCGTCACCATTACCACCATCATCACCACTACCACGATCATCGTCACCACCACCACTTGGTAGATCAATTCATGTCGACTTGTGTGAGAAACTGTCGACGCTTTTAAACGCAAACACAGGATTATTAACCATAGTGATACGGTGTGGTGACATGTGCTCTTTTGTTAAATTATGGGTGTTTGTTCAGTGTGCAAGGAATGATCGGGGTTACCATCCACTGATGGACACTATCCACACACACACACTCTTTCTCACCTACTGTCTGTCTCTCTCATTCACTTACATTCTCTCTCTCCCTACCTTTCTCTCTCTCTCTATGTCTCCCTCCCTTTCTCTCTCTCCCTGTGTCTCCCTCCCTTTCTCTCTCTCTGTCTCCCTCCCTTTCTCTCTCTCTGTGTCTCCCTCCCTTTCTCTCTCTCTCTGTGTGTGTCTCCCTCCCTTTCTCTCTCTCTCTGTGTGTGTCTCCCTCCCTTTCTCTCTCTCTCTGTCTCCCTCCCTTTCTCTCTCTCTCTCTGTCTCCCTCCCTCTCTCTCTCTCTCTCTGTCTCCCTCCCTTTCTCTCTCTCTCTCTGTCTCCCTCCCTTTCTCTCTCTCTCTCTGTCTCCCTCCCTTTCTCTCTCTCTCTCTGTCTCCCTCCCTTTCTCTCTCTCTCTCTGTCTCCCTCCCTTTCTCTCTCTCTCTCTGTGTCTCCCTCCCTTTCTCTCTCTCTCTCTCTGTCTCCCTCCCTTTCTCTCTCTCTCTGTGTCTCCCTCCCTTTCTCTCTCTCTCTCTGTCTCCCTCCCTTTCTCTCTCTCTCTGTCTCCCTCCCTTTCTCTCTCTCTCTCTGTCTCTCTCTTTCTCTGTCTCCCTCCCTTTCTCTTTCTCTGTCTCTGTCTCTCTCTCTCTCTCTCTCTCTCTCTCTCTCTCTCTCTCTCTCTCTCTCTCAGCGAGATTGCAGGCCGAGAACACTACCACAGTACAATTCATGTAAAGCAAATACAGGAATTGCTAGTATTTGCTTTAAGAATTTCAAATCCCTCTGAAGAATTCCCTTTTCAAATGAAGCATTATACATCCATTTATAGTGTGAGTATAAGTTTGAGTATGTGAGTGTGGGAGTGCATGTGAGTGTATAAACGTGTGTATGAGAGAGAATGAGTTTAGGAGTGTATGAGATTAAGCGAGTGAGTGTGAGTGTGAGTGTGAGTGTGAGTGTGAGTGTGAGTGTGAGTGTGAGTGTGAGTGTGAGTGTGAGTGTGAGTGTGAGTGTGAGTGTGAGTGTGAGTGTGAGTGTGAGTGTGAGTGTGTGTGTGTGTGTGTGTGTGTGTGTGTGTGTGTGTGTGTGTGTGTGTGTGTGTGTGTGTGTGTGTGTGCGTGCGTGCGTGAGTGTGAGTGTGAGTGTGAGTGTCTGTCTACATTTGCATTTACTTGTGTGTAAGGGTGTCTATTTCATATTACCGATGGATTATAGAAGCGCATGTAATTAATTTTCAAGTTGAGGGACTGGAGACACTTCTTAGCCCATCAGACGGGTGTCATGACATACATGACGCAGGAGCCCTTGCCTGACGACGGGCGTTATGGCGCTCGGGGATTTTGGATCACTGTTACTTTATTGTGCTATGAGTAATGAGTGAGGGATGATGGCAATTGCAGTCATAATTACTGTAATTGCCATAATATTAAGCAAAATGGGTTTCACCTAACATCCAAAAACCTAGATTTCTCCTAAAACCAGCAGGAAAGAGAGCCTTGAATGGCACTTGAATTTCTCTTGAATCTTTATAGAGCGATGGCACACAGCAAGTCTTGCTCTAAAGTACCGCCAAGGAAGGATGTGCAGGCAGAACAAGAGGAAGAATGCCCAGTGTCTACATGTGCCCCTCCCTCTCCCTCTCCCTCTCCCTCTCCCTCTCCCTCTCCCTCTCCCTCTCTCTCTTCCCTCCTCCTCCCCCTCCTCCTCCTCTCCCTCTCCCTCTCCTCTCTCCTCCCTCTCCTCTGTGTGTGTGTGTGTGTGTGTGTGTGTGTGTGTGTGTGTTGTGTGTTGTGTGTGTTGTGTGTGTGTGTGTGTGTGTGTGTGTGTGTGTGTGTGTGTGTGTGTGTGTGTGTGTGTGTGTGTGTGTGTGTGTGGGATAAACCTGTTTTTATGCCACACACACACAACTTTCCTTCCTTCTCTATCTCTTCATGTGATCTTCATTGTAGATGGTTATGTGTTTCGTATTCATTCATGAGTGCATAAATATGATTAAATAAAGTTGCTTTTTATATTCCCATAAAACAGCAATACTTATAGCATCACACTGAGCTGATATGGACCCTATACTACATATTTTAGTCAACTGCACCATTGATAGACCCTGACATATGACGCACATGAATGACTCAATACAATAAAACATAAAAAAAAATAAAACACAAAAAAGGCTCTAGTTTAACAATGACTAACTAAAGAGTGTGGGAAAAATCGATCCTGAAGACTGGGCAAGCGATTTTATTCCCCGTCCGCAATGGTTTAATACTTTGTAAATTGGGGGAATCAGGAAAAGGAAAGCAAAAGACAAAATGGAGAGAAAGAAAGAAAAAGTGAAAAAGGAAATGCAAACATGGTAGAAAAACTGAGAAAGAAAATTAAGAAAAAAAAATGGAGAAGAGTGAAGAGAAGATGGAAAAAATGTTTTTAAAAGTGTAAATTGTGTTATGGTAATGACAAAAATAATTTGTGCAGAGATAATTCAAATCTGAAGAAAATTGTTATAACTCAGCATCAGAAATTCTTAACTGATTATTATTCAGCAGATGTAATTTATTTCAAATACACAGACAAAGAAAATTGATGAAAATTGTGAAGGTAAAGGACTTGCAAACACTTCAAATGAAAATTTGCACAAAAGTGAAACGACAAAGGGTGTCGTAAAAATATCAATGGTTGAAAAAAATTAAAACTTGTACAAAACCTCTTTTGTGTCAATTCTTTACATAAGAAATTGTACATTAGGGCATTTTCAGTACTTAATTCTTTACAATTCAATATCATGTCAAGCTTCCAGAACATTACCATTCTTTCCACCTCTGGGACAACTTACAGTCCCACTGCAAGTTCTTCTGCGTCGAGTGGATATTAAAATACAAGATAGTGGGTGTAGGTGTTTATTCATGACGGATTACAGAAGCCAGGGGTTTTGTGCAGACTGCCTACACCCAGCGGCCAGCGCCATCCCAACCCTGCGTGTGGTGATGTCCTACCAGCGCTGCCAACACCACATAGGACACAAGGTCATCAAGACATGCTTATCAATGGCAATATGTATTTGTTAATTTGATGTTCTTGTTGTTTTTTCGTGAAGTTATGCCGGTTGGCTGGCATGGTCATATTTGCTAATGATGTCTATTTGTTTATTATTTTATTAAGTGAACTATAAAATCTAAATTTTGTCGCTAATCCCTAAAGATGAATGGATAATCCTTTGAGAGTTTGGAGAGAAAATATTAAACCTATTACGAAGAAATTACAACACAGCATTTTTTTTTTCTTGTCCATTTCCCTGCAGTCTGGCACCGCTGGCACACAGCTGTTCCTTCATAAACGGCTGCATTACAAAAATCCTGGCAAATCTTCTTTTGTGAGGTATCAAAATAAAACTATCATGATTTATGTGTCTAACAAAATTGTATATGCTAACTAAAAGCTGATCTGTGACTTTCAGAAAAGCATAAGCACAAAGCACAGAGCTGTTAAAGAAAGACTAAAATCCATAATTATCATCATTATCATTCTTTTCTTCTTCTTTTTTTTTTGTCTGGCAATTGCTGCATGCTGCTCTATGTAATCCTACTTAATAAGCAATTATGAAACCTAAATTTTGTTTATTAGGGAGGGATGCGTGCCGCCTTGTAAAGAAACAAAAACTCTCTCTTTAAATCTATCGCTCAGAACAACAAAAAAGCTGACGTCATCTACAACGGAATGTTACAGATCGATTACCAACTTGTCACAGATTATCCATATTCATTACATTTTTTTTTTTGTTACATCAACACTCTGAACACTGAGAATTTTTATATACGAGCTAACAATTCGACCAACCATTGCAACAACTGCTTCAAAGACTGCTCCTGAAAACTGACATGGAGGGTGGGTGTCAAAACAACACTCTTATACGAAGAATGCAAGCTTTACACCAAAATTCAGTGCCAAATAATCATTACAAACACATAATTTCAAGAGAGGGGAGGTGGGGGAACTTATATAGCATGAAAAGACCTTGCAACTTGTCAAGCAAAGCAACTGCTGCAGTGGTTGCTCTAATCTGTGTTGTGAAGAGTAACGGCAACCTTCAGACAGATCTTAAGGAAAGTCCCTCTTGTGTTGTCAGTATGAAAATGGGGCTTTCGAAAGTCCTGGCCTCCAGGCAACGATCACAAGACACTCCACATTTACACGTAGGATAACCTTTTGATTGTTATTATCTAACAGCTTGTAGATATCCTGGCAAATATATGCTGCCATAAATACATGTCAGGATTACAGTACAATTGAGAAGCGACATAGGAAAGGTTTACAATGGGACTCATTGTACAG
The DNA here is from genome assembly GCF_977035675.1 of Penaeus japonicus. NCBI lineage: Eukaryota > Metazoa > Arthropoda > Malacostraca > Decapoda > Penaeidae > Penaeus > Penaeus japonicus. The sequence continues at coordinate 21,417,230 of NW_028234442.1, forward strand.
AGTGAATTTACAAAATATAGATGGCCTTCCCCTAGAGCATTAGCCAACACACTTCTTCCGGTCAGGATACAATTTCAATGCAAATGCTCGCAACAGATGGAGCAGGTCTTTCTTAATGACCAAATTAATCAATCAGTGACAATACTAGAAAAAAAAAGCCAAAAAAAAAGTTACCGCTCTTAAAAAGTGTTTTACCTGAAGCCCTTGTAAGGTAGGCCAACTATGGTATATTATACATCATGTAGTCTGATACATACCAACCACAAAAGAACCAAGGTTATCACCCAACTCACATTGTCAGACAAGAAGCTGATTGTAAATTTACAAATAGAACATTGTCACATACTTATACAACTGGTTTCTGAACGTAATGAATTGGTAATCACTCGTCTTTCATTGTGAGTTTGAGCGTGTGTTATTTTAAAACTGAGAACTAAAATCACAAGTTAAAATTGAAAGGATACTTGGTTAATAATTATAAAAGACTTGATATAAACTTGCCTCTCATATTGACCTAAATGCATTACCTCTGCTGGAAGGTAAGAAAAAAAAATGAAAGAAAAAAAAAGAAGGAAAAAAAAGAAAAAAAAAAGAAGAAAAAAAAAGGGGCTCATTACGTCAAAAAGATACTTGAAAATAAAGTAAGTCTCAATCAGCAAAACAAAATATTGGTAAGAAAGGACCGGCAGATATGTTTGAATTTCGAAACGCAACTCAGACGTCCGTTGATTGCCAGCAGAATGCCTCTTAGGCTGGGGTGAAAAGTGCAAAAAGCTAAAAGTGACAATACGAGAGGAAGAGACCACTTACATGTAACACAGCGACAGTTCTCCCAAATTGGCTAAGGTACCCTGAGGTCTGCACATGTGTACCATCAAGCCTCTATTACTTAATACAGTATTAACTTTTACTCTCAATAAGTACATAAGGCCTTCAGAGAATAAATAAGATCAAGGCAAAAATATACATACTAGATTATCATATAGAAAATAAAAAATTAGTACACCTTGTAAACGTCTCTTGCCTAAAATTTGTGACTTGCCTGGTGATTACAGGCCCTCTGCAAAGACTGGAGAGAGCCTGTTTTTCCCCACATTGTAAGAGTGCAAAGTAGGAGAGCCATCCCTGTGTCATACTGCCAGAGAGTTTGTGGAAATGACCAGTCATTATATCACACTTATGACACTTTGTTCATCTTTGTCATTCACTTTCTGGCACCTTAAAAAGATTAATATTAGCAAAAATTATTGTATTTTTTTTACATAGCCAGTGACTAAACACTTCATATTTTTTTTTTTTACTACAGTGGACTACTAAATACATATATCCTCCTATCTTGAATATTCTACAAAGTAATATGATACCAAATAATATAGGCAGGTTGAGATATGTAAACATTTCTAACATTCCGTGCATGTGTTACCTGGTGTAAGCGGTAACCTTTATGCTGCCTTCATACCCTTCAAAAATATAAGATGGACTGTATTGGATACAGATTCCTCCGTGCGGCAGCTGTGAGTTCCATCTCCTCAATCCAATACCAACTTTCACTCCATCCCAAAGCTTTACTTAGGAAGTCCATTGCTCAGGCAAACTTCATAGTACCCTGCTACATATACATATATTCATTCATAATATATATATATATATATATATATATATATATATATATATAATATATATATATATATTATATATATATATTATATATAACTATATAAATTATATATATATATATAGTAATATATATATATATATATATATATATATATATATATATATATATATATATATATATATAATATATATATATATATATATAATATATATATATATATATATATATATATATATATATATATATATATATATATATATTATATAATTATATATATATATATTATATATATATGTATTATATATGTATGTATATATGTATATATGTATATGTATATATATATATATATTATATATATATATTATATATATGTATGTGTATATATGTATATATATATGTATATATATATGTATATATATGTATATATATGTATATATATATTATATATATGTATGTATATGTATATATACATACATGTATATGTATATATACATACATATATATATTTGTTATATAACTTTTAAAAAAATTCAATGAAACTTCACCATAGTCAAAATTCGCAGTTATGCAGTTAGCGGCTGAGATTCCAACGCTTGGCTCTTTTCCTGTTCCCTTATCTCCGCCAATAAATACCCTCCATCCTTTTCAACATTTATACCTATCATCATTATGGCAATCGATGACTTTACCCCCCCCCCCCAATCATTCATCAGCGCTCATAGCATGCCCATTTCTCTTTGCAATCACTCCTTAAGGAATATTCAAGCAGCATCAATCACATTCTCTGAGACACTTGACGTGGACCCTGTACAATACTGATGACATAACGGCCGACACTTCCGTCAGTTTTTCCGTTTGGTCCTTCAGTTTGGCGCCTGTCAACCTTTGGCGCTATGGCAGGATGGAGTAAAATGGCTGCATCCATAGAGATAAGAATGTTTAGATTCTCCGACTCAAGAGGACTTTCAGGTCAAAAACTGCATCCATAGAGATAAGAATGTTTAGATTCTCCGACTCAAGAGGACTTTCAGGTCAAAAAACGAATTAAATGTGGGTTAGTTTGTTATGCGTTAATACCATTTATCCTAATTACTGCTATTTCCTCTACAGCAAGCATGAATACTCATTACTGATGCCCAGTAATCAACCCCTTAAGGAAGACTCTGAACACTCTCTTTCCTACATCAACAAAGCCCACAGGGGTCCAGCAGATCTTCTTCACTCAGTTACACTTATGAAGGGAGAAAAAGAATGCTTAAATTTTGAGGGTGGAGTCGTCCCATTCGAGCTCCTTGGGCTTCCCTTCCTCCTCATCCGACGAGTCCAAGTCGTCGTTAAAGTTGCTTCCATCATCCGACGAGTCGTCGTCGTCGTCGTCATCATCCCTCAATCGTTGTGTCTCTGCCAGTTCAAGCTGTTGCTGTAAAGGAGGAGTTTAGACTGTAATATCTTATATTTTTGATTGACTGAGCTGTAAGGCTGAGGTATCAAGTTATCTTGGGTATGCTCTTTTATTTAGGTTTCAAACTCTTTGTAAAGGAGGAGTTTAGACTGTAATATCTTATATTTTTGATTGACCAAACTATGAGGCTGAGGTATCGAGTTATCTTGGTTATGCTCTTTTATTTAGGTTTCAAACTCTTAACACTGGCTCTAACTTAATCTCTAAAGTGGAATATATTTACAATGGATGGAGTAAATATCAAAAATGCATTATCATTATACTGAACTTACCAAAGCTGAGAAAATCTATCATTATTTGACTTGATACACATTGCTCACAGGATCTATTTAAGCACATTTTTGTTCTTGAGAATATTGCCTCTAGCACAGTGGCTAGAAATCAAAAGACAATCTAAGAACTTTAAACGACATCTAAAAAAAGTTAAAAAGATCTATACTGAAAAATTGGGTGGACAGGCAAAAGAAAATGACAGAAATTAAATCAATATAAGAATTACTAAACTGCAGGAAAATGTGAAAGCAGAAAATTGGTTATGAGAAATAAAAAGATAAGAAAATGAATCAAAACAAAGTCAATCTATGACAAGGGAATAAAAAGCAGAAATAAGTTGAGAAAGGGGATAGATAAAAAGAGAGAGAGAGATAGAGAGAGAGAGAGAAAAAAAAAAAAAAAAGAGAGAGAGAGAGAGAGAGAGAGAGAGAGAGAGAGAGAGAGAGAGAGAGAGAGAGAGAGAGAGAGAGAGAGAGAGAGAGAGAGAGGGGGCAAATTCAAAAATATAAGTGAAAGAGGAAAACCCGTAGAATGCCAGTACCATCACGAGAGGAACCAACACCATACCTCCATAGGGTTGACAGTGATGTTGAGTGAGGAGTCGTCCCAAGCCATCTCAGCATCAGCGACGTCCTCGTGTGTGTGGCGGGTGTGGGCGGCACGTACACGGATCACACCTAAGACCACCATGAATACCAGGAATCCGACGCACACAACGATGATGATAGTGACAGCGTGACCTGAAAGTAGGAGGGGAGGTGTTCACTTATTTTCCTTTTATGGGTTGAAGAAAAATATGATGTATTGTGATAATTTGGTGTTGGTGAGAGTTATTTGTTATCAAGATCTACTTTTCTTTTTTTTCTTTGGTGATTCTGTATGAAGATGAAATGATTTATGCCCATCATTAGCGACAAATCAAGCGCATATCAAATAACAAACACAGCAGTAAAGTGAGCCAAGCAAAAGTAGTTATTCATCCCCTCCATTAAAAAAGTGAAAATTTGAAAGAATCTTTTTCAAACATCAATTCCCATATCCCAAATTCCACCTTCACTAATCTGAAATCTCCTCCCCCCTCCTAATGATTTTAGTCTATTAATCTTCTGTCCTTGTCCTTGCACGAACTTATAATTAAGTCCTTTTTTTTCAGCCTACAGTGCAGGTGGGAATCTAGTGCCGATGACAATGCTCTTCATGCTATCAAGTGACGCGTCCTGCGACAGGTCCACACTTTGACATTATGTGCTTAGTTCTAACAAGGTGATTTGGTGGCTTTGGTGGTTTGAGCGGTGTTGTGAATTTTAGCCTCTTTGTAAGCCTAGTTGTGAGTGTGCAATTTTACAAAATGGGAAGCCAAGGAATATTTTAAGAGGGTGTACTTTATTGCAGTTTCAACATCGCAGGGAAATCTCTTCCATGTCTCAAGAGACATTCTGAAATTTCTTTCATCGACTATCAATTGTACTACAAATCACAATTTTGAAAGCAACAAGAAGTATCAATCTACATCCAAGAGATTTAGCAATATCTAAAACTCAAATGCTGTCATATTCATTTGAATTCTCTTTCCTGCGTCCCATCCTAAAGTGCGTGGAGGAGTGTCTACGAGTGTCATAGTTTACAGCGCCTGAAAACCTCACCCGCAGCAAGCACAGCAGCCTGCGTTCTGCTACCCCCATACATGTCTGTTGACCATAAGCAAGGCAAAGCGTGAGCTCTGTGTCGGCACTTCATATAATAGGTTTGGCTCTACTCTACTTGTGGTCTACCTTAGGCAGTCAAAAAATTTCTGATACATTTGATGATTCTTCTCCAGTTCAGGGAGGAGTATGCTAATGAGATTTCAGATAATTCTACTAATAATACTAGCTGACCAAATCTCCATTTTGATAGCTTGTCTCTCTTCCGCCTATCAATTTGATATACAATTACTCCTATGTCTATCTTTGATCATAATTCCAATAAACATTTTTAAGGGTAGTTTAGGTGTGGAAGGTATTTCAGGATCAATTCATTTGTGTTTAACCAATTGATTTTCAAAAGAAATGGGTAATTTTTTTCACTGGTTGTACATAAATTTGAATACACTTCTGGTCTTCTGTCCCATATTATATACTCTAGTACAATATACTAACTTGATGTTCAGACACAACATGTCATAACATCCTAAAGCTCTCATAACCATATACTAGAAACTAAATATCTAAACAATAAGTATGAACTCTCAAAGAATGTGATAAAATTCTCAAAATTATAATCTTACTCGTCATCTACCTACTTCTACATGTGGAAAATTGATATACTATAAATACACAACCTTATCTATAACATCTAAATACGGTATAGAGCATCTAATTTTTTCTTTAAAAATGCCAGGGACATTACAAGGCTTAGGAGTAAATAATGAGGCAACCAAGGGTTAGGAGATCGTACACAAATTATGAAATCTTGCAATGACCTCTTGTAAGGCAAACTAAGCCGAAAATACGCATCTTACAAAGGTTATTCTGTGCACCTTAATAATAGTTTCTGTGAGAAGGGCATACATTGATATATGAAAGGGATGGTAACTTGATTAGGAAACAATTATATTAGACATTCTAAAAATACCTACAGAGAACATTGAATGGCTATAAAACATATATGTCTGAGGATCCTAAACTAACCATGCACAAATCCCGTGCAAACTACCATTATTTTACCCTCTTGTGCATCTATATTAATTCCTATTCTGAACTGCCTCTCACTCATTAAACAGTTTGGAAGTATCATAATAATATTAATAATAATAACAATATTAATAAAAAAAAATACTTGATACCAAATGCTTCCACCAATCACAGAACTTTTTCGAGGTTGATCTCTTTGCAAACTCTTGACTCTACTTCTGCTTGTCTTCTCTTTCTCTCATTGGTTTTCATTATTTATTCTCAAGTATCAATTTTTAGCAAAAAGCTCTTGTAATGGAACTACTTATACAACTGCTCTTAATCATCTTTACAGCCTGCAATGTACTTCTTTCCTATATCAAATATATGTACACGTTATATAAAGACATACATATACATATAAGCACGCACATGTATACTTAAAATTGACAAAATCCTTTCATATGAAAACTTCAATAAAGACAACAACCAAACAGTGCATCCTCTATTTCCTATCCTTTTCCTTACAACAAAATGAATGCAAATGTTCACACGGGTATAGGAGCAGCATAAGAACTTCTTTTGCGCTTAAGTCTGAAAGTGGCTTTAAACATAGAGTTAGAACTATGAACTTACTGGCGCTGTTGACTGCTACGCCTTCCATTACATTGGAAGTGAAGTAGACGTCATTCACGGTGTGAGCGGGTTTGAGCTCTATGTGGTGAGCCGAGAGCTTAGCATGAGCTGGCACAGGCTGAGGATTGTGGTGAGTAAGATGGGCATCTGCCTCCTGGTGGGCATTGTGGTTGTTGTGGTCCATGTGAGGAGGAATGCTGTCAGCATTGTTGGTGTTGAAGGCTGCAGTCTTGTCCACACTTAGTTGTGGGTGGATTACTGTCACCTGTTAAAAAGATTGCGATATTGATCTTTCTATTCAAATGCATTGAATATTTGAATATAAATGAAAAAATAAAAATAAAATAAATAACAGATAATCAAACAGTTGAATTTGGGCTCGACAACAATGGCACTCACCGTCTGGACATATTCGTTACTTGTGAAGCGACCACCAAGCTCAGAGCAGGACAGCTTGAAAGCCCGGTTCAGGTAATAAGCTGGTTTGCGGTTAGCATAGTGGATTTGTCGCAGGATGGACTGGTAGTGGTGTGTGGTGTGAGCCCCGGAAACGGTAGCTCCCTGACGTGTGATGGAGGCAGCCAGGCCGAGCTCAGCGATCAGGTTGTCAGGGAGGACCAAGGTCTCGTGGTCAGGGTTAAGAGGAGGATACACCGACACAACACACTCGTCGAGTTGGCCGCCCAATGTGGGTGCGGTGGCCTCCTCTGCGGCTGCCGAGAGGTAGATGCCGACGTCGGGGAACACACGCAGCCCCTGGCGGAAGGCCTCGTACTCCTCGGCAAAGTTGGTGGTTCCGTTGAGCTCAATGCTGGGTTGATGGGGCTGCATCACCACTACAAAGCTCTGGGCAGTGGCAACCTTCAGGGCCTTTTCAGAGTTGCACCTGAAGAAGAAAATTTAGTAGAAAATAAAGACAAACATGCGAAAGATAAGCTACTGTACTATCAGTCAATCAACAGCTTACTGTACTTGACTATTCATGAGGAAAGACTTACAAGATGTTAGTAGTCACTGAGACTGGTCGACGTCCTGGGGTGGGGAAGTCTCGTCCATTGACGTAAGCCACGCGGCGGATCAGCGTCTCAAGGTTAGTCACGTTATTGCCTTCAATGGTGATCTGTGTCATTTCTGAAAAAATAAATCAAAATGAATCCCTGCTTAAATAATAAAAGGAAAATAAAAATCAATGAGTTAATTTCCATGCTATATGGCATTTCTTACAAAATAAACAAGTTACGATACCCGCTAAAAGAAAGTTTCCCAACAAAGCAACCACGATAGCAAACCCAAACCAAATCCATACCATTATTGGTGAGGAGTTCCATGCTGGGCTGTAAGAGTTCCATGGCAGGAGTGTCGAGTGATTCCTGGCATCGGGTCAAGCAGGACAGGACGCGGGGAGACTCAAGGGCTCCGACTAGCACTGAGAGCCCAGCCAGGTAGCCTGTGAGGCCATGCTTCATGTTGCCTTCTGAGCCTGAGGAGGAAAAACCTACGCATTGTCTTACTATGTTATCAAGAATTGGCTTCAGGGAAAGTAACGAGAAAGGTATGACTGAGAAAAATTTTGTATCCACAAAGTATGATTGGGGAAAAATCCACGTCAATTGAGAATACCTATGGATATCCTGAAATTTGTCCCTTCTCACTCATACCCTTATCAGTGTTTTTGAGACAATCACAATAATTGGCCAACTGTCCAACATGTCTAAAACACATCTCAAGATATTCAAACACATGTTTTAAGTGAGCAAAATAACAATTTCATCAAAAGAAAGGGGGCGACTGTAAAAAAAATCATACTGACCTTGCCAGCAGGCGCCAACGCTCATAGTCGTGTTGATGCCTCGTGTTGGGTGAAGAGGCCAGTCATCAATTACCTGAAACATGTTAAGTCATGTCAACCAATCTTTCAAACTGGAATATCGTTTACAAAAATATATGTATCAATATATGCTATTCCATACAGTGGAATCTGATTAGTTATTACTGACATGAAAACAAAACAAAACATGAAAACAAAAGGGAATGAAACCAACCTCAGGGGATTCTCCATTCTCAGGCCTGAAGATGTGACCATCGACATACAGGGTGACCTCGGGCAGCTTGACGTGGACTGAGTAATGATGCCATTCATTGTCACACACCTGCACCAAAGTTCACAAATTACGTACTCGTTATAGAAAAAGTCACCACCCCCAACCTCAAAAAAAAAAATCAGAAATATGATCAGAAACTCAAAAAAACAAAAAAAAGAAAGAAGAAATACCATCACATTCATTAACTATCATTAACAAATCACTTCAGATAATAATCCATTCTCTTAACCATCTACAAGATTACTCTCGTCTAACTTGCCTGGGGGAGCTTCCACCTCCATTCAGCAGGCTGGAAGGTGTTGAGGTTGGCCTCTGTGTAATCACGGCGCAGGAGGAGAATCAGGCGGCAGTTCCTGACGAAGAGTGCCATGTGGTGACGGTTCATCTTGTGGTCGTCGGCATTGCAGAGGATGTGCTCCTTGGTGTGCTGGAAGGCAAGATACTGTCAGTACTTAAATCTTAAACATATGACTTACCAAATTTAGAGATCAATATCATATTCAAGGACTAAAATTTACACTTTAATACTTATTACACTGATCAAATCCATCCACAATGAAGAAGGCAAGCAAAAAAATTAAAAAGAAAGAAGAAAAAAAGAAAATCCTTAATATACAACATAACAACCCACTTCCTTCCTTACCTTATCAGTGCCAGCCTGAGTCTTGTGCTTGAGCCAGGTGGAGATGGTGAAGGTGCTGCTCAGGTTGTGGTTGAGGACTGACTCGGGGATGATGGTGCCGGAGGAATCGCCGTCGAACTCGTAGATCAGGTCTCCTTCGTGACCTTCGTCAGAGTGGAGGCCGGCGGTCCAGTCCTTTCCTGCACCGGGCGCGGGCAGGAGCTCGATGCTAGAGGAGCTTGCGCCTGGATTGGTTGAAGGGGGGGGAGGCGGGGGTTGAGATATCGTGGAAAACATGGAAGGAGAGATGGGGGCAGAAGGGAGGAAAGAAAGGAAAGATGGAAAACATGAGTGAGTTACATTCTCTTTTCACTCTTTGATTACATATGTAGCAAGATTGTTAACTTGAAAATCCAGAATCGACATATCCATAACGTTACTCTATCCCCTTCGAAGAAGAAGAAGAAGAAGAAGAGTCAGAAAAAGAAGAAGAAGAAGAAGAAAAAGAAGAATAAAGAGAAGGAATAAAAATAAGAAAGAGAGAAAAAGACTCACCGCACATCTTCCTCTGCGCCGCCACGGAATAGGTGTCCCGGTCGCATCCCTTGCCGATGTGGCTGGTGGTGAGGCTGATGCGAGCCTGGACCCTCTCCACGCGGCAGGGCACGTTGCACAGCTCCAGGGAAGCCGAGGGGAACAGCTCCTGTCGACCGGAGCCGGGGGAGTACTCCACCTGGTCAGTGATGCCTGCGAAGGGGACAGGGACGGTTCAGTGAGTCATCGACCCAGGTGACGTTACTTAACATCAAAATTGATGATTTGGGTCGTATGGCAGATAGACATACAAACAGATAATGACAGATATAGAAACAGCCATAGTCACAGCTAACATACAAAACACATACACACACACACACACACACACACACACACACACGTGCACCCACCCACACAAACAAGCATACATACATACATACATGGACGCACACACGCATACACACACACACACACACACTACAAATATAATACTCTCATACATACAACACCCACACCAACAACAACAACAACTACAAAAACACCCATATCAACATCAACACAGACACAAACTACATTTCGTAGATATATGTTATTTTGCAACATCCGAGGCCCCCCCCTCCCCCTGCACATGTATCTAAATCTAGAATATGCTAATGACCTAGTTATTGCTAATTCGAACATCATTTGCACAGGCAATGCAAACTGCATTTACTCCGGAAGATTTAAACTCCGAACTTACCCTCGGCATAACAAAATGACATTCATAGCTCGGTTTGTTTAAGCAAAGGAAAATCTGAATACCAAACAGAAGTAATTGTTTCCTTGTTTATATTGCTGAAGCTATGTATCGTATTATTATTCATAGTAGCATATGCTTCGAATAAAGGGGCCATTACGTCTAGGTCATCAAACTATAAACGCACAGTTATCATATAAACTGTTCATTAATTGGCTAACAATTATACGGGACCATCGATTCGGCTACAGATTCAAAAAAAGATTTATTCTATAAAATAAGAAAAATTGCTTTTATTTTGAATATCAGAATAAAGATTGCATTTTCTTCCCCTTACATTTCTCCTAGGTAACCTACAGCTTATCTGAAGACAAATGAAAAACTTAAAAATGAAAAAAATAAATAAAAATAAAACAAGAAATAAAAACCTAAGAGCTAAGGTCAACCCCAGGCTCATAAAAACAACCTACCCAAAC
>NW_028234442.1:21433342-21438342 GCF_977035675.1 Penaeus japonicus
TTTAGTCATCGTTATTGCATGTTCTGCAATAACAGAACATGCAACAACGGTATTAACCTTTTTTATTATCATTATTTCTATTCATTCATTTATCAATTTGTTTATTAGTTTATTCAGTTATTTACTTTCTCTTCTGACAGCGCGCACAAAATAGAGATGCCGAATATAAAGTGTTTTCTCAAAATAGAGATCGCGAACATACAGCCTGTTATTTCTCAAAACAAAGGGATCCCGGATGTAGAGTGAATGTCTCAGAGTAGAGAGAGGTCGTGGATATAAAGCGCAACATTTTTCCCCATTACTAAAAGAGGAAGGGAGGGGAGGGGAGGGGAGGGGAGGGGAAGGGGAGGGGAATGGAGGGATGGAGGGAGAGAGAGCAAATAGATATATAAATTTGCGGTATTAAACGCCACACACACACAACTCAAACAAACTCATAATCTCCCCCCTCTTACTACCCCTTCCCCCCCCCTAAGGATCGACACTAATCTCTCTGCATTGGGAGGAGGAAGGGGGGGGGGAGGAGGAAGAGGGAGGGAGAGGGAAGGGGGAGGGAGGAGGGTAAGGGAGGGGGTTGGAGGTAGGTGGGTTGGGCGTGTGGAAGACCTGTGTGGAGAGACAGGGAAAGGGTGGAGGCGAGGGGAGAAGGTAGGGGGGTGGGAAGAGGAGGGGGGTATCCGCAATGCGCCACACACACGCACCCACAACAATACCTTCCACACACAGTCTCCCTCACCCCCCCAACCCCGCCTTCCACCCACCTCTCCACCTTTCCTCCACACAACTCTGCCCTCTACCCCACCACACCCACACCCTAAAACTTCCTGGGTGGTACCTACTCCCTACTCCCTCCTCTCCCTCTCCCCTCTCCCTCACCCCCACTCCCTCCCTCTCCCCTTCCTTAACCCTTATCTCCCTCCCTTCCTCCATCTCCCCTTCCTCATCCTCACCCATTCTCCTCCCCCCTCCCCTCCTCTCACTCCCTCCCCATCCCCTCTCCTCACCCATTCCCCATCCCATCCCTCCCCATCCCTCCCCCTACTCCCTCCCCTCTACAGTCACAGGTCGTAAATCCAAAAAGCTGGTGTATCACAGATGGGTCTCTCGCGTCTCCCCCTCAAGACCAGCTTTCCCGTCCAGCTGGTACAGGTGGGGAATTTTCGGAGCACAAACCGCCCAACTTTGTATGGAGACTCGTGTAAGAAGAGTAAAGGTAAGAGTAAAAACAACAGCCTTGCGAGTGAGAGAACGAGTTAAGAGTAAAACAGCAAGAAGTGGAAGAGTAAAAACAGTCATATGAGTAAGGGAAAACGTAAGAGTAAAAACAGCCTTGCGAGTGAGAGAACGAGTTAAGAGTAAAACAACAAGAAGTGGGAGAATAAAAACAGTCATATGGGTAAGAGAAAACGTAAGAGTAAAAACAGCCTTGGGAGTGAGAGAACGAGTTAGAGTAATATGAATAAGAGGAAACGTAAGAGTAAAAGCAGTCATGAGAGTACGAGTAAAAGTAAGAGTAACAAAAGAGATATGAGTAATAGCAAGAGTAGATACAGCCATAAGAGTAAGCGGAAGAGGAAGTATCATTGCTCAGTGTTTCCGTTACTCTCGCGGCGGTTAAGTTCAATCTCATCTATTTTTAACTACGATAAATTTCAAACTTGAATGAACAAGGCCAAAGGGTATACGTGGTTAAATGTTTTTTTTGTTTTTTTTAATAGATTTGAACGAGATGGTTACTATTCGATACGTAACCCCCCCTACCCTTTTTTTTAATAATAATTAAAAAAAAAGGTAAAAGCTTGAACAAAGCAACCGATACGATAAACACGACACACAGGAATTTGGCGGTCACTAATATGAGAATCTGCGGCATGTAGGAACAGAGTGCTTTCATCGCCTGCCCACCACTCCCCCCCCCCCACCCACTCAACTCCGTCCCCTCCCCATACCCCCGCCCCCAATCACGTACGTTCCCCTCCCCCTCCCCCTATCACCCACTTACCTCCGTTCCCCCTCCCCCATCACCCTACTCTCTTCCATCCCCCCTCCCCTTATCACCCCGTCACCCCCTCCTCCCCCCCTGCTCCTCCTCCTCCCCCATCACCCCATCACCCCCCCTCCCCCTCCCCACTCTCCACCCTCCCCTCCTGCTTCACCTCCACCTCCTCCACCCTCCCCTCCGCCCCCCGCCCCTCTCCTTTGGATTGTGATGTAGACGAATCAATATCGTTCTTGTATATCAATCACAGCGTCCATGGGGCCTCTATCAAGCACGCGAGGGCGAGATGCCTGTGCCTTGCAACACACCGCAATGGCATGCAACAATTTGCAATGATCGCTCCATCAACCTCTTAGCCAACATCCACACACCAAAAGAAAAAAAAATTACATCTTCAAAAAGAAAGATAGAAAGAAAAGAAAGAAAGTTATGGCTTTTAGGTCAACCCTTTAATTCCATCCGTTAAAAAATTCGCCTCAAGGAAGATTCCGGAATCAAAATGAAAGAAAAAAAAGAAAGAAATTAAAGCAAAACGGAGAAAAAAAATATAGAGAAAAATTCGAGGCAAAAAAAAAAGAACAAAAGCAACTCATAGTCTTCCACTAACTATAAAAAAGAGAGACTTAGATAGCATGCTATGTGTGTAGCAAGAACTGGTGCAGAGCGTCTCTCTTGCGGTGTCCTCCCCCTCCCTCCCCCCCTCCTTCCCCCTCCTCCCCCTCTAATCCCCTCGCCTCCCCCAACCCCTTCCCACCCCCACCCTTCCTCTTCCCGTGACACAGGTGGCCGAACAGGGGATGGGGGGAGGGGGAGGGGGAGAAGAGGGTTAGGGGGAGAAGAGGGTTGGGGGGAGTCGGGGGAGATGGGGGAAGTAGGAAAGGAGGAGAGAAGGAGCAGGAGGAAGAGAAGAAGGAGGGAGAGAAGGAGGAGGAGGATAGGAGTAGAGGGAAGGGGAGGATGAAGAAGGAAGGAGAAGGGGGAGGTGAAAGAGGAATGAAAAGAAGGAGGAGGAGGAGGAGGGGGGAGGAGGGGAAGGGGAATGGGGCAGGAGGAAGAGAGGAGGAGGAGAAGAAAAGAAAAAGGAGAGGAAGAATAGGGGGAGAAGGAAGTAGGGAGGGAGAGTTAAGAGGAGGACGAAAACGCACCTGGAAGTAGTTGGTGGACGAATAGGAGGAAGGAGGAGGAGGAGGAGGAGGAGGAGGAGGAAGGAGAAGGAGGAGATAGAATGAGGAGGAAAGAGGAGGAAAGAGGAGGAAGAAGGAGGAGGAAAGAGGAAGAAGGAAGAAGGAAGGAGGAGGAAGAAGGAGGAAAGAGGAGGAGGAAGGAGGAGAAGGAGGAGGAAGAGGAGGAAAGAGGAAGGAGGAAGTAGGAGGAGAAGGAGGAGAAGGAGGAGAAGGAGGAGGAAAGAGAAGGAAGGAGAAGAAGGAGGAAATAGGAGGAAGGAGGAGAAGGAGGAAATAGGAGGAAATAGGAGGAAGGAGGAGAAGGAGAACGGTGACGTCACTTGGCGCAGTAATTTGGCACCAAGATAAACAAAAGTTGCGAGGAAAGTCACGCTAGCCCCGTGGCACTCAGCGGCGCGCAAACATTGGCTCTGGCTGGCACTCTCCTCCATTCAGGTGCTACGTTCCTCGGCCCCTTAATGGATCGTTCGTCGTCTCAGCCATTAATCTATCCTTAATCTATCCTCAACCTAATACATCCCTCTATCCTCTTCTTTATCTATTTCATTTTCATCGAACTTTAATGACCCCCTAAATTCGTCGTTCGTCCCGGGCATTAATCTATCCTTAATCTATCCTCAACCTATCCGTAAACTGTCCTCTTTGTATCTTCTTTATCTATTTTATTATTCGCCCTTTATCTTATTTATATTCTGGTCTCTCGAGAGTTCCAATTCGGTGGAAGCCTTGCGTGGGGGTGAAACCTTGATATTTCATATAGCTTCATCTCGTTGCCTTGGTTATCTTGCAACGTCGTAACTTTCGTTGTGCATGTGCAACAATTAAAGATCATACAATTTTTTAATAACGAGTAATTACGGAAACGATTGACGAAAAAAAAAAAAATAAATAAATGGCTACCTATGCTTTCTAATCACGTCTTTTCTTTCTTTCTCCCTTTCTTCACCTTTCCCCTGCCCCCCCCACCCCCTCCTTTTCATTTGCTCCCTCTCTCTTATCTATTCCTTCCCTTATCCTGTTCTTGGTCTTCCCTTTCCTCCTCTCCCGCTTCCTCTTCTCTTTCCCCCATCCACTTTATTCCTTATTTCTGCCTTTCCTTCGTTACTGCTCTTCGTCCTATCCAGTCTCCCTTTCTTCTTCTCTTCATCTTCCACTCCCTTCCCATTTCTTGTTCTTGTTCTTGCTCCTTCTCCTCCTTGTCGTCGCCGTTGCTATTGTTGTTGTCGTTTTCGTTCTCTTCCTCCTCCTCACCTACAGTTTATTATTCTCCTGCTCTTCGTTCTCGTCATCCTCCTCCTTCTCCCCCTCCCCCTCCTCCTCCCCCTCCCCCTCCTCCTCTTCCTCTTCCACCTCCTCCTCCTCCTCCTCCTCTTCCTCCCCCTTCCCCTCCCCCTCCACCTCCGCTCTTCCTCCACCTCCTCCTCCCACCACCACCTCCTCTACCCTCCCCCTCTTCTTCCTCCACCCTCCACCTCCTCCTCCCCCTCCCACTCCCCTTCCCCCACCTCCACCTCCTCCTCCTCCCCCATCCCCCTCCTCCTCCTCCCCCTTCCCCTCCCCTTCCTCCACCTCCCCCTTCCCTCCCCCCACCACTCTCCCCCTCCTCCTCCTCCTGCCCAGAAGTCCTCTTTCCTCCAACGCCTTAATTTCCCGCCCAAAAAGATCCCCTAAATATCAAAGGCATTTCAATCCTCCGATCCAAACCCCCACCCTTTGTTTTTCTTCCCTTTCCACGCGTTTTTACTTTCTCCACAACGAATAAATAGAATTCTCATTACGGGATGTCGGTTGGCTACGGTATTTATTTATCTCCTCGG
>NW_028234442.1:21445842-21448342 GCF_977035675.1 Penaeus japonicus
ATTCTTGAACTCATTAGGTATTCCGCAAGGGGATTCTTTTTACTTACATGCATACATCTCTTTCCCTTCATTCCCCCCCTCCCTTTTTTCTTTATTTTTCGTGTTAGTCATTCTGGTCTCTTCCTCTCACGTTCCTCATTTCCTCTCTCACATTCCTCCTTTCCTCTCTCTCTCTCTCTACCCCTCCCCCTCTCTCTCTCCCTCTCTCTTTCTCTCTTCCTAACTCACTCGCTCATTCTCTCTTTTCTCTCTTCCTAACTCTCTCTCACTCTCTCTCTTTCTCTATTCTAACTCACTCTCTCACACACTCACTCACTCTCTCTTCCTAACTCACTCACTCACTCTCCAATACCCCCTCACTCCCATAATCTGACCTCATGCGCCCTCATCACACAGGGGGGGAGGGGGGAAGGAGACGCGGAGGGGAGAGGGGGAGGGGGAAGGGAAGAGGGAAGAGGGAAGGGGTAGGGGAGGGGGAAGGGAAGGGTGGAAGGTAGAGGGAGAGAGGGGAATGGGGGAAGGTGTCGGGAGAGGGAGAGGGAGGGGGAGGGGGATGGGGGAAGGTGTGGGGTGAGGGGGGAAGCGGAGGGGAGAGGGGGATGGGGGAAGGTGTGGGGGGGAGAGAGGGGGAAGGGGGGAGGGAGGGTGGTGGTGGAAATCTTCGGTTGAACGCCCTCAAGTGATTGAATGAGCGAACGAGTGGGCGGAATTTGCGACCAAGTGTAAAAAGGGGAGAGTGAGGGAGAGGTGCGTAGGTAGGTAGGTAGGTCGAGGGAGAATAAAAAAGGGGAGGAGGACGGAGGGTACGAGAGAAAGGGAAGAGGATAAGGAAAGAAGAGAAGAGGATAAGGAAAGAAGAGAAGAGAGAGAGGAGAGAGAGGAGAGTAGGGGAGACAGCAGAGGGATAAACGAAAAAAAAGTGAGAAAAGAAGAAGAGGAGAGAAGAGAAGAGGGTGAGAAAAGAGAAGAAGGAGCGAGAGAGGAGAGAGAAGAGAAGAAGGAGCAAGAGAGGAGAAAGAAGATAGGAGGGAGAGAGAAGAGAGAGGAGTTGAGAAAGAGAAGGAAAAAAAATAAAAAATAAATAAAAAAATAAAGACGAGAAAGAGATGATTAGGCAAATAGACAGAGGAACACGAAAGCAAACAGATCCACGTTGCATGAGAGACTGGGTACGCAAAGGGGCGATTCGTGGAAAACATACACACACACACGAACACACACACACACACACACATATATACATAAAACTGATGGAAATCCACTACCCTTTTTTCCCTCCCCCTCTCTCTCTCACACCTCCCTCTCCCTCTCCCTCTCCCTCCCTCCCTCTCCCTCCCTCCCTCTCTCTCTCTCTCTCTCTCTCTCTCTCTCTCTCTCTCTCTCTCTCTCTCTCTCTCTCTCTCTCTCTCTTTCTCTCTCTCTCCTTCTATCCTTATCTCTCTTCCCTCTCTCTCCACCCTCTCCATCCCTTCCTCTCTCTCTCCTCCTCCTCCTCCACTTTGCAATAAAGTCATGTCGCTTTTAGACACATTATTAATCGCTCCAACTGCGCGGGGGAAGGGCGAAGTTAAGAGAGCGAGAGATCATCAGGTAATCGCGGCGCGAAGGGCGTCACTCCAGCGCCCCTCGGTACGGCAGTCACCCTTACCGTCATGATAAATGCCGGAGTCTCGACAGTCATAACATCCCGCGCTATTTCTCTTTCTATCGCATGACAGCCCAGAGCCTTCATCTACATTTTGCCCCGGGCTTAATAATCCACCGTGTAATTAAATTCTTAATTCAATAAGCGACAGCAAATGAGAAATTATGTTTGCTGTCTAAACATAATCCTACAAAAATGGGGAGGGGAGGGGAGGGGAGGGGAGGGGAAGGGGTAGAGAAGGGGGAGGGGAAGGGAGGAGGAGGAGGAGGAGGAGGGAGGGAGGGAGGGAGGGAGGGAGGGAGGGAGAGAGAGAAGGAGAGACAGAGAGATAGATAGATAGATAGAGAAAGAAAAAGAGAGAAAGAGAGAAAGAAAAAGAGAGAAAGAGAGAAAGAAAGAGAGAGAGAGAGCGAGAGCAAACTAAAAAATGACATCCCCAAAACCAAATTTAATTTAATTTCTCCTCTAATTTCTATATAAAAAGGAAACAGCTCACTCATACACACACACACCATAGAATTTCTAATTAAAGCAAGTCTCCCAATCTGCATTTCAGGGAAACCTCGCGTCGAAAAAAAAGTCTCCGGGAAAACCCGCCTCGTTTCACTATCTACCCTGCACCGTTCTCCCGTCTCATTTCGGCCGCTATTGTGCGTTGCATTGAGAACGAACTTAACCCAAGTAAACGTCTGGAGAAGAATAACATTAATTTAATATAATCTTATTAATCAACTTGTTCGTTTGCATATAAAAGCGTATCTAAGCGCGGGGAATACTTGGTGCTTTTAGCCACGGACAAACACGTATACATAAAGACATTAAGACATACACACACGTACACACACCACACTGGAA
>NW_028234442.1:21453342-21455842 GCF_977035675.1 Penaeus japonicus
GGGGAAAAGAGAGACGGTGATAATAAAACGTAACACACACACACAAAAAAAAAATTTACCTTCGAAAATCAAAACGAAACGCTTCCTCGGCAATAACCATAAAAGATGTCAACGTATTACAAATTCGTCCTTCGGAAGCCTGGGAATATATCAATTCATATTTGCCAGTATCTCTACAATCCCCAATATCGTACCAGGCAGCAAATTTGCAGCTGTCACGCACAAATCACGCTTTACTTGGTCTGCACCGGTTTAAATAACCATCCATAAATTGCAATGCGAACCAGTATCCCCCGGACGTAGTAAAATGTGGGTAGACAAATCCGTAGAGTTTATCGCGACGGCGTACTGAGTGAACCCACCCACCCAATGCTTGAAAATATTAATCACCATTAAATCAATAGCAATCAACATAAATCTTTGGGGAGTTGCTAGAATATTCCACTGATCGAGGTCGGGATTATCATCAAATTTTGCCTTTCAGACAATCACACAAATGAGGCGCGCCGGATTTGCAATAATATTTATTGTAGTATTGAATTTCATTAATCGCGTTCAGCATGGAACAATTATTCGCGGCAGGAACGGAAAATTCACAACAGACCAAATGAAGTGGTCTGTCTTATTGTCCAACGGAAATTCCCGAAATCTGAAGTTTATCAATATATCGAAATCATTCCCCATTCTCCCATCAATAATTAATAGGACATTTCAAGGGAGAAATATAAATCATTCCAACAGTATATAATTAAAAAATCTAACGTTACGTCGACCTTTTCACACACGGCCAAAATAATCAAGCACTAAATCATTACAACGGTATATAAAAATAATTCCAAGCTCTGGTCTTCTCACACAAAACGAAAAAAAGAAAAAGAAAAAGAAAATGAAGAGATTGACTTTTTAAAAAATAATTAAAAAAAGAATAAAATAAAATCGAACAGATGAATAAAAAATCACTGAAAAAATTAATGAAAAAAAAAAAAAAAAAAAAAATCAAAATCGAACAACAAAAACCCAACACTCCCCCCCACCCAATCAGCCAAATTAACCTCACTTAAACCAAACCAAACCCCATTCCTTTACCAATCATTAACCAATCAGCGCCTACCAATCCCCCGCACCTAAGACGACCCGAACGACAACCACGGCAAAGAAAACGACGACATCAAGGGCGGGCGGGTGGGTGGGTCGGTCGGTCGCCCGGCCAAATCAATATCTAAATTTGCCGGAGTCTGGAACGGTCGTCTGTTGTATCATGTGATCTGACATTCGACAAGTTTAATCTTTCCGCTGATCTAGGTCGCGCGTCAAGCCCGGCCGGAGACGAGGAAGACCCAGGTCAGGTCGTCTTGCAAGTCGGAGGCAGACGGACTCGTCACTATCTAGGCTTTCGTTTCGTTTCGTTTCGTTTCGTTTTCGCTTTTTTTCACGTTCCTTTCTACTGTTCTTGTTTATTCATGGGTGGATGAGTACTTCGCTACCCACGCTTTCGTTTGCTTTCTTTTTCTTTCTTCCTGTTTTTACCCGCGGTCTTTTCAAACTCCCCTTGTTCATTCATGGGCGAACGAGTTCCCCGTTATCCACACCTTCGTTTTTTTCGTATTTTTTCCTTTCTTTTTAAGCTCTTATTCTCTTCTACTTCCCTTATCAATTTCATGGCGAAGGAACTCTTCGTAATCCATACTTCATTTTTTTTTCTTTTTTTTTGGAAAATCGATCTCCTGTTCTCTCCCGGTGAACGCTTACTTAATTAAAAACCGTTTCCTCCAGCTTTACCATCCGTCTCCCTCCTATACAAACGATTTTCCTTCCCTCCCCCATTCGCTGGCTATAAAATAACCCTTTTTCAAAACCACCCCAACAAAGGTAACTCAATAAAAAATAAAAAAAAAGTCAAGACAAACATACACGCAACACCACTCACAAAAAAGGCATACCAACGTCATGGCGTTGACATGCAAGCTGGGGCATACCACCGTTAAGTCACGCCGGCTGACGGGAGTACATAATTCAAGTCAATCCCCGTGCTTAGAAAAGCTTAAACACAAAGAGCGAGCGTTAGCAGGGAAACTGTCAGCCACAAACATACGTGCTGACAGCGTGCGCCATTCCCTGCACGATAAGGTGTCCATCGCCAGCGAACACACAGAAAATAACAAAAACACACAAAAAAATCAACCGTTAATGTCCCTATTTTTCTCATTTCGGCCGTTCCTTATGCGAGCCTCTCTCACCAACAGTCTAATTCTATCCTTTATCACGGTAACTCGTTCCTCCTGCCTCTCCTAATCAGACTTATTTTTTTCTCTCCCTCTCTCTCACTCTCCCTTTCCCTCACCCTCTCTTTCTCTCTTGCCCTCCCTTTCTCTATCTACCTCTCTCTCTTTCACTCCTTTTCTCTCCATCTCTCTCCCTCTCCTCCTTCTTCCCCCTTCTCTCTACCCTTCCTTCTCCCCCTCTCTCTACCCTTCCTTCTCCCCCCCCTCTCTCTCTCTCC
>NW_028234442.1:21460842-21463342 GCF_977035675.1 Penaeus japonicus
ATAAAACGAGTTCTCTAGACTCTTTCCCCGTCCTCCATTTCGTAGACAAACTTATTCACAAGTTATGTTTGTCATCTAAGAAAAGTAAAAAAAATATATCCCCCTCTTTCCATTCCGATCCAAAAATCCAAGTCCAATTTTCCAAAGACACCCTCCAAAAGATAAAGGAGGAGAAGAAGAAGAAGAAGAAGAAGAAGAAGCAGAAGATAATAATGATGAAAAAGAAGAAGAAATAGAAGTAAAAGAAGAAGTAAAGGAAATAGAAGAAGAAAAAAAAATGGAAGAAGCAGAAGCAGAAAAAGAAGTAATACAAGCAGAAGAAATAAGAAGAAGCCGAAGAATCAGAAGAAGAAATGCAAGCAGAAGAAATAGAAAAATCAGAAGAAGAAGAGAGAAAGAAAGAAAAACGACACCCATCTCGTCACCGTCGCGCAACCCCCCCCCCCCCCCCCCCCCCCCCCCCCCCCGCCCCGTCGGATCGGATCGCAGCAGCGGAACTCGCCGTCAACCCCCCCCCCCCTCACCCCCAAAGAACGACCGCGGCGACGGGACACGACCAGCGACTGAGACACGGGCTTAGGGGGATGATTTCGCTCTTCGCCTCCGATCCCGCTTGCCTGTTTGTTCCTCGGTTCGATTTCTGTTCCCGGATTGCTGGGTGGCTTTTTGGGTTCGACTTTGTCTCCTCGTTTGCTTGGTTTTCGGTTCGGCTTCGGTTCGTTCAGTCCACTGCGAGCAAAACTGAACCCCCCTTTTTTATTCCCATGCTTTGTAGAATAATGATCTATAGTCTTCCTAGTTTTACCTACTTGTTCCTGCTTTTACCTGCTAACTCATCGCGGACGGTGTCATGACACAGAAGACGCACGAGGTTTTGTTCCTACGGCGGATGTCATGTCATACGTGAAGATAGTCATAGAATATTTAAATTGGGGGACAGTGGATCGCTGTCTTTCTTTATTATACTATGGATAATAACTCTACTTAATGACTGATGATGGCTATTTGTAATAATAATTACTTCAACTGTCGTAATATTCACACAAAAAATTGGGTTAGTTTAAAATTCCAAACACAGATGGCACTACAAAACCTTGAAGGGCGCCCGTCTTCAGTCCCTACCAAGTACCGGCTCTAAGAGAAGACGAAAGTGACCCAGTCCATATACAACGTGCCACTGTGTCAATAAAGCTCCCTTGTGCCGTGGCAACAAAATAAAGTTGTTTTTTGTTCCCCCCATAAAACCATCTATAAAGAGCTGATACTACAATTTTAGTCCACTCCAACATTGATAAAGCCTATCATATGATATACATAAACTTCACAAACACACTAAACCACACAAACGACTCTAGTAATACAACGAATGAATGAAAGAGCGTGCACACAAGGTCGCGATATGTCGCCTGAACGCCTGAACCTGCCTGCCTCGGAACTAAAACCCATCCATATATGGGGTACCGCGCAGGAGGCACTCACGGTGGTTGCTTGCTTGCCTGCCTGTCCTGCTGGAGACCGGGAAAGCAAATCTAACACCCGTCTTCAATGGCCTAAGTTAAACGAGCGACTTGCCGCTATCCCCCTTCCCTTTCCCTTACCCTCTCCCCCCTCTCAATCCCCACCCCCACCCCCCACCACCGCCGATCTAATGGAACCGGTTTAATGGAACCGACCTAGATTGTGGACGATGGTGTGGCCGGGCTCACTATCAGTGGGGCTTTACCAAGGTCAGCCAATCCTTGGTGAGCCTGGGGGAGCAGGGGGAGAGAGGGTGGGGGGCAGGGGGAGGGGAGAGAGAGTGAGGGGCAGGGTGAGGGGGAAGGGGGAGGGAGAGAGAGGATGGGGGGGCAGGGTGAGGGAGAGAGGGTGAGGGGGCAGGGTGAGGGAGAGAGAGGGTGAGGGGCAGGGGATGGGGAGAGAGTGAGGGGGCAGGGGGAGGGGGAGAGAGTGAGGGGGCAGGGGGAGGGGGAGAGAGAGTGAGGGGGAAGGGGGAGGGGGAGAGAGGGTGGGGGGCAGGGGCAGGGGCAGGGGGAGGGGATGGTGATGTGGGGTAAGGGGAAATGAAGGGAGGGGGAATGTAGGGCAGAAAAAAGGAAAAGAGGGAGTGTGAGGGAAGGGAATGTGAGAGAGGGGAAAGGGAAGGGGATCTGGGGATGGAGGAAGGGGAAAGGGGGAGGGGGAGGGGGAAGGGGAGGGGGATCTGGGGATGGAGGAAGGGGAAAGGGGGAGGAAATGGAAATGGGGAGGGGGAGGGGGAGGGGAGAGGGCGAAGCGATAATGAAGGTCGTTAACCAGACGAGTCGACTCTGCTGTTTATCTTTATTCCGGCCTGGCCCCGTGAGAACTTTTTTAAATGGGGAAGGGAGGGAGGGAAGGAGAGAAGGAGAAAAGAGGGAAGGAGAGAAGGAGAGGAGGGAGAAAAGAGGGAGGAAGGGAGGAAGGGAGGGAAGGAGAGGAGGGAGAAAAGAGGGAGGAAGGGAAGGAAGGAGAGTAAGGGGAA
>NW_028234442.1:21473342-21485842 GCF_977035675.1 Penaeus japonicus
AGCAGAAGCAGAAGCAGAACAAAATCTCCCCAGCAGGAAGACCAAGCAATTCGGCGACAGCGACCGTCATCAGAACTTCCCGATCGGCCGAAGAAGCGCATTTCGCGAATTCCGTCCCGAAAAGTTGCCCCGTTCGCGGATGCCGCCGCGGCCGCCATCTTACGCCCGCGGTAATAAGGAGGTGCTCACCGCGGAGATAAGAAAGGAGAGATAAAGAGGGGGGAAAGGAGAGATAAGGAAGGGGGAAAGGAGAGATAAGGAGGGAAACAAATAGATAAAATTGGATAAAAAATAAGTCATAATGAGAATAAATGATAAAAGAAATTCGGGTTTAAGGAAAGAATCCCTTAGAATAAAATAACTAAATAACTAAATAAAGCATTAATACAGAAAGAACATAAGCATAAATAGACCCCCCTTCCCCCTCACATTCCTTTAAAAAAAATCCGAAGGAAAATAACCAAGTAATGATTCTCAAGGGAGGAAGGAGGGAAGAGAGAAAGGAGGAAGGGAGAAAGGAGGAAGGAGGAAGGGGGAAGGGAGTAAGGAGAGAGAGAGGGGATAGGGATGGGTACGTGAGGGTGGTAGTGGTAAAAGGAGGAGGAGGAGGAGGAGGAGGAGAAGAAGGAGGTAAAAGGAGGAGGCAAGAAGAGGCAGCAAGAGGAGGCAGAAACCAAGGCACAAGGCTAGAGATTCAATTAAGGACCTAATTTCCATAGTATTAGAATAGGATCGTCGACCATCTATTTAAAAGGCATCGGCCACTCGTTATTCTTGGTCATTAGTGCGGAGAGATTAACGGGTGAGCGGATTGCAGGTGCATGGGGGAGGGCTAGGGGGGGAGGGTTAGGGGGGAGGGCTAGGGGGAGGGCTAGGGAGAGGAGGGGGTAAAGCGAAGAAAGGGGAGAAGGGGGAGGGCTAGGGCTAGGGCTAGGGAGAGGGTTAGGGAGAGGAGGGCTAAGGGGGGGGAGGGTTTGGGGAGAGGGCTAGGGAGAGGAGGGGGTAAAGCGAAGAAAGGGGAGAAGGGGGAGGGCTAGGGAGAGGAGGGCTAGGGCTAGGGCTAGGGCTAGGGAGAGGGTTAGGGAGAGGAGGGCTAGGGGGGAGGGCTAGGGGGAGGAGGGCTAGGGGGTGGGCTAGAGAGAGGAGGGGGTAAAGCGGAGAAAGGTGGGAAGGGGGAGGGCTAGGGAGAGGAGGGCTAGCGAGAGGAGGGGGTAAAGCGAAGAAAGGGAGGGGAGGGAAGGGAGGGGGTAGCGGGAAGGGGATAGGGATAGGGGATAGGGGAGGATGCGATTTCCCTGGGCCATCCGAAGCGTCTGAAGAAGCGAGGACGAGACTATAGTGAGACAAGGCTGAGGTAGGAAGAAGACAGGAATGAGATAGGATTTAGACAAGGTTGAAATAGGAAGAAGATAGGAATGAGATAGGATTTAGACAAGATTGGGATAGGAAGAAGATAGGAATGAGACAGGATTTAGACAAGGTTGAGATAGGAAGAAGATAGGAATGAAATAGGAAGAAGATAGGAATGAAATAGGATTTAGTCAAGGTTGAGAGAGGATGAGATAGGATTTAAACAAGGTTGGTATAGGAATAAGATAGGGATGAGATACGATGGGATAGGAATGAAACAAGGTTGAGATAGGAAGAAGATTGGAATGAGATAGGATTTAAACAAGGTTGGGATAGGAAGAAGATAGGGATGAGATACGATGGGATAGGAATGAGATAGGAATGAGATAGGATTTAAACAAGGTTGAAATAGGAAGATAGGAATGAGATTGAGGTTGAGATAATAAACCAAGACAGAGATAAGAAGATAGGAAGAAGATAGGAATGAGATACGATTTAGACAAGGTTGGGATAGGGAGAAGATAGGATTGAGATAGGATTTAGACAAGGTTGGGCTAGGAAGAAGATAGGAATGAGACAAGGTTGAAATAGGAAGATAGGAAGAAGATAGGAATGAAAGAAGGGAAATATAATGAGCGAACTGCCTGTGCAGGGGGAGGAAGAAGAGTCTGGGTGATAAAAAAGGGCGAGATTAGTGAGAGATGAAGCTAAACAATCAGTCATGGTAGGGGACTGAATAAGGGGGGGAAGTAAGAAAGAAGAGATGAGATGAGAGGGGGAGAGGGAGAGAAAGAGTGAGGAAAAGACTGTGATGAAGAAAGGATAAACTTTGGCAATAAGTTAAGAGTGAGATAAGCTTAGTGGGGGAGGGGGTTGAGAATGGAAGAGGGAGAGGGAGGGAGGGGAGGGAGGGAGGGAGATAAAAGAGAGAGAGAGAGAGAGAGAGAGAGAGAGAGAGAGAGAGAGAGAGAGAGGAGAGAGATGAGAGAGAGAGAAAGAAAAAAAAAAGAGACAGAAGAATCTAGAAAAGGGAGAAGAAAAAAAAGAGACAGAAGAATCTAGAAAAGGGAGAAGAAAAAAAAGAGACAGAAGAATCTAGAAAAGGGAGAAAAAAAAAACGAAATAAAGATCAAAAAAGAAAAATCCTGACTCACCTTTTCCCGTCAAAGCCCTTTATGAAAATCGCCCCGTCCCCCAACGCTCAATTTCTTCTAGCGCCGATTACACTTGCAGTTATCCAACCCTACTCATTTCGCCAATCGCCGAATTCTCTTCCATTCTCCTTCATCTCTTTCTCCCCCCCCCCACCCCCCCTCACCTCCTCCCTTTCCTCCCTCTCTCTCTCTCTCCCTCTCTTCCTTCCCTCTCTCTGGCTGTCACCGTTCTTTTCATTTTGTTTTCTTGTTATTTTTTTTCTCTTTCTCTTTCTCTTCTCCGTTCTGTATTTCTCTTCTTTGTTTCCACCTTTCTCTCTGTCGTTTCCCCTGCTTCTCATTCTCCTTTTTCTCTCTCACTTTTCTGTCTGTCTCTCTTTTTCGTAATAGCAACGTCTATTAATGTCGACAGTTCCCGTTCTGTAACTGCCTCTTCTCCATTTATATCACTATCTCCCTATCCATCCGTTTATCACCAGTTCCGTCTATCTGCCGTCCCTCCCCTCCTTCCTCCCTCCTCTTCCCCCCACTCTTTCCCCATCCCTCCCACCTCCTCTTCTCCTCCCTCCCACCTCCTCTTCCCCTCTCTCCCACCACCTCTTCCCCTCTCTCCCACCACCTCCTCTTCCCCTCTCTCCCACCACCTCCTCTTCCCCTCTCTCCCACCACCTCCTCTTCCCTTCTCTCCCACCACCTCTCCCCCTCTCTCCCACCACCATCTCTTCCCCTCTCTCCCACCACCTCTTCCCCTCTCTCCCGCCCTCCCTCCCTCCCTCCCTTTCTCACACTCTCATAAAAAGTCCCAGCGCAGCTTCTTCCTCTCTCACGGATATTAAGCGCCTTCCTCACGCTTTCCTCATTGCTCTGATTTCCCTCTCTCCCGCTCTGAAAACAAACACACAAACACACACACACACACACACACATTTATATCTTGTCGATTGATTTATCTACGTATCTATCCATATTTCATTCTCTCTCCCTCGCTCTCCTTCACTCCCGTTTTCCCGAACTTTTTTCCCCTTGCCAGAGGCCGCGCCCTTACAGACTTCCCCTCATCTCTTCCTCAGGCTTTTTGCCATCTCTCCTTCCCCCCTTCCTTCCTCCTCTCCCCCCTTACTTCGCCCTCCCCGGAAGAGAATCTCCCCCTCTTTTCCCTAAGCTTTCGCCATGCCTCCTCCCCCTCCTTCCTATCTTCCTTCCTTCCTGTCCACCCCCCCTCTCCCCTCCCCTCCCTTCCTCCCGATGGCCGATTCCCCTCTATTCACCACCGAGGCCTCGCCGAATCGCTCTCTTTCGAAACAACGTGGGACTAATCCGCCAGCCGAGATGGATAAACAAGCCCTCTAATGCAGGCTAATCCGAACTGAAACCCGTCTTCGTTAGATTCCAATATTCTCCCCAACGCCCGAAGTTGTTGCTTTTTCTTTATTTTCTTTTTCTTTTTCGGTGGGTGGGCGCCGCCATTTTCCTTTTTTTGGAGGTTTTTAGTTTTTTTTTTTAATTATTATTTCTGCGACGGGTGGAGTAAATGGGATTGCGGAGGTACGGGGGGATCTCCTTTCCCTTTCCTCTCCCTTCGCCATGTTAGCTTACTAGCTTTCCTTTAACTCCTAACTCCCTCCCCTCCCCCCCCCTCCCCAACAAGCTGTTCCCAACTCTACCCAGACCGCGCATCCTTCCAACCAGACATTCCCTGCTTTCCACACACTCCGCCATTTCCCCTCTACTAGCCTCCTCCCTGCCCATTTCAACCCAGCTCCTATTTCACACATCCTCTCATCCATCCCATTTTACCCCCCCCTCCCCCGCCTATTTCACATCCTCTCATCCATCCCATTTAACCCCCCCCCTCCGCCTATTTCACATCTCTCATCCATCACATTTTACACCCCACCCCACCCCGCCTATTTCACACATCCTCTCATCCATCCCATTTTACCCCCCCCCCCCCCCGCCTATTTCACATCCTCTCATCCATCCCATTTTCCACCCCCCCCCCTATTTCACATCCTCTCATCCATCCCATTTTACACACACCCCCCTCCGCCTATTTCACATCCTCTCTCTCACACCCCAATCCCCATTTCACCTCCACCCCTATTTCACATCCTCTCTCTCACACCCCAATCCCCATTTCCCCTCCCACCCCTATCTGCCATCCACCCATCCCCCTCCCTTCACAAACAAGCGGCAACCGAGTCTTCCGCGCCTCACAAATCAGGACCGGCTGCGCCTCAAAAACTCGCGGCAAAGAAATTTATGAGTATTGGATGGAGAAAAGTTAGGTGCGGTAGGCGCGCGCGTCAAGGACCCCGGGCGGCGCGACACAGTTTGCTGCAGACCGGCGCAACATTGACGCTCAGAAAAAGATTGACCTTAATGACTGCATCACGTACTTTCCTCCCTCCGCCCCCGCCTCCCACCCATCCCCCCCATCTTCCTCCTCCCCGTAAGCCCTCCCCAACACCCGAAAGCGCCTTAAATCCCCAGCAAGCACGTCACGCCTCCCCCCATCCCCCCCACCCCCACCCGATTTACGGCCGACGCTAGTGCTGCCCTGGTGCTTGATGGGAGCGGCCTCTACGCCCGTTCTTCTATCAAGATCCAAAGTTTTATTTTCTTAATTTTCGCTAACGAGCGACGGCACCTTCTCCCTCCCTCCCTCCCTCCCTTCCCCCTCCCACCCCACCTCCTTCAACCTCCCCTCCCCCCCTCTCCCCCCTCACCTCAACCCCCCTACCGCCTTGATATCCTTGAGCCTAAAGCCCGCACCTCGTAACTCGGCATCTTTCATCCCTTCTTTATAACTCGGGGCGAGAGGCTCTCTCATATCCTGGATCTAAGAGGGCTAAAATCTTCATCCTCGCCTTTCTTCAGCCCTTGATTATTCTAAGGTGGGGGAAGGGGAGGGAGAGGGGGGGAGAGGGGAGAGGGGGGAGGGAGGGAACTGCATATTTCGGCCCGCGTCGTTAATCTGCGAGATAACACAGCCTATGCACACACGAAACAAACGGTCGGAACAACCCACCCGGCCGCGTAATCTTTCCGACAAACAGGCGCCATCTTGAAAGAGAATTCGGCCCCCCTCGGCAGTTAAGCCTGTCAGTGAGCAAAGTTACCGAGTGTATTTACATTAATGTTTCCCCAACAGCCAAAACAGGTTACGTTAGTCAACCAGTCTTTCAACGAAAGGGAGACGAACTACGGGCGTTAAATCAGCCAATCCCGCGGGAGCAGGCGCGAGATACGGGCACCATTACAGCCAATCACAAGCGGCCACGTGGCGGCAAGCACCGCGCTCGGCCAATAGCAAGCCGCCCGCCCTCAGAGCAAGTCAACAACAGTAAACCCAGAACTACCACAGAAAACTGGGAAATTCATTTCATTTCCTGAACCCGAGAAAAGTTATGATGGAAGTTTCTTGTACGAGTGCTCGACAAACTTCGCCGACTTCTTCCTATCAACCATTTACTTGGTCACAATACTTGGGTTTCATTTTAGAGACGGCCGTCCCGATGCATTCAAAGGAAGGAGGAACGAAAAAAAAGAAAAAGAAAAAAAAAAGAAAAAAAAACTTTCCGTGTACATCAACATGATTACGGAATTAGGAAGAGATGTTTGATGGTCCCATATGCTAATTGCTCGGAGATGCCGCTGTCGGAAGCTGGCTGGGGAGATGAAGAGGGAGGGAAGGGGGAGAGGGAGGGAAGGGGAAGAGGGAGGGAAGAGGGAGAGGGAAGGAAGGGAGAGGGAGGAAAGAAGAGGGAGGGAGGGAGTGGGAGATGGAGGAATGAGGAGGGAGAGAGAAGAGGGGGGGTAGGCAGCGGAGTGAGCCATTTTGGACAAAGGGGGGGGGCGGGAGAGTATAGGGAGAAGAGGGAGGAAGGGGAGAAAGGAAGGCGAAGAGAGAGGAAGGAGGAAGAGGATGTGGATGAAGATGAAGAAGAGAAGGAGGAGGTTGGAAGAGGACGAGGAGGAGAATATGAATGAAAATATCTGGTCACACTTATCACGAAAATGAAACACCTTTTGAAAAGTTATACCCTCAAAAAAAGAGAACGACCATACCCCTACCCATGCCACCCAAAAAAAAAGGAAATTAAAAATCAATAAACTAATAAACTACAAACTAATAAACACTAACTCAACCAAAGAAAGAAAGAAAGAAAGAAAAAGGAAGAAAGAAAACGACGACGAAGAAAGAGGAGACGACAAAGAAAGAAGAAGACGACGAAGAGGAAAGATAAGAAAGCGAAAAAAGAAAGAAGAAGAGAGAGAAGAGAGAAGAAGAAAGACAAAAAGAAAAAAAGAAAGAAAGAAAAGAAAGAAAGAAAGAAAAACAAGTCGACGGAACAGCACCAACACCCCCTAGCGTAGAGAAGGCGAATTAAAGAGAAGATTGCACTCGGGGCAAAACAGCACGGATGTTCACAACTTAAAAAAAAGAGAGAGGGGGGGGGGCAGGGAGGAGGGGGGAGGGGGGGAGGTGGAGGAGAAGATGCTTTAGCGCTGACAGTAATGTTCTCAAGCTAACAGTGTAAAATATATATACAGGATTTTTTTTTTTTTTTTGGGGGGGGGAAAGGGGGAGGAGAAGAGAGAGGAGAGGGAAGTGGAGGGGAGAGGGAAGGGTAAGGGGAGAGGGGAGAGGGGGAAGGGGAGAAGGGAGCAGTGTAGATGGTTACAGTGTAGAGATTAATCCTCAAGGCAACATAGTAGATGGAGGAGGAGGCTGCCAAGATGCCCTTTGCCCAGAGGGAAATCTTTAGCGAAATATTTTTTGTTGTTGTTTTCCTTACTAGAAACACGAAGAAGAAAAAAAAGGAGGGGGGGAGGAAAGGGATCTCCAACGGCGAAAATATGATGATTTAAGTCTCCGAGAATAATTGCTTCAGCATCAGAAAAAGGAAAAAATAGCGGCGCTAGCTATTTCTTTCTTTTTTTTTCTTTTTTTTCTTTCTCTTCTCGCGAGGCGACGTAGAGAAGCGGAAACCCTGAACACGAATGAACGAGCATGTCCTGAGCAACCCCTTTTGAGAAAGAGAGAACGGCATTTCCAACTCCGTGACTTCAAAGTCAAAAAGGAAAACACACACACACACACACACACACACACACACACAAACACAGACAGACACACACACACAAAAAAAAAACCGCACACACGCACGCACACACACACATACACGCACGCGCATACACACACACACACACACACACACACACACGCACACACTCACACACACACACAGCATCAGATTATACAGTCAACTCGACCATATCAAGGTCGCAGGATCCAAAAGTGACATACTGCGCTTAAGGGACAAGATGGCAACGGAAAAGGGTTGCCAAAACCGATCGTCCGAAGGAGTGCAAAACTGACCTGGTCTGAAAGGCAGAGGATGAGGACGCGGAAACGAGGTCGTGCCAAGGCAGGCCAAGTCAAGCCGAGTCAAGTCAAGCCGAAGCAAGCAAAGTCAAGCCGAAGCAAGCTAAGTCAAGCCAAATCAAGTCCAGCCAAGTCAAACTAGGTCGAGGCGAGTCGAACCTCTCGAACAACGACCCGGAAGTCGATTTCGATGGCACTCGACCTTCTAATCTGGCAGAACGGAGCTCTCGTAATCTCGAGAGCCTTTTTTTATAACAAAGGAAAGAAATCCGTTTCGCAGCGAGTGTAAACAAAATTTCGAAACTATTGTCAAAAATCAGAGCCCAAAAATCCCCTTCTCTTTTCTGCGAGAGTACATCTACATAAATGAATAAATAAATGGAACAAATGAATAAATAAATATATACCTGCTCGTTCCTTCAACCACACACCACTCCGTTCCGTTCCGTTCCGTTCCAAAACATACCTGAAAAGATACAAGAAAAAAACAAACATTAATTCAACATAATTCAGTCTTCTTTAATTTAAGTGCACAATTATCAACATGAAATACAGCCTCTCGTTGCAATTACTGAAATCCACGCCACTCCGTGCTTACATAAACCCCACCCCAGGCAACATAACAAGGAAACACCGGCTCTCGCTTCAACACCCAGACAACATAGACAGCATAGACAGCATAGATTTATCATCGTGACTAGTGGGCGAGGCGGTTGACGTGATACAAGACAACGAAAAAAGAAAGAAAGAAAAAAAAGGAAAAAAAAAAAAATAAATAAATAAATAAATAAAGGATAAAAAGTAAGGAACAGTCTCTTCATTTCGCTCTCTCTCTTACTATCTGAGAGATAGATATATAAAGATAGATAGATAGATAGATAGATAGATAGAGGGCGAGGAGGAAGAAGAGGGGGGAGGGGGAAGGAGAAGAAGAGGGGGGGAGGGGGAAGGAGAAGGGGAGGGAGAGGGATGGATGGAGGGAGGAACAGAGATAGATAGACTGGGGGAGGGGAAGAGAATAAATTGCGAAAGAGAAGGGAGGAAGGGATGGAGGAGGGAGAATAGAATAGACAAAAAATCGTGAAAGAGAAGGGGAAAGGAAAGGGAAAGGACAAAGAGAAAGAGAAAGAGAGAGGGACACACGAAGGGAAAGAGAAAAAAGAACAATAAGAAAAAGAGGAGGAAAAAATACCTCTCGAACAATAAGCTCCAAAGCAATGCTCCCAGCTCGTGCAACAACAACATCAACGAACGACTCTCTCACTGACACTCTAACAATGATAAATCTACCTTTGCATGAATGTTCGTCCCCCTGCTGGTGCAACGGAAACGAACCCAGGGAGTGACCCAGACATCGCCAAGACTTGGAAACCGTCCCTGTAACACACACACACACACACACACGCACACGCACACGCACACACACACAGACACACTGATACAGATACAGGTATACACAGACGAGACGTGTGCGTATCATTGTCTCGGAGAGAAATTGAGAGAGAGAGAGAGAGAGAGAGAGAGAGAGAGAGAGAGAGAGAGAGAGAGAGAGAGAGAGAGAGAGAGAGAGAGAGAGAGAGAGAGAGAGAGAGAGAGAGAGAGAGAGAGAGAGAGAGGAGAGAGAGAGGAGAGAGAGGAGAGAGAGGAGAGAGAGGAGAGAGGAGAGAGGAGAGAGAGGAGAGAGGAGAGGAGAGGAGAGATACAGGCAGAGAGAGGAGAGAGAGAGACAGAGAGAGAGAGTGTGTGGGTGAGAGAGAGAGAGAGAGAGAGAGAGAGAGAGAGAGAGAGAGAGAGAGAGAGAGAGAGAAAGAAAGAGAAAGAGAGAGAGAAAGAGAAAAAAAGAGAGAGGGAGTGTGCGTGTGTGTGTGTGTGCGTGTGTGTCAAGATCCCAAACATCCACATAAACATGCACCCCCCCTCCTCTCCTCTCCCTACACAGAGCCTCCCCCAAGAACCCTACTCCCCCCCACCCCACCCATCCACAAACACACTCACACTCGCACACACACAACTCGTACAACCACGCACACACGACACACGACACACGCCACGGCCGTCCCTGCAACACAAAGACAAAGCCACCTATAGATCAGCAAGCAGTCCCTCCCGCTGTGCAATATTGATAAAGTTTTCAAGGGTCCTCCTCGAAACGCTGCCGTTAAAAGTAATGTACTTGACTGTTCTTTATTTGTCTACCCAAAGAGGCGACATTATACCCTATTAAGCGGTGTGTGCTATCGGAAGGGGCGGTGTCGCTTTTATACCTTTTAGACGAGGTTTTACTTCGCTTTGTTACACTCTTTGCAATTAACCGGTCTTCTTCTATCTGAGGAGTAAAAAGCACGTTCCTTTAATTGGTACTAAAACTCGCCATCCATCAAATTCATCCATCTATTCTATCGTCCATTAATCTATCCACGTATCTGTTCATCATTCATCTATTAGAGTACATTTCTAAACCTTCTACCCCTCAATCTAAGTAAACACACGCACGCACACACACACACATACATATACACGTACATATCCACACACAAGCTTTGCGTTTAATCAACATTACTACCCTGTACAATAACTGTTCACGTTATTGCAGTTGTTCATGGTTGTAAATTACCACCGCATCCCAGAGAGCTAGCAATTACCATACTGATTGATATGCACATGAAAGTAATTAAATAATTTTCCTCTCCATTCCTGTACTGTCTGCACGCTCTGAAATATTACAGTATCCAGTTACACCGTCCCAGGAGTACTGTTTATCTTTTTATTCATAAAAAAGTAGGAAGAAATGAAAATAAA
The DNA here is from genome assembly GCF_977035675.1 of Penaeus japonicus. Lineage (NCBI taxonomy): Eukaryota > Metazoa > Arthropoda > Malacostraca > Decapoda > Penaeidae > Penaeus > Penaeus japonicus. The sequence continues at coordinate 21,484,038 of NW_028234442.1, forward strand.
AAATGCAATAGAACATTTCAAGGTTAAGAAAGTATCTTAATCATGCCATAAGCATGTTTTATCTTATTTATATTTATGTATATTTTTCCCCTTCGCATCAAAATAAATAAATAAATAAATAAATAAAAAAAAGAAGGTTACAATGAAGGAAGATTTTACAAAGAGGAAAAGAAAAGTTTCCATGTACGTTTTCTTTCACCAAATATGTCAAATCTTTTGACACTAAGACAAGGACAGAGTCCAAAGACAAAGTGAATAAGAGGAAAAGAAGACGTTATAGGAAGAACACGAGCAGGAAGAAAGAAAGAAGGAAGGAAGGAAGGATGGAAGGAAGGAAGAGAGAGAGTGAAAACAATGTGCGAAGACGAAATATAACTTCTGCAAACAGTGCGAAAAATCACACTCTTTGGTATGATCCATAGGCTAGAACAACAATACATACATACATAAATAAACGAATGAATGAACCAATAAAAAAAAAAAAAAAAAATACACAAAGCTTCTAGAGTTTGTTTTTTTGAAGATTTATTTACCAATTTATTTTCTTGATGATCTGATTGCTTAAATTTTGCATCGCGCAATCTCTCCCTTAGACACAAACACCCTCCCCCCACCATACACATTCCCTCATACCTACACACACACACACACACACACACACCACCACCACCCTATCCCCCACAATACCTTTCCCAATTACAAACACACGCACAAAATTCTTTCCATGCCCTCCCCTCCCCTTTCGCATCCCCATTTCCCTTTCCTGCCCCCTCTCTAATCCCTTCCCATTCGCCTCCCCCTCTCCCATCCCATTCCTCCCCTCTCCCTTCCCCTTTTTCTTCTTCGCCTCCCCCTCTCCCTTCCCCCTACTTCTTCCCCTCTCCCATCCCATCCCAACCCTCCCCCTCTCCCTTTCTCCTCTTTTTCTTCTTCTTCTTCGCCCCCCCCCCCTCTCCCATCCCATCCCTCCCCCTCTTCTCCCCCCCTCCCCTCCCCCTCTCCCCCATCCCATCCCATCTCATCCCCTCCCCCCTCAACCCTCCCCCTCTCCCTTCCCACAACCCATAATGAAGTCAGATCCCCCACTCAAGATGTTGCTCATCGCTCAACAATGGCGCCCTCACAGCTGATCCGATAATCAATACCACACTTACGAGCCGTGTCGATCAACGCCGGGCTGCCTTTACAAAATCAACCGTCAGATGCAACAAAGGCAACGGCAACAACAACGACAACAACAACAACTTAACAATAGACAGATATGACGAAAATAAACAGCGAAATATCGTATTTACGCGTGTCAACTTTAAGATTAAGGGTGGGGAGGGGAAGGGGGAGGGTGGTAGGGTGGAAGGGGGGAAGGGAGGGAGGTAGGGGAAAGGGGGAAGGGAGGGAGGTAGGGTGTATGGCAAATGGAGGGATAAATAATGGAAAGGAAGGTAACGAGGGAGGGGAAATAGGTGTGAGGTTAGAAAGGGGTTCAGGAGAAGAAAGGGGAGGAAAGAGAAGTAGAGAGAAGGCAAAGAAAGGGAATGTAGCATAGAAGATAATACAGGGGATAGGGGGATAAGGGGATAGGGAGATAGGGCGATAGAGAGAGAGATGGGAGAAGGGGAAGGGGGAGAAGAGGGTCGAAGGAAATAGAAAGGGAAATATGAATAAAAAAAAGTAGGAGAAAGAGATGGAGGGATAGATGGAGAGAGAGAGAGAGAGAGAGAGAGAGAGAGAGAGAGAGAGAGAGAGAGAGAGAGAGAGAGAGAGAGAGAGAGGGGGAGAGAGAGAGAGAGAGAGAGAGGAGAGAGAGG
>NW_028234442.1:21500842-21513342 GCF_977035675.1 Penaeus japonicus
AAAGAGAAAAGAAATACAGAAATGAAACAGGAAGAAGAAGGGGAAAAAGAGGAGATGAAGGAGGAGGCAGAATAGAAAGAAGAGAAGAAGAAGAAGAAGAAGAAGATGAGATGAAGAGAGAAGAGGAGAGGAGGAGTCCTCCTGATGGATGGGCACTAATTTACAATCACCTGTCAATTAATAGCCATCAGCTGGAATAACCCTTCACCCAATTCTTATAATTGGGTTAGGCCTACTACTTCCGGTACAGGTCGATTCTGCGTTCACTTTTCGAGGAATTTTTTGTCAATAGGAAGTTGGTGCCAAAGGATAGAGATGGGTAGATGGAGAAGATAGACATATGGATGTATAGATAGATAGAAGGATAGATAGAGAGCAGGGGAAGGGAAGGAAAGGGATGGGAGGAGAAGGGGGTGGGAGGGAGATGGGTAGAGAGAGAGAGAGAGAGGAGGGGAGACAGAGAGAAAGAGAGAGAAAGAGAGTGAGGGAGAGAGAGAGAAAGAGAGAGAGGATAAGAGAAAGAGAGAGAGAGTGAGGGAGAGAGTGAGGGAGAGAGAGAGAGAGAGAGAAAGAGAGAGAGGATAAGAGAGAGAGAGAGAGAGAGAGAGAGAGAGAGAGAGAGAGAGAGAGAGAGAGAGAGAGAGAAAGAAAGAGAGAGAAAGACGGAGGTAGAAAAAGAGAGATCGCGATACAGAAATACAGATTTGAAAAGAAAGAAAAAAAAAAAATCCAGAGCACAAAGCCTACAAAGATATTTCCGGCCGCGTATATCCCGCCGTTAACCTCCTCCTCCCCCCCCCCCACTCTTCCACTCTTCCCAACACCTTCTCCCCCTCCCAGACATCCCCTTCCTCCCCCCACCCCCCACAATAAAAAAGAGAAAGAGAATACCCCAAACCAACAGAGTTCCCCACGAAATTCTGGAAACTCAAAATCCAATTGGGAATACACTCACACTACCTTCCTCTCGCTCAGTCTCTCTCTCTCTCTCTCTCTCTCTCTCTCTCTCTCTCTCTCTCTCTCTCTCTCTTAGCCCCCCTCTCTCTCAGTCTCTCTTTGCCTCTCTCTCTCTATATATATATATATATATTTTCCTCTCTCTGCTATCCTCTTCAAGTCTATTTCTCTGTTTTTCTGTCTGTCTCTCTCTCTCTCTCTCTCTCTCTCTCTGCCATCCTCTTAAAGTCTATTTCTCTGTCTCTCCGTCTCTCTCTCTCTCTCTCTCTCTCTCTCTCTCTCTCTCTCTCTCCCTCCCCTGCGGCTGGAGGCGAACACCACAACACGAGGTGCGGATATACTCTGAGCTCCAGTTACGTGTGGTGATTGAACCTCGGGGGGGGGCCCCCCGTCCGCCGCCCCCCAGGGGGGCCCCCCGCCCTCGCGCCCGCCCCCGCCTCCCTCCTCTGCCCCCCCCGCTGGCCCCCCGCCTTCCTCTGCTTTCGAGGGGGGGGGGGGGGGGGGGGGGGGGGGGAGGGGAGGGAGGGTGGCGGGGTGGGGGGGGGGGGAGGGGGCGGGAGGGGTGGGTTTTCGCGGGGGGGGAGTGGGAAGGGCGAGGCGGAGAGGGGCGGGGGGGGGGTGGAGGGAGGGGGGGGGGGGGGGAGGGTGGGGGGGGTGGCGGGGGGGGGGGGGGGTGGGAGGAGGTGAGAGCCCGGAGCGGAGAGGGATGCGGGAGAGGCGAGTGTGAGGGAGGGGAGGGGGCGAGGGGGGGAGAGGGAGGGAGGGGGGGGCGGACGGAGGGGGGGGGGGGGGAGGGAGTGGGGGGCGGGGGGGGGAAAGGGAGGGGAGAGGGGAGTGGGGGGAGAATGAAGAGGGGAGTGAGGAGAGGGAGAGGGAGAGGGAAGGGAGAGGGAGAGGGGGTGAGGGAGTGGGTGTGTGGTGAGGAAGTGCGTACGAGTGAGAGAGAGGGAGGAGAGTGGGGTGAGAGAGCGTGGGCAAGAGAGAGAGAGAGAGAGAGAGAGAGAGAGAGGTGGAGGACAGAGAGAAAAATAGAAAAAGAAAGAGAAAGATAAAAAAAAAAGACATAGAATGAGAAAAAGAAACAGAAATAAATAGAGAGAGAAAGAGAGAGTTTCACGTGCAGCACCATCTGTGTTGGGATTTCTAGGTCTGTGTCATATTGACGACCGAGCTCTCTAAAGTGCGGGGGCAAAACCTTTAAAGATATTCACAACTTTTTTTTTTTTACCTCTTTGTTCTATCTATTTATAATAATAGGTGTGCTAATGTATAGGTGTGCTATATACCTAAATATGTATGGAAATATATCATACAACTTTTTTTTTTACCTCTTTGTTCTATCTATTTATAATAATAGGTGTGGTAATGTATAGGTGTGCTATATACCTAAATATGTATGGAAATATATCATACTATATAGATGAAATCAATGTTGTCTATCTGTTTTTCTATATCTATAAAAGTTTATCAATCGAGCTATTTTTATAGCTAGCCATGTGCATATAAATATTTTTGTCTATCTTTCTATACATCTATCTATCGAACTATATCTCTATCTATCTAGCTACCTCTCTGTACACACACACAAACCTAACCATATTTCCTAACCACCCACCCACCCACCCCATCCCACCAACCCAACCCAAAACATCAACCCACCACAAAATAAAAATAAACCAAACCAAAAAACAACAACAAAAACAAAACAAAAACAACAAGAACGAAGCCACCCCTCTCCCTTCCCCCCAAAACCCCCCTAGACAAGCCAAACTCGCCCCTGTGCATAGATGGAAGACAGGTGCAACGGTGCAACGGATTCCTGCATCATCTAAGGAGTGAAGGAAAGTCCGGTAGACCTCTTTCTCTAAAGCGGACCTGTTATTGTGTGAGCTCCCGCCACGTTCCGAAAGCAGTTAAGGATGGGAAGCGGGGGGGGGGGGTGTCTGTGTGGGTCTGTGTGTGGGTCTGTGTGTGTGGGTGTCTGTGTGGGTGGGTGTGTGTGTGTGTGTGGGTCTGTGTGGGTCTGTGTGTGTGTGTGTGTGTGTGGGTGTGGGTCTGTGTAGGTCTGTGTGGGTGTGGGTCTGTGTGTGTGTGTGTGTGTGTGTGTGTGGGTGTGGGTCTGTGTAGGTCTGTGTGTGTGTGGGTCTGTGTGGGTCTGTGTGTGTGTGTGTGTGTGGGTCTGTGTGTGTGTGTGGGTCTGTCTGTGTGGGTCTGTGTGTGTGTGTGGGTCTGTGTGTGTGTGTGTGTGTGGGTCTGTGTGTGTGTGTGTGGGGGGGGGGGGGTGTCTGTGTGTGGGTCTGTGGGTCTGTGTGGGTCTGTGTGTGTGTGGGTCTGTGTGGGTCTGTGTGTGTTTCTGTGTGTGTGTGTGTGTGTGTGTGTGTGTGTGTGTGTGTGTGTGTGTGTGTGTGTGTGTGTGTGTGTGTGTGTGTGTGTGTGTGTGTGTGAGAGAGAGAGAGATAGATATATATATATATATATATAGAGAGAGAGAGAGAGAGAGAGAGAGAGAAAGAGGGAGGAGAGAAAGAGGGAGGAGAGAAAGAAAAATAGAAAAATAGAAAAAGAGAAAAAGAGAAAAAGAGACAGAAAGAGAGAAAGAGAGAGCGCACCGAGTTTGGAGGAGAAAGGGCGCACGTGTGTACATAGAGATACACATAGGTACACATGCGCACGTGTGTACATAAGAGATATACATAGGTACACATGCGCTCGTATAGAGCACTTTACTGTAGGACGAGTATGTACGTAAATTCGTAAAGAGATGAAAAGACACATCCACGCACACGATGCACATACATATTTACGTACACACACATAAAATGCACACATGCGCATACATACATACACACATACACCCATACATCACAGGCATTACCACATAAAAAAAAAAATCTTTAAACTAATATTCAACATTCGAATAAATTTAGGTCAACTACGTTAATCTATTTATACTCCGGTTCCGCACAAACAAACAAATACATTCAACATAGAGAGGGAATCACGAAAACAAATGAAAAAACAAATATCATGAATATATATTTTCTTATTTCCCTTCGTCTCCTACCTTTCGGATTTTGAATATTTCTCGATTGGAAAACGAATGAAGCAATTGAAATAAATGTGTATTCCAATACAATACGCCTTTACGTTTAGAAACATGATGCATGTAAATACATTCACACACACATACACACACACACACACACACACACACACACACACACACACACACACACACACACACACGTGCACACAAGTATAGGCGTGATGTCAATTAAAAATGGATTATGAAATCATTTCACATTGGAATTACGCGAATTATCGGATTAAGAAAATCACTAGTAATTTACGTAAAATTCCATCGCTCTCTCTCTCCATTTTATCCCATTCACACACACATATGAACATACACACACATACATATGCACACACACATACACATATGAACACACACACACACACACACACATAACTACCAATACACATACACATACACACACATACACATATGAACACACACACACACACACGAACACGCACTCGCATGTATGTCTACCGCCGTTTCTACCTAACTTGTAGCGGCAAATTACCTCGATCAATACTACGAAATGACCTCAGAATAGAGTGCAACAACAAGAACAACAACAAAAACAACCAAAGACCGCTGGCACATCTTGGGTTCTGCAATACACGCGTGTCTTCTTTTTTTTTTTTCTTTATCAATTGATCGTGTTCATAAAAGAACCTTCATTCGGGTTCTCTTCCCCCCCACCCCACCCCCCTAGACAAAAAGAAGTCTCAAACAAGCAGAGAAATAAAGCGAGAAGGAGAAAAAGAGAAAGAGAGAAAGAGAGAAAGAGGAAAAGAGGAAAAGAGGACAAGAGAGAAAGAGAACAAGATCCCAAAAGTAATCCCTGAATGCCGTGGCGTGACACAGGCAGGGTGGCGCGGCAGGACGGGTTGGCGTGGCGGTCCGAGGCAAGGCGTGACACGGGCCCGCCCCCGTTGCCATGACGACGGGGTAAACAATAACTGGAGGTGCGTGTGCTTCCCTCCCCCCCTTTCCCTCCCTCCCTCCCCCACCGGCCGACGCCAGGTATTGAACCCACTATCTTGGCTGATTTACGATTGGCCAGCTGCTAGTCAAGCTGTCATCCATCCCTAGAGACACTGGTATACACAGACATACAAACACTCGCACATAACGAAGGTATCGCAAGACAAACACACAAACACACACACACGTACATACATATGCATTTAACACGCGTGTATTAACATTCACTCCGACACATACCTTCATATTAATCCTCACTTGCACATTCAACCTCCCTTCACCCCGGCCCCCCCCCCTCTCTCTCTCTCTCACTCCTCTCTCTCTCTCTCTCTCACTCCTCTCTCTCTCTCACTCTCACTCCTCTCTCTCTCTTTCTCTCTGTCTCTCTCCTCTTTCTCTGTCTCTCTCCTCTCTCTCTCTCTCTCTCTCTCTCTCTCTCTCTCTCTCTCTCTCTCTCTCTCTCTCTCTCTCTCTCTCTCTCTCTCTCTCTCTCTCTCTCTCACTCTCACTCTCACTCACTCTCACTCTCACTCTCACTCTCACTCTCACTCTCACTCTCACTCTCACTCTCACTCTCTCTCTCTCTCTCTCTCTCTCTCTCTCTCTCTCTCACTCTCACTCTCACTCTCTCTCACTCTCACTCCTCTCTCTCTCTCATACATATACACACATGCAATACATACACACACACTTCCCTTCGCCAAAATTTCCGAGAAAAAGAAAGTAGGTTTCCTTTGTCTTTGCGAGGGGGGAAAATGACAAGTTTTCCCACTCCTCTTGTCTAACTCATGATCTTTTCATGGCGTGTGTTTTGAGCTTCGGTTCGAAATCCGATTTCCGGTATTTGTTTTTGTTTTTCTTTTTAATCGGAAAGATTTCGTTGCTTTGATTGAAATGGTTGCAAATGTTTTGATGGCAAAGAAACGGAATGTGTTTCGGAGAGAGTGAGAATGAGAATGAGAATGAGTGTGTGATTGTGTGAGTGAGAGTGAGAGTGAGTGTGTGAGTGAGAGTGAGAGTGAGAGTGAGAGTGAGTGTGTGAGTGAGAGTGAGAGTGAGTGTGTGAGTTAGAGTGAGTGTGCGCGCATTTGTGAGAGAGTGAGAGTGTGATTGTGAGTGTGTGATTGTGAGAGTGTGATTGTGAGAGGGTGTGTGAGAGTGAGAAAGTGTGAGTGAGTGAAGGTGAGAATGAGTCCTTCTCTCACCCTGTCACTAAACTCACTATCTACCCTATCATTCCTTCCCGGTGTCTCAGTCCCTCACTGCATATGTATGTTTGTCTCTAATTTTCCAGTTATGTGTAAAGTAAACAGGGAATTCAATTTTATGAGAGAAGAAAAAAACATGAAACGATCAGACGAAAACGACAAAAAAAAAGAAAAGAGAAGGAAAAAACAGAAAAAAGTCGAAAGGCCAGAGAAAAAAAGAAGCAAACTACATAGAAAAAAATAAAAATAAAAATAAAGTGGAACAAGAAAAGACGAAGAAAGAAAGAAGGAAGTAAATAAAAGAAAATTCAAAGAAAGGAAACAGATAAAAGAATGGGAGAAAAATCAATAATATAGACATAAAAAGGAGCAATTACCTGAGGAAAGAGAACCCACCAAGAGACTGCGGAAGGGAGAAGGTAGAGCAGTGGGGTGGGGTGGGGTGGGGTGGGGTGGGGTAGGGTGGGGTAGGGTGGGGTGGGGTGAGGGGGGGGATCCCAACGTGTCACATGTGTCATTAAGCCAGCGGTGTCGAAAGAGCATATATGCAGTGATCCATTTTCAGTTGATTTGCAGTGTTCAGTATGCTTCCCTCGCACCATATAAGTCTTGTTTCACGTTTTGTCTAAGTAATTTTCGCCTTCCTCTATGACGAATTCCACGATCCTTTCTCCTCTCCGTCTTTCCGTTTCATTATTATCTCTTTTGGTTCCTCTGTTAACTCTTTTCTGCTCCCTCACTCCATCTCTCCTTCCCACTTCTCCCCTCTTCCCTCATTCTCACCCCTCCCCTCCCCTCTCGCTCCCTCTTCTCCACTCCACCTCTCCTCCCTCATTCACTCCCTCTTCCCCAACCACTCCTCCCTCCCTCACTCACTCCCTCCTTCCTTCCTTCCTTCCCACCACCTCTCCCTCGATCCATCCTCGCACCCCCTAGCTCCCTCCCTTCTTCCCCCTTCTCCTCCCCCCTCCCTCCCTCCCTCCCTCCCTCCCACCTCTCCTCCACCATTCCCCCTCCATCCTCATGACTTTCTCCCTCATCCATGCAGCTCCAGTGCATGGTTCCTCTAGAATCATGAACACTCGACCAACGTGCATCGATGAGAGAGAGAGAGAGAGAGGGAGGGAGGGAGGGAGGGAGAGAGGGAGAGAGGGAGGGGAGGGAAGTAGTAGAAGGAGTAGGGGGTGGGAAGGAGGAGTAGAAGCTCTGTTTAAGAAGCCCCCCCCCTCCCCCCTACCCCTCATCCTCTAATCCCCAGCCTTCTAAATTAACCCCAACAATCATTATTCTTTTGTATTCACCATTACTATAATCACCAACCTTGCCCTCATCACCATCATCATCATCATCACATCCCTCTCCATTATCGTTATCGTTATCGCCCTTTCGTAAAAAAAATATAGCCCACCTGAGAAGAAAGGCACACAGCGTGGGCGAGACGTGACCTCGGAAAAGGTCACCCAACCGCCCTTCACAAAATGCACTCAAGAGATTCCTCCTCTTTGTCTCTGTCACTTTCTTGAAAAATCCGAAACTAAATCTTCACTTTCAACGTCTTCGTTCTGCCCCCTCCACCCTCCCCCTCCCCTTCCCCTTCTCCTTCCCCTACCCCCTTGCCCCCATCCCTTCCGTTTTGCTTGTTTTGCTTGTTTTTAACATTACAGTAATGGTCCTATGTGTAGGCTAAGGTTATGAACACTGGGAAAGAGGGAACGCTGCGCTCAGAGAGACAGATAAAAAGAACTCGTTGAACACAAAACTCTCGATCTTTATATAGATTTCCGGTACTTTTACTCTCTCTTCCTTTCTTCCTTCCTCCCTCCCTCTCTCCTTTCTTCCTCCCTCCCTGTCTCCCTCCCCTCAATCGATATCAAATCAAGAGAACCACCACCCTTAAAAAGAATATATCCTTCATCAACCATCCTATAAAGAAAACGAATCCTAAATGAAGGAAAAAAAAACTCTAAAAGCGGCTATTATAGAAAAAAAAAAAAAAAACGTTATAAACTACCTTTCCAAGAAAGCGAAAAACGCGGGGAAAAAAACAAACAAAAAAAACGAAGGTATACCCGCTTCTGATCACACATTAATCAAGTCATTAAAATACATGCGCGCACATTCCGTAGTTTACCTTCAATTAAACCCAGACTGCTCGCACTCTCGACTCTCCCGTCCCCCCACCTCCCCCTCTCCCTTCCCCTTCCCCTTTCCCCCCGAGCTTCTCCTTTCTACCTCTCCCTCTCCTCCTCCGCCTTCTCTCTAAACCCCCTGTTCCATCTCCACATTCTCCCTCTCCCTGATTCCCTGTTCTCCTATTCCTTCTTTTCTCCTATTTTCCCTCTACTCCACGTTCTACTCTCCCCTCTCCCTTCCCTCTATCTCCTTCTACTTCTCCTCCTCCACCTACCCCTTCCATCCCCTTCCCTCCTCCTCCAATCCCCCTCCTTCCCACCTACCCCCCTCCATCCCACCTACCCCCCCCCCTCCACCCCACCAACCTCCCTCCATCCCACCTATTCCCCCCCTCCCCACCTACCCCCCTCCTTCCCACCAACCTCCCCCCTTCCCACCTATCCCCCCCTCCTTCCCACCTATCCCCCCCTCCATCCCACCTATTCCCCCCCTCCCCCAGGTTACACAACGCTCATCACCGCCGGACGGGACGGCGGTCGAAGCTGCAACGGCCGGACGCAATAAAGGCATCGGATTCTATAATCACCGCGTTATTATCACATCACGGATCCTTTTTATTTTTCTATGATCTCAATCATCTATTTAGTTTTGATGTTATGACTGGCACTGCACGCGAGCGCTGTCCGGATGCTTTTAGTATCTTCCTTCTTTTTATGTTGCTATTTGCACGTCATTTTGTTAAAAGAATCCAAATGCGTAGTGGTAATAGGAATTATATAATTATACACACACACGCATTATATATATATATATATATATATATATATATATATATATATATATATATATATATATATATATAATATATATATATATATATATATAATATGTATATTTTTTATATATAATGTGTGTATGTGTATGTGTATGTATGTGCGCGCGCGCGCGCGTGTGTGTGTGTTTGTGTGTGTGTTTGTGTGTGTGTGTGTTTGTGGGTGTGCGTGCGTGCGTGCGTGTGCGTGCGTGTGTGTGTGTGAAAATAATTACCACCACCACCATCGTCATTACTTTCGTGTTCCTTGGCGTCACAAATGAACAGAGCGAGACGCCCTTTTTTGTAATCAAGACTGCCTGCCTGCCTGCCTGCCTGCCTCTCTCTCTCTCTCTCTCTCTCTCTCTCTCTCTCTCTCTCTCTCTCTCTCTCTCTCTCTCTCTCTCTCTCTCTCTCTCTCCCTTCCTCTCGCTCTCTCTCTCTTAGCGCCAATTATCTTTACCTTGTCTCTTCGCCGCCCACCCACGCGGTGAGAGGCCGTGGGTTGATCACTTCTATGGCTTAAAGAGAGGGAGAGGGGGGAAGAGAGGGGGTAGAGAAGGGGGAGAAGGAGAAGGGGAAGGGGGAGAGGGAGGGGGAAGAGAGAGGAGGAGGGAGGGGGAAGAGACGGAGGAGAAGAAAGGATAGGAGAGAGAGAAACAATAGATCTTCATGTGTGTATAAAGGATGACGGGGAAAAAATGTTCTCGAGCGACAAACACAAAATCAATTACAAGAGAGGCCGCCCATCGATAAAAGCGCGTCAATAGTAAAACAGGGAGAAGGGAGCGAGGAGGAAGGGGGAAGGGAGAAGGCAAAATAAAGGTGGGAGAAGGGAGAAGAAGGGATGAATGAAAGGGAGGAAGGGAGAAAGGGAGGAGGAGAGAGGAAGGGAAGAATGAAAGGGAGAATAAGGGAAGAAAGGAAAGGGAGGAGGAGGGAGGAAGGGAGAAAGAGAGGAGAGAGGAAGGAAAGGGAGAAAAAGGGAAGAAGGAAAGGGAGGAGGAGGGAGGAAGGAAAGGGAGGAGGAGAGAGGAAGGAAAGGGAGAAGAAGGCAAAATAAAGGTAGGAGAAGAAAGGAAGAAGGAAAGGGAGGAGGAGAGAAGAAGGAAGGAAAGGGAGGAGGAGGGAAGAAGGAGAGGGAGGAGGAGGAGGGAGGATGGGAGAAAGGGAGGAGGAGAGAGGAAGGAAAGGGAGGAGGAGGGAAGAAGGAAAGGGAGAAGAAGGGAAGAAGGAAAGGGAGAAGATGGGAAGAAGGATAAGGAGGAGGAGGGAGGAAGAAGGAAAGGGAGGAGCAGGGAAGAAGGGAAGAAGGAAAGGGAGGAGGAGGAAGAAAGGGAGAAAGGGTGTTGGCCCCGACAGCCTTAATCCAAGGAGGTCGTTCAGGGATAACAAGTCGGGGCGAAAGCCAACGTTAAAGACGACAACGGTGTTCTTCAATCAGCTGATCGGGATAACAAAGGAGATTGGATTAGTTGGAGCAGGAGGAGGAGGAAGATATGGAGAAAGGTAGAGTAGGAAGAGGAAAAGGAGGAGGAGGAGGAGGAGGAGGAGGAGGAGGAGGAAGAGGAAGGTACGGAGAAAGGTAGGAGTAGGAAGAGGAACACGTGGAGGAAGAGGAATATGAGGAGGAGAAGGAGAAAGATCTAGAGGAGGAGGAGGAGGAGGAGGAGGAGGAGGAGGAGGAGGAAGAAGAGCTGGAGGAAGAGGAAGAAGAGGAAGAGGATGGAGAGCTGGAGGAGGAGGAGGAGGAGAAAGATAAGGAGGAGGAGGAGGAGAAAGGTGAGAAAGAGGAGAAGGAGAAAGAAGAAGAGATGGAAGAAGAGGAGGCGAGGGAAGATGAGGAAAAGGAAGGGGATACAGAGGAGAGGGATATACAGAGAGAAAAAAAGAAGAAGGAATAATTGCGGCGGGGATACCAAAGGGCTTTCGAAAGAGGGATCAGAGATTGAATAAACAAGAGGAAAGACGATAAAAAGGAGTAGGAGGGGGAGAAGGAGGGAAGCGATAAGCGAAGGGTGCCGTGAAAGGGGCAGCCAAAGTGGTGAACCAAAAGAGAGAGAGAGAGAGAGAGAGAGAGAGAGAGAGAGAGAGAGAGAGAGAGAGAGAGAGAGAGAGAGAGAGAGAGAGAGAGAGAGAGGAGAGAGGGAGAGAGGAGAGAGGGAGAGGAGGGAGGAGAGGGAGGGAGAGAGAGGAGGAGGGAGGGAGGGGGGGAGAGAGAGAGAGGAGAGAGAGAGAGAGAGAGAGAGAGAGAGAGAGAGAGAGAGAGAGAGAGAGAGAGAGAGAGAGAGAGAGAGAGAGAGAGAGAGAGAGAGAGAGAGAGAGAGAGAGAGAGAAGAGAAATTCGAGTGAATAAATGTATCCCGGAGTGAAAATCAGGAGCAAATGTATTACTAGTGAAGAGGGATGGGAAGGATAAGGTCTATGATGTTCCCCTCTTTGTTGCCATGTTCTACGCCTTCTCTCACTTTCTTTTTCCCCTCTTTCCCTTCTCTTTTCTTCTAAGTTCCCCCACTCCCTCCTTCCATACCCTCCTCTCTCTCTCCGTCACCTCGTTACCTCATGCCCTCCTTCCCCTTCTTACCCCCTCCCCCCTCAACTCTATTCCCTTTCTCCTTCACCTTCACCTTCACCTTCACCTTCACCTTCACCTTCACCTTCACCTTCACCTTCACCTTCACCTTCACCTTCACCTTCACCTTCTTCTTCTTCTTCTTCTTCTTCTTCTTCTTCTTCTTCTTCTTCTTCTCCTCCTCCTCCTTATTCTTCTCCTTCTTCCCTCCCTTCAACCTCGCCCTATCTATCTGCCTGTCTCCTTCTCCTTTTCCCTCGCTCGGCTTCTGACAAACCCCTAAAGGAGAGACATCCTTCGCAACTCTGGCCATAGGACGCTCGTGAGGTCGCGGGGGGAGGAGGAGGAGGAGGAGGAGGAGGAGGAGGAGGAGGAGGGGGAGGAGGGAGGAGGAGGAAGGGGGAGGAGGAGGAGGAGGAGGAGGAGGAGGAAGGGGGAGGAGGAGGAGGGGGAGGAGGAGGAGGAGGAGGAGGAAGGATACGACGTCCAACCCGCGTCCTATCACGGGGAAGGAGGGAAGGAAATACACACCCGAGGGAAATAGGACGCTGACGTTGGTCCTGGCACTGCTACTGGCACTGGCACTGCATTTCCTCTCACGGGTCTGCATTGATTTCCCCTTAGATTTTCTTCGTTTTTTTTTAAGTAATTTCTTTTCTTTTTTTACATTTTCAGTCTATTCTTACTTCATCTTTCTTATTTTTACTGCTTTCTTATTTGATTTCTTTTCACTTTATTCTCCTCCTATCATTCTAATATTCC
>NW_028234442.1:21518342-21530842 GCF_977035675.1 Penaeus japonicus
GGGAACGGGGAGAGAGAGAGGGAGGGGGAAGGGGAGAGGGAGAGGGAGAGGGAACGGAGAGAGAGAGAGGGAGAGAGGGAGAGGGAGAAGGAGAGAGAGAGGGAATGAGAGTGAGAGAGAGGGAGGGAGGGGGGGAGAGAGAGAGAGAGAGAGAGAGAGAGGTTGAAAGAGAAAGAGATATAGAACGAACACAAATGAGAAAGCAAAACGTGGATATCGACATTTTAGAAGAGTTGAAATTACGAAATTATCAGAAGAGGGGAAAGCAAAAGGAAAGCAACAAAAGACTGAGGGGAATAGGAGAGGGGAAGAGAGAGGGGAAAATAAAAAGCAAAGGGGAAGAGGCGGACGAAACGATAAGATAGCCACACTAACAGTACATGGGAGGAAACAAAGGATAGGAGGGAGAGATGGAGAACAGGATAAAGAGAAAGGGAAAAGGAGAGAGAATCGGAGATTGGAGGAGAGGGAGAGGGAAATAAAGGGAGAGGGAAAGAAAGAGGAGAGAGAGAGAGGGAGAGAGAGGGAGAGAGGGAGAGAGGGAGAGAGGGAGAGAGAGAGAGAGAGAGAGAGAGAGAGAGAGAGAGAGAGAGAGAGAGAGAGAGGGTGAAGGAGAGAGTGAGAGTTAGAGAAGAGAGAGGTGGAAAAGATAGGAAGCAGGAGAGGGAAGGTGGGGGTGGATAAGGGAGAGGGAGAGAGAAAGAGAAAAAAATAGAGTATAAGAAATAAAAAACATCAAATAGCAAGAATGAGCGAAAAAGAAAAGAAAAAGAGAGAAAACGAAGAAATGGAGAAAAAAAAAACGAAGGGGGGTAGGGATGGGGGTGGGGGAGCAAGGAGAGTGAGGAACGCTGTCAGGAGGAGGATGAAAAACGCTAGCGTTGTCAGGAGAGAGGAAATGAGGTGACCTCTGCGGAAGACGACGAGTGGGGGGGGGGGGAGGTGGGGTGAGGGGCATGGAGGAGCAGAGAGAAAGATAGAAAGGTAGGTAGGTAGAGAGAGAGAGGACTGAAGGAAATGCACAGAAATGGGAAACCAGTCAGAGACAGGTAGATGAGGAGTATGGGTAACTAGATAGGAAAATGGAAAAAATTATAATTATGTAAAAAAAAAAAAAAAATACAGAATGAGGGGAAATTATTGACCACGAGAAGACCACGAATATCACACAATCCCTCCCTCCCCTCCCTCCCTTTTCCTCTCCTCTCCTCTCCTCTCCCCTCCCCTCCTGTACCCTCGCTCCCCTCCCCCCCGCCCTTCCCCTCCTCTCCCATCTCCCCTCCCTTCTTTCCTTCCTTTTCCCTCCCAAAGAACGGGCGGGAACCGAACGTCCTAATTCTGTTTTGCCGGACCAACGCCGTGTCTCAATTCGCTCTTATGAGGGAGAGGGAGAGGGAGAGGGAGGGGGAGAGGGAGAGGGAGGAGAGGGAAAGGGAAGGGGGAGGGAGAGGGAAGGGGAGGGAGAGGTAGGGAAAGGGAGGAGAGGGAGGAGGCGAAGGATGGGGAGGGGGATGGATGGATGGATAAATAGAGAGGGATAGGAGAGAAGAAAAGAAGGGAGAAGGGGATGGAGAAGGAGAGAGAAAGGAAGAGACAGAGGGAGAAGGAGAGGGAAAGAGAGAAAGAAAAAGTAAGAAACAGAAAAAGAAAAAGAAAAAAAAAAAGAGAGAAAGAAAGAACGAGAGAAAGAGAGGAGATAAAGAAACAGACCAGAATTAAACATAGCAATAAACCCAGAAGAGAGCATCCCACTCCCCATCCACGCGGGTCTGAAGCGTCACACACACACAGGCAAAGGTGTTCATTAAAAGACCCACTTTCCTCTGGCCTTTCCCCACGCTCAAACGATGCGAGGATTCGGACTTTGGATTGGAATAGCGATTGGGACTAGGATTCGGGGCCTCGAGAACCCCCCCCCCCCCCTCCACGCTCAAACGATGCGAAGATTCGGATTTCGGCCTCGACTTTGGATTGGAATAGCGAGCGATTGGGACTAGGATTCGGGGCCTCGAGAAATCACCCCCTCCTCCCCCTCCCCCCGCTGCTTATCCGCTTAGTCGCTCCTGATCAAAATAATCCCCCGCTGCGCCTGGATATATATATATATTTTTTTTTTCTCTCTCATTTTATTTCTTTCTTTACTCCTAATTTGTTTTTTTTTTACGTTTTAGAGAATTATTTTTTATTTTTGACTTTTTTTATTTTTTCTTTTTTACTTTTTTTCCTCAGAGACGGATGAGGGGAGAGTGAAGAGGGGAGGGGAGCCAAGTTAAAGGGGGGGAGGGGGAAAGGAGGGGAGAGGGAGCGAGAGGAAAGGAGGGAAGGGGAGAACGGAAGAGAAAAGGAGGGAAGGGGGTAAATGAGGGGAAGGGAGGGAAGAGGGGGAAGGAAGTGGGGGAAAGGAGGGGAGGAGAAAGGGAAGGAAGGGGAAGGGAAAGGATAGGAAAGAATAGGAAAAAAGGGGAAGAAAGGGGAAAAGGGAGGAGAAGAGACGGAAAAGGAAATGGGAAAGAGGGAAGGGAACAGTGAGAGCGAGAGAGAGAGAGAGAGAAATAGAGAGAGAGAGAGAGAGAGAGAGAGAGAGAGAGAGAGAGAGAGAGAGAGAGAGAGAGAGAGAGAGAGAGAGAGAGAAAGAGAGAGAGAGAGAAAGTGAGATGCAGAAACGAATATAAGGGAAGAGGATGGGGAAAGGCAACAAGAAAGTAAGTGAAGGGAGAGAAAAAAAACGAGGGTGAAAACACAAAAAGAGAAAGAGAATAAAGAGGGAAAGTGAGGGGGGAAAGGGGAATTTTTTTGCACCTTTTTTTTTCATTCTTTCCAAGCGCAGAGGGGACGTCATAATCTGGCCGACACGAAAATGGACCGACGTCGAAGAGTGAAAGGGAGAGGAGAGAGAGAGAGAGAGAGAGAGAGAGAGAGAGAGAGAGAGAGAGAGAGAGAGAGAGAGAGAGAGAGAGAGAGAGAGAGAGAGAGAGAGAGAGAGAGAGAACGCGACCCGAGTGGCCATGGGAGATTGAAAAGAAAGGAAAAAAGGAGAGAGAAAAAAAAGAAAAAAAAAAATGTCAGGGAGGGAGGGAGACAGAGAAGAGAGAGGGAGGGAGGGAGAAGGAGAGAGAGAGTGAGATAGCGAAAGAGAGAACGAGAGAGTGAGATAGCGAAAGAGAGAACGAGAGAGTGAGATAGCGAAAGAGAGAGATAGAAAATAAAACGAAACGAACCGGAAAGAGATAAAGAGTGTGAAAGAGAGAGAGAGAAAGCAAAATACGACCAAGCCCCTAATTCCCGTCGAGAAGAAATCACTTTCACGTCCATTTTATAGGTCGTAATTCAGAGAGCGTGATTTTTAGTCTCGTTCTTAATCATGCAGTCGATGACGTATGAATTACGTAATTCACGCCATAAAACGTGACTCACATAATACAAATGCGAGCGGAAAAGTATGCAGCATTGCACATCGTCCACTTCTGTTTTGTTTCCTCCTTGGTTTCTTGCTATCGCTCTCTCTCTCTCTCTCTCCTTCTGCCTTTTGTTTCCTCTCTCGACCTCCTTTCCCTCTCTCTTTCTCCCTCTCCATCTCCTCCTCTCTCCCTAACAAAGAGGGAAATACAAAGCGAAAGAGATAATTATGAGAAAAGAAAAACAAAAAGGGAGGTCGCTGAAAAGAGAGCGAGAGAGCGAGAGAGAGAGAGAGAGAGAGAGAGAGAGAGAGAGAGAGAGAGAGAGAGAGAGAGAGAGAGAGAGAGAGAGAGAGAGAGAGAGAGAGAGAGAGAGAGAGAGAGAGAAAGAGAAAAAGAGAGAGCGAGAGCGAGAGGGGGGGGGGGGAATTACCAGCACAAATTCTAGACATTATCCCGATATGAAACGGGGGCGGAATATCGATGAACTTCCCCCTTCCCTCCACAAAAAAGATATCCTCATCCTCCTATCCTCTCTTCTTCTCTCCTCTCCTCTTCTTCCCCTTCCCTTCTTTCTCTTCTTCCCCTTCCCTCTGCCCTTCTTTCTCTTCTTCCTCTTCCCTCTTCCCTTCTTTCTCTTCTTCCTCTTCCCTCTTCTCTTCTTCCCCTTTCCTCTTCTCTTCTTTTCCCTCCTCTTCTCCTATCTTCTCCCTCATTCCTCCCCCTTCTCCCTCCTCTTCTCCTATCTCCTCCCTCTTTCTTCCCCCTATCCCCCCCTTCCCTCCTCCTTCCCCCTTCCCCCCGCCCTCCCCTATCCCCCCTTCTCTCCTCCTTCCCCCTTCCCCCCGCCCTCCCCCATCCCTCCCCCCTCCCCCCC
This sequence comes from Penaeus japonicus, assembly GCF_977035675.1. Taxonomy (NCBI): domain Eukaryota; kingdom Metazoa; phylum Arthropoda; class Malacostraca; order Decapoda; family Penaeidae; genus Penaeus; species Penaeus japonicus. Next base: position 21,522,615 of record NW_028234442.1, read on the forward strand.
ATCGCCCTTTCCACGGCATACACGACGTTTTAAGTTCCCGCCATCTCCTTATTGGATACAGTTTTGCAATTTCGGCGCCGTTGTTCAAATAAAATGCAAATACCTACACGTTTTTTATGAAGCTCTCTCTCTCTCTCTCCAGCTCGCTTCATTTTGACTCCGTGGCCAGGCAAACCTCGACCTTCTTGAACTGGGCTCTCGTTCTCTCTCTCTTTCTCTTTCTCCTTCCCCTTCTTTCACTCCTTCTCTTTCTCTTTCTCTTTCTCTTTCTCTTTCTCTTTCTCATCCTCTCTTTCTCTTTTTCTCTTTATCTCTCTCTCTCTCTCTCTCTCTCTCTCTCTCTTTCAGAAAGCAGAAAGAAACAAAGAGGACCAAAAACCCGCACACAAATGAAGAAAACCAATGAGAGAGAGAAAAAAAAAGGAAAAGTGCCAAGTCATAAAAATCCGAAATAAAAGTGAAGTTGTGCCAATAAGTCGCCCATGACGAGACAAATTCTGTCGGCCAACCACTCGGCCTTTCGGGAGGTCGAGAGGTGGGCGGAATAAAAAAAAAAAAAAAAAAAAAAAAAAAAAATTGTGTTTGTCTGAATTAAACATTTTATTTATCTAAACAAATAAAGTGATCGATTTGATAAATATATCCAAAAATACAATTGGAAAAACAAACAAACAAACGGTGACAGAAATAAATAAAATAAAACTATTGAAAGTCTGACTATAGGCTAAATCCATGAACTAAAAAAAATCAAAATTTCAGAATGATATCCTTCAAAAACATGATATAATTTAGCCAAAAATACAACTGGAAAAAACAGACAAATAAAGAAATCAAGAAAAAGAACACGCCAAATGAGAAAATATTGATTGTGTCTGTCTGTCTCTCTTCTCTACTTACATACATAACCCAAACAAAAATAAATAAACTAAATAATTTGATCCTGTTTAAACTTTTAGTACCCAAAAACACTATTGAAAAAAAAAATAATAAGACAAGCAAGAACAATAAAAATATTAACATCAACATCTTATGAAAGCCAGTCATCACATCTCCTTAGCATCAGCCATGCTTACCAAAACTAAGATATTCAATTAATAAATAAATAAAACCAAGAGAAAAGAGTAAATAATCATACAACTTGACATAACTGTTCACAATTCAAGAATCTTCTCTCTCTCTCTCTCTCTCTCTCTCTCTCTCTCTCTCTCTCTCTCTCTCTCTCTCTCTCTCTCTCTCTCTCTCTCTCTCTCTCACACACATACATATATACAAGCATACAATAAACACACTCGCACTCACACTTACACTCACTAAACAAACCCAAACACACACACACACACACACACACACTCCTTTTACTCCTTTCTTTATCTTTTTTTCAATATTTTCTTAATGAAAATGTATTTTCCCTAATCAATGTATTTGAAAAATCAACTTGTACATTGCTACCCACATGCTTTGTACATTTACCTTGCAGTCGAGTCTATGTTGCAGACGAACAAAGCGGATGGTTGTCCTGGCAACAACATACCTGAAATAGAGAGGGGGGGGGGGTTAGCAACATCATCCTGTGACAAACATTGAAGTAAAACATCTTTTTTTTAATACAAGACAAAAGAGAAATACAAAAATATCAGACAATCCAAATCCAGCCTTTAAAACAGGAACTGGAATTAATTATTCTCTTTAAACCGAACCTTTCAGTCATCTCTCTCTACCCAATATTAACCGACACCAACCTCCCCCCCCCCGCAACCTACATCAAACACACACACACACACACACACACACACACACACACACACACACACACACACACACACACACACACACACACGCCCACCGCAATACCACCTAGATTATCTCTTCCCTTCTACCTCCCCCTTCCAGGCCAAGAGTCCCCGAGCTTCATTACAATTTCAAAAGGCTTTACGATGCCCCGCGCGATGCCACACTAATGCCCAGATCTATACAGCATAGCCCCTTTAATCGCGCCTGTGCTAATATCTCTCTCGGCCTTGTTCTGCTGTGCTATGCCTTCGAGGTCTTGCTTTTCCCTCTGTTTTGTATCACTGGTGTATTGGTGCTGTTTCACTCACTCTCTCTCTCTCTCTCTTTCTCTCTTCATCTCTCTCTTTCTCTCTCTCTCTCTCTTTCTCTCTCTCTCTCTCTCTCTTTTTTTTTTTTTTGAGTGATATATTGTGGAATTTTTTTTTTTCTTATCGAGTGTATATAAATGATTCGGACCGGAGTATCGCAAAGTGAATGATGAAATAGAGATTAAACAGACCTGGCTCAAACTCGGATACAAAGAGAGACTGAATCTCCAAAGCGATATGACTCTCTGTAGCATTCCTTTCTCCTCGCTAACACTTGGAAAAAAATAAAAACAAATAAAAATAAAATAAAGCTAAAAAAAATATCAAAAAGTAAATGAAAATTAAGGGATAAAAATACTGCGTTGATAAACTAAACAGACTCAAGTCCCCCTTTTCCCCTCGCCTGCCAACGACTTAAAAAAGCACAACCACAAGGAAGGTGTGACCCAATATGTGATCTAGCATGGGCGGATGTGACCTAGAATGAACTCTCGTGTCCTAGCATAGGAATGGGCGCCACAAAGAAGACCCGAAGTACAGACTCACTACCCGACTCGCTGCTACCTAACCCACTATCCGACCTGTTGCCCAACCCACTATCCAGCCCGCTATCCGACCGGCACCCGACTCACTGCCCGACTCGGTACCCGATCCGTTACCGAACACATTACCCAACCCTTTATCCTACCCGTTTACCCAACCCACTATCCTAGCCTTTATCCTACCCGCTACCCAACCTGTTATCCGACCGGCACCCGACCAACTATCCATCCAACCCACTATCCGACCCGTTTACCCAACCCACTATCCTACCCGCGACCCAACCTGTTATCCGACCGCCACCCGACCCACTACCGAACCCACCATCCAACCCACTACCCGACCCTTTAGCCGCTCCACCACCGCCGCCGCCGACAGCCACCGAGGCCGATTGCACCCGAACACCGCAGATATGAACCAAGTTGGTCGGCCGCCCGAATAAACTTGCAAGACATTCCACCGCCTTTCAGAGTTCTTGGGGAGCTTCCTATGCAAAGCTAGGTCATGTGGGGAGGGGAGGGGAGGGGAGGGGAGGGGAGAAGAGGAGAGGGATGGGAAAGAGAAAGAGGAGGAGGAGGAGGAGGAGGAGGAAGGGGAGGAGGAGGAGGAGGAGGAAGAGGAGGAGGAGGGGGAGGAAGAGGAAGAGGAGGAGAGGGAGGGGAAAGAGAAAGAAGAAGAGGAGGAGGAGGGGGAGGAGGAGGAGGAGAAAGAGGAGGGGGAGGAAGAGGAGGAGGAGGAGGAGGAAGAGGAGGTAGAGGTGGTGGAGGAGGAAGAGGAGGTGGAGGAGGAGGAGGAGGAGGAGGAAGGGAGAGAGCGAAGAAGGGATGAGGGAAAGAGAGGAAGAAATGAAAAAAAGAGGACAAAATGGGAGAACAGATGAGAAGAAAAGAGGGGAAGAAGGAAAGAGAAGAGAAAAGGAAAAACAAGGGAGAAAAGGAGAGGGGGATTTAAGAAGGAGAGGAAAGAGAAAGAGGAGGAGAAGGTGGAGGATGAGAAGGAAAGGGAGGGAGAGAGCGAAGAACGGATGAGGGAAAGAGAGATGAAGAAATGAGAAAAAAAAGGAGGACGGGATGAGAGAAGAGATGAGAAGAAAAGAGGGGAAGAAGGAAAGAGAGAAGGGAGAAGGAAAAAAAGGAGAAAAGAAGAGGGGGAGTTAAGAGGGAGAGGAAAGAAGAGGAAGAGGAGGAAGGGAGAGAGCGAAGAACGGATGAGGGAAAGGAGAGGAAGAATTGAGAAAAAAAAAGAGGACGAGATGAGAGAAGAGATGAGAAGAAAAGTGGGGTAAGAAGGAAAGAGAGAAAAAAGGAGAAGGAAGAAAAGGGAGAAAAGGAGAGGGGGAGTTAAGAGAGAGGGAGAGTAATAAAAGCAAGAGGAGGGAAAAGGAGGGAGGGGAAAGGAGTAGAGAAGAGCCAATCCAATTTCCTTTTCGACCAACTCGCTAATCTAAAGCGGCCTTCGGTGAGCAGACCATAACAGCCTATCAACTCGCGAGTAAACTATCGTAACAAGGTTCTTAAGATGCTCTCACAACCTTCATCCCCTCCCCCCCTCCATCTCTCTAATTCCTTTCTCCTCCCCCCCCCCCTATCATCATCCTCCCCTCCCCTTCCCTTCTGGCTAATTGCACTAATGGTTCTCAGCATCATACGGGATCACTATTACCATACTCCACTTCCCACTCCCATTCCCACTCCACCCCTCCCACCCCTCCCCCCTACCACATCTTATTGCCGTACTTTACCCTACCCTCCTCCCCCTACTCCCTAACCCTTCCACGGTGTCGTACTCTCCCCCTTCCCCCCTCCTCCAACCCTTTCCTGTCGTCGTACCTCTCCCCCCTGCCCCCTCCCCTCTCTCTCTTAGCACTACCCCCTCACCCTCACCCACGCCCTCAACCCACCACCCACCCATCCCACCCACCACCCACCACCCACCCATCCCACCCACGCCCTCACCCACCCACCACCCACGCCCTCAACCACCCCCACCCACCACCCATCCTCATACACCTCCACCCATCCCACCCATCCCCTCACCCTCACCTACCACCCACGCCCTCACCCACCCATCCACTCGAGGCAATTACAGTATTACCAACACTTCCCAAGGCCCCGATGAGATTGTCACTCTCTGAATATGCCGAGTGGTGCGGGATAGATTATGCCGTGGAATCCTTCTGAGGTTTCGCGGGGTGTCGGTTGGCAGGCATCCGAATGCTAAGTATCGTACAATAACACTAAAGCGAGATGCTAACACGCTTGCTCACTCCCCCCTCTCTCTCTCTCTCTCTCTCTCTCTCTCTCTCTCTCTCTCTTTCCCTCCCTCCCTTTCTCTCTCTCTCCCTCTCTCTCTCTTACATAAATACCTACCTACCCGTACAAAATAAAACCGCCCACGCACATCCACCCTCGACACACACACACACACACACACACACAAACACGCACAAAAACAGAACAAAAAAACAGCTTTACGAACACCTCACAACACAAACACACAGGGAAACAAGGACAGAAGGACACCGGGACGCAAAGGACGCAACAGACACAAGGACACCCACGGCCGTATACGCAGGTCCACCCAATCACAACACACACACATACACACACACACACACACACACACACACACACAGAAACAGCGTCGCCGTAACGACCTATCTCCATGTATAATCAGAGAGGTCATCACAGGCCGTAGGATATAATAACCCTTCTCATCAACGCTTATTTCTCCTCGTGTTGTTGTGCCCTCTTCATCAATTACTCCTCGCGTCCTCTCTTGCTTTATTGGCCTTTCCTCTTTGTTCTTTTTGTTCTTCTTCACACACTCGTTCTTCTCTTCCTATTAATTTCTTCCATCTCTTTTTGGTTTCACTATTTAACTTCCTCTTCCTGTTATTCACTCTTCTCTTTCATCTTCCTTTTATTTGTCTGCTCTTATTCATATATCTCTTTCTGATCTTCTTAGATCACTCTGCTCGTCATATATATTTTTGTTCTCTTCTCTTCTCTTCCTCTTCATTCTATTCGGTCTATTTCTTGCGATCAATTCACTCTCTCCTTATTCTTCTTCATATTAGGTTCTCCTCATTATTATCTCTCTTTCTATTCATATTGTTTTGCACTCACCAATCACATCACATCATCTTTCTCTGACCTTCCACTTCGTTACATAATTTCCCCGATTTTCCACTTCTGTTTTCGCCATCATCTTTTCTCTCATTCTCCCTCTTTATTGTCTCCTCTTATTTTCTCTTCCATAGTCCTTTTTTCCGTCACTATTACTCTTCTCTCTTCCTCATGTCTTTATTCAATATGCCTTTCCCTTTTCGTCGCCCCCCCCCTCCCCAATCTCTCGCCTTTCATCCAGCCCTTTCTCCCCCCCCCCCTCCTTTAATCTTCCTCACCCACCTTTTATCTCCCTCCTCCCTCTTACTTTGCAGTCTTTTTTTATCCGGTTATGGCGATGATATAGGATTATATTCCAAGACACCAAACCCCGTAAGCGGAAAAGGGAAGAGAAATAGTTTAATCCTCTCAATCCTCTCCCTTCCTTCTCTCTTTCTTTCTCTCTCTTTTTCTATTTCTCGCTTTCTCTCTCTCTCTCTCTCTCTCTCTCTCTCTCTCTCTCTCTCTCTCTCTCTCTCTCTCTCTCCCCCTCCCTCTCTCTGTCTCTCTCCCTCCCTCCCTCTCCCTCCCTCCCTCTCCCTCTTTCTCTCCCTCCCTCTCTCTCTCTTCCTCTCCCTCTTCCTTCCATCCCACTTATTCTGTGTCTGTGTATTTCTCCCCTGCCTTTTACACCCTCTTACTTCCTCTCCCTCCCTCTCTCCCTTCTCCCCATCTTCCCTCACATTCTCCATTCCTCCCGCTTCCTTTCCTCTTTTTTTTGTTTTGTTTACAACCTAACACATTGAAAGATAACAAAAACAGAAAAAAATAATAGAACAAATATGCAACAACGACATGAACAAATACAGAAAACATGCGATCGAAAGTTAATGAACAGAAGTAAGGCTGATAGACTAATGATGTGATGATATGACGATGTAATGATGTGGGGATTCCGGTGGTGGGTGATGTGACGGCCAAACGAAGTGAACACAGTGGGTGCAGAGTTACGGTGACGCGGTGTCGATGCAGTTATGTAATGACACAGTAGTTAACGGTGACGCTAAGTTCGGGGACTATAAAGCGATTACCCGGGATGACGCTGAAATCACGGTGATGTGGCGACACCCGCGGTTAATGGGGCGGCGATGTGCGAAACGTGGGGGAGGGGGGGGATGGGCGGGTAGCGAGTGCAAGGGCGACGTTATTTGCAACATCAGTCACAGAGGTGTCGTCAGCGTGGCTCTGAGGATGGAATGGCGTGTTATTCGCATTTTACGACCGTTAAAAAATGTAAAGCTTACTGTCAAAAAGGGCTAAATTCTCGTGTCATTTTTTTATTTATTTATTTTGTTTTTTGTTTTGTGTTGGTCAAAAAGCGAAGAACACATTTTTTGAATTACTAGGAAGAGGAAAAAAACATGCAGCGTGTCTATGACATAAAATGAATTAAAAAAACAGCGGATTCATCTATTCCTGATTTGAAAAAAATAACAATCTACACTCGCATGGATTCACAAATAAACACACACACACACACACACACACACACACACACACACACACACACGTGCACGCAAACTGGCAGACATACATGTCCACAAAATGTAATTTCAACCCACAGAATAAGGCTGTGAATTCATGTATCAACTGAATGCATAAATACACACACACACACGCACGCCCGCACACACGCAAGCATGTCCATCACACAGTATGCGTCCCCTTCCCGTTCAATTCCCCTCATCTCACCCTCTCCTTCCCCCTTCCCCTCCTACCCCCTCATCTCCCTTCCTCTTCCGCTCCTACCCCGCATCTCCCTCCCTCTTCCCTTCCTATTCCCTCATCTCCCTCCCTCTTCCCTTCCTATCCCCTCACCCACCCCCTTCCCCTCCTACTCCCTCCTTCCCTCCTCCTTCCCCTCCTACTCCCTCATCTCCCTCCCCCTTCCCTTCCTACTCCCTCCCCTATCCCCTCCCCCTTCCCTCTCCTATCCCCACACCCACCCCCTAACCTCCCTCCCCCTTCCCCTCCTACTCCCTCACCTCCCTCCCTCACCCATCCCCCTTCCCCTTCCCCTCACCCTCCCCCTTACCCCTCCCCCTTCTTCCCTCCCTCCCCTTCCCTCCTCACCTGATTTTCAGCCCTGCGACGGAGGCTATAGTTAGGGGGCGAGTGTAATAGCCGCCGGGGTATCAAACTCGCACCCAACGAGGAGTAAATTACCGTCCAACTATCCACCGTCTCCCAAGCCAGACGCTAAACTTTGCGCGTTCATCAGGCCAAGGGGGGAAAGGGGGGGAGAAGGGGGGGGGGAGAAGGGGGGAGGAAGGGGTGAGAAGGAGGGAAGGGGTGAGAAGAAGGGGAGGGTGAGAAGGAGGGAGGGGTGGTAGGGGGAGATGAGGGGAGGGATAAGGGGTGGGGTGGGGTGGGACGGGGGGAAAGGGTGAGAAGGGGGGAGGGTGAGAAGGAGGAGGGGAGA
>NW_028234442.1:21533342-21543342 GCF_977035675.1 Penaeus japonicus
ACAAACGAAGAAAGCATACAATGCCACGACAAAAGAGCTCCTCCGTCAGGAAGTCTTCATCAACCTGGTTTGAACAGAAGTCATTATCTCTCGGGGGGAACGGACACAAAAAATGCATTGATTATAGACGCCGAGGGAGATGCACCATTCTTCCAAGTGTATAAAACAAACGCATACACAATACATACATATAAACATACGTACACCCAGCCTCTCTCACACACACACACACACACACACACACACACACACAAAACTATGCATCTCTAAACATGTACAATAGAGACATGCTGAACTGATCTACATGGAGCAATACATTTACCTCGATGTCATACCCTTTAAAATAACGCATTTTTTTGTAAGCTGAAACATAAAAGCTTTCCCGCAATAACGTTTAACAATATAAGCACACACTAATAAAAATTCCAGGGGCGTCATGCAAATGAATGACTATGTGAAAAGTATATAATATAAACGCATACGAACACGAACCCGCCCACGCTCACACAGTCGCACAATGTACACCATCACGTAACAGCCCGCATGCGCGCGCACGCACAAAGACACACACACACACATACTCTCACTCACTCACTCTCTCATTTTCACACGCACACACACACGCACGCGCACACGCACACGCACGCGCACACGCACGCGCACACACGCACTCTCTCTCTCTCTCTCTCTCTCTCTCTCTCTCTCTCTCTCTCTCTCTCTCTCTCTCTCTCTCTCTCTCTCTCTCTCTCTCTTTCACATTCCCCAACAGGAGACGCGAAAACCGGCAACATTATCCCACGAAACACCGTATAAAACATTACGCGATAAAATGCCATCTAGATTTACAACTGCCACGCGCAGAATACGAGCTGATCAACGTGTTTTGCAATGATTACTATCATCCTTCCTCCTTCTCCTATCCTTCGTTTTCCATCTAAATAGGGGTGGAAGGGAGAAGAGGAGGGAAGAGGGAGGAGGAAGGAGGGAGGGGGGAGGGAAGGGGAAAGGGGAGGAGGGGGAAGAAGTGAAGGAGTATGAAGGAGAATGAGGTGAAGGAAGAGGAGGAGGAGGAGGATGGAGAAAGATTGAGGAGGAGGAGGAGGAGGAGGAGTATGAAGGAGAATGAGGTGAAGGAAGAGGAGGAGGATGGAGAGAGAGAGAGAGAGAGAGAGAGAGAGAGAGAGAGAGAGAGAGAGAGAGAGAGAGAGAGAGAGAGAGAACGAGAGTATATATATTTTAAAAAAAAGTATATCGAGGGGAAAGATTTAACAAAGAGAACAGGGGAGAGAGACTGGTCGCATCCTGCACCCAAGAGACAGGGCGTAGAATTACCATTCATGCATACTTTATCTCCCCGCGTCCCAAGGGGCGCCTATCGCTCAGGTATGTCGCCGGAGAACTCTTGATGTTGCTATTGTTGCAGCTGTTGTTGCAGTGGTTGGCGGTGTTTTTTTCTTTCTTTCTTTCTCTCTCTCTGTTTTTTTTTTTTTTTTTTTTTTTTAAATTGAACGTGGCACGTGGACATTTTTCTACGGAATCGGAATCGGAATGGGGGGGGGGGGGGTTGGAGATAGAGGTAGAGAGAGGAGGGTAGAGGGTGCAGCTCGGGAGGTCGGTGGCTATAATGATGGTGGTGGTGGTGGTGGTGTGTGTGTGTGTGGGGGGGGGGGGGCGCTTACTTTTCAAGACCACTCTCTTTAATTCATCAAACGGGGCTGTTCATTTTGCCAATACTTTGCTGAATGAGCGAGAGCAGCAAACGGGAGCAGCATACAACAGCCTATAAAAATACAACAAACATCCAATCTCGCAATTTCGACGCTCGTGCCTCGTCTGTCAGTCTGTGGAAATAGTTCAGTGTGTATACAAACATTGACGATCGCGCAAAATATTAGGGATAAAGATGGCTGAAAATACATCGCATGATATATCTGAATTTAGACTTGACATTTAAAAACAAAAACAAAAATCAGACGAACACAGACACGTAGGAAGAAAACTCACATTTGGAATACATTGTAGTTTTCTATATCATCCACGAGAGAGCAATAACCTCGGTAAAATGAAAAAAAAAGAGAAAGTTGGAAAAAAAATCATCAATAAAACTGAAGAGAAATGCAAATCAAACAAATCAAAGAATGATAATGAATAAAAACTAAGATGCAATAACGTATAAAACACGGTGTAAAGAAAAGAAAAGAAAAAGAAAAGAAAAAAAAAAAAAAAAAAAAAAAAACGAAAAAAATCCAGATTCTGCAAAACCGAAAACACTGCCACGCCCCCCCCCAAAAAAAAAAAAAAAAAGAACACACACACACACACACACACACAAACACCATAAGCCGACAGACACCACACGCTCAAGACACAATAAGCGCGTCACAAAGAGCAGAGACTTCGCTCCCATCTCCCTCGCGCCGCTAGTCACGCCGTGAGATAATGTTCCTGAAGGCTCCATGATGCCAATGTGTCAAGCACGCCTCAGAACCTCCGTCTAAGATGAATGCATTTCTCGAGGTCGTCTTCTTCTTCTTCTTCTTCTTCTTCTTCTTCTTCTTCTTCTTCTTCTTCTTCTTCTTCTTCTTCTTCTTCTTCTTCTTCTTCTTCTTCTTCTTCTTCTTCTTCTTCTTCTTCTTTTCTTCTTCTTCTTCTTCTTCTTCTTCTTCTTCTTCTTCTTCTTCTTCTTCTTCGTCTTCGTCTTCGTCTTCGTCTTCGTCTTCGTCTTCGTCTTCGTCTTCGTCTTCGTCTTCGTCTTCGTCTTCGTCTTCGTCTTCGTCTTCGTCTAGGCATTCTTACCTTTTCGTTTCTTCTTTTTCATTTCTTTTTCTCCTTTGTCTAGTCCTGTTTCTTCCATTTTTTTTTCCTTCTCTTTCTTCTTAGTTTCCTCTCGTTCTTCTATTCTTCCCACTCCCTCCCCTCTTTACAATGCTTCTCCTCCTTGCTTTCCTCTTCTCCCTAACCTCTCCTTTATCATTCTTTCCTTCTGCATATCTCTCTCTCTTCCTCTCTTTCTCCCTCCTTCACTATTCATTCACCTTAATAACTCGATCCTCATTCCTTATTCCCCTTCCTTCTTTATCCACATTTCCTCCTATTTTCCCCTCTTTCTCCCCTCTTTTCCTCACCCTTAATTCATCGCGTTTCCCTCCTCCCGTCTTACAAGGATATTCATAATACCTGTATCTAATCTCCCGCACTTCATTAAGGCGATAATATACCTGTTTACTCCACGAGAAGATCTGGGGGATCGCCTTCCTGTTTGTCACTGAACACTCCCTATCGCCTGCCTTCTCTTCTACCTCTTCTGTCTCTCTCCCTCTCTTCTATCTCTTCTGTCTCTCTCTCCCTCTCTTCTATCTCTTCTGTCTCTCTCTCCCTCTCTTCTACCTCTTCTGTCTGTCTCCCTCTCTTCTATCTCTTCTGTCTCTCTCCCTCTCTTCTATCTCTTCTGTCTCTCTCTCTCTCCCTTTCTTCTACCTCTCTTCTGTCTCTCTCTCTCCCTCTCTTCTACCTCTCTTCTATCTCTTCTGTCTCTCTCCCTCTCTTCTACCTCTTCTGTCTGTCTCCCTATCCCTCTCTTCTACCTCTTCTGTCTGTCTCCCTCTCCCTCTCTACTGCCTCTCTTCTCTCTCTCTCTCTCTTCTATCTCTTCTGTCTGTCTCCCTCTCCCTCTCTTCTATCTCTTCTGTCTGTCTCCCTCTCCCTCTCTTCTATCTCTTCTGTCTGTCTCCCTCTCCCTCTCTTCTATCTCTTCTGTCTGTCTCCCTCTCCCTCTCTTCTATCTCTTCTGTCTGTCTCCCTCTCCCTCTCTTCTACCTCTTCTGTCTGTCTCTCTCCCTCTCTACTGCCTCTGCCTCTCTCTCTCTCTCTCTCTCTCTCTCTCTCTCTCATCCCCTATTGTTGCTTGCATAATGCTTCCTTGTTTATTCATTCCCATCCCTAGTTCCTCTCTTTTATTCTTTGTTTGTTCATTTTAATCCTTCTGTTGTTGTTTTTAAATCTTTTCTACTACTCCCATTTCATCCTGCTATTACACCTCGTTATCCATCGTTCAAACGATCTCTCTCCTCCTATTAGGGTGAAATTTGCTCCTATTTCAGTGAAAATACATTCTTATTCCGGCAAATATAAGTGGCAGGCATATATATATGCTCCTCTTCATCATCATCATCTTTTTTTTTTATCTCTCTTCCTCTTTTCCCTGGATCTCGTCTACTTCCACCCCTTCTACTCTTTCTCTAGTCTTTCCTTCGTCTCCTTTAACCTGTCCTTCTCATTCTCTTCCTTATTTTCTTATTTTTTTATCGATTTACAACACCTCAGCTCTCCCAGGGTCTTTTTCCTTTCTCTCCTTCTCCTTCTCCTTTTCCTCCTTCTTCTTCCCCTCCTTCTCAAACACCCCCCCCCCCTCCCTACCCACCTCAAGTAAACCTCTCCCCATTCTCCTAAAGAACCCACCTCCCCCTCCCCTTCCCTCCCCTTCCACCACACTCCTCAAATACACCCCTCAAGACAGCCCCTCCCCCCCACCTCCCTCACACCCTCCCTCCCCACTAGCCCCCCTACCTCCCTATCCTCCTCAAGAGCCGTCCTCCTCCTCCTCCTCCTCCCTCCCCCTCCCTCCCCACTAGCCCCCCCCACCTCCCTATCCTCCTCAAGAGCCGTCCTCCTCCTCCCTCCCCCCTCCCTCCCCACTAGCCCCCCCCACCTCCCTATCCTCCTCAAGAGCCGTCCTTCCCCTCCCACCCCCCTCCCCCCTCCCCACTCACTCATTGTCTTGTCTCTCCTCTCACCAAAGTTCCCTCCCTCTTCCTGTAAGCAGCTTTTCTCTCGAGATCTTATTGCTGTGATCAAGTAGCTGTCCTCGGTCTATGGCTCCTCCTCCTCTTCTTCCTCCTCCTCCTCCTCCTCCTCCTTCTCTTTCGCTGCTGCTGCTGCTCCTGCTCCATCTTCTCTTGCTCCTGTTCCTGCTCCTGCTCCTTGCTCCTGCTGCTGCTATTCTTCCTCTTCCTCTTCCTGCGTCTTCTTTCGCTGCTTCTGCTACTCTTCCTCTTCTTCCTCCTCTTCTTCCACCTCCTCCTCCTCCTCCTCTTCTACTTCCTCGCGTCTTCTTCTTCCACCACCTCCTCCTCCCCCTCCTCCCTCTCCTCTTCTACTTCCTCGCGTCTTCTTCTTCTTCCACCTCCTCCTCCTCCTCCTCTACTTCCTCGCGTCAAGGATCTTGTCGGCTCCTCGACTCCTTCAGAAACTCCATACAAGAAGATTGGATGTTAAGTAACCTTCGTCATTAAGCAAACACACCATACAAACAAACACTCGCTTTCGCTCTACTTCTTTTCTTATCATACTCCTTCTCTCTGTCCGTCCGTCTGTCTGTCTGTCTATCTGTGTCTGTCTACCAACCTACAGCTGTCGTGAGAATAAAGGAGATGAAAAAAAAAAAGGAATTTCAAGTTTCAACTCGGAAAAAATCGACTGGATCTCCGGCAGCCAAACAGGAAGAGCAAAAGCAAACAAAGCCACTATCAATCCGACTCACAAACAAAATACAAAAGCATCGAACAAACAAACGAATCCTTGGGTCCAATCTACAGACGTTACAAGTCGACCAAATACACCCCCCCCCCCAATCCGCTCTTCTACCGGAGGGCCCTCCCCCCCTCCCCCAAACCGGTTGCCTAATCCCTAACTTGTCTCTTCTTCCCCTCCTTTCTTCCTCCTCCTCCCCCTACCAATTTACCCCCCCCCCCCACACTCCTTCCCCTCTCCATCCTAAACGCATCAATACCCCTCCTTCCCTCCCCGCCACCCATCTCTCCCTCCCTCCCCCCCCCACTTGTTACCCAGCGTCTAACCCCTCCCCCCTCCCTCTACTCCCATCTCCCTTCCCCTCCAATTTTACTCCCCCCCCTCTCTTTACCTTCCCCACCAACTTTAAACTCCACCTTTCAATCTCATTCTCTCTCTCTCTCTCTCCTTATCCCTCTACCCAATTCCCCCCTCACACCTCTTCCCTCAATGCCCCTCCCCCACCCTCATCCCCCACTCCACCCCCGACTCTTCGCCATACACACACACACACACACGCACCGTCAAGCAAAGTCATCAGGGAAGCCTAAAAGCCCCTAGCAAAGTTTATAATGATCCAAGTTGTACCACCACCTCCTCCTCCTCTTCCTCCTCCACCTCCTCCCCCTCTCCACACACACCCTCCCCTTATTCCATCCCCATTGAGCACAACACTCCTACACACTCCCTCTCACTCCTTTAAGCAAACACCCAGTTACCCTCACTGGCAATTCCCCTCGTCTCCCTTTCCCCTTCTAGAATCCTTCTCATTTTCTCTCTCTAGATATTTCCCCCTTTTTTTTAGCAAACCCTCCCATCTGCCTCTCCAGCAAGCAAGCAAGCAAGCAAGGCCGCGTCCCCCCCCCCCCTCGCCTCTACATCCCCGGCTCGTGGTTGCCCTCGTGATCATCACAAAACAAAACTTTCCTTCTCTGGCCATTCTTTCGTTCGTTCTTCGGTACTCTTTCTCTCTCCTTCTTTGCTCTTTAAGCTTCTTCATCGCCATCTTCATTTCCCTTCCCTCCCCCTATTCTCATTGCCTCTCACTCTCCCTCCACCCTTTACCCGTTGTCCTCCCCTCCCCTCTCCCCTTTCTCCCTCCTCACAGCTATTCCTATTTTCCTATCCTCTCTCTCCTTCCCAACTCTCCCATCCTTCCCCTCCTCTTCCCCACTCTCCCATCCTTCCCCTCCCCCTTCCTAACTCTCCCATCCTCCCCCCCTCTTTCCCATTCTCCCCTCCTTTCCCCCATTCCTTACTCTCCCTTTACTACCCTTCGCTATTCTCCCTCAACTCCCCATTCTCCCTATCCCCCTCCCCTTCCCCATTCTCCCTCACCCCTTCCCCTCCCCTCCCCTCCCCTCCCCACAAACCTACACACGTAACCAGCTGGCGAGAGAACGTGCAGATTAAACGTCACAATCTAAAAAAAAAAGAGAAAAAGAGGGAAGGCTGTAGGCGAAATGACGTAATCAAAAACCCATCCTGTCGTCACGATAGTTCATAACCCCATTCCTCCCCTCCCCCTACCCCCATTCATGCAAATCCATTAGAACAACACCCATAACCCATCTTCAAATGGCTGCAACTTGCAATGAACACCACCGCGGGTATTGTTCAACGTAATATATCACATCACCCATTCACTGTGAGCTCTTTCAATCCTTTCAACTAAATTCAAATGCAACACAATATATTCAGACAATATAACTGATACAGCTCTTATAGCTATTGCACAATATCATACCCACCATCGAATACCTTTCCATACCAACACCATATCCCATCAAAACTGTACCAAATCCACACCACACAATACACTACACCTCATCACACACACACACACACACACACACTACAACCACACCACCAATGCACTCACTCAATGCCTCACACACGCAGACACTATCCTCACCACACCGCGCACAATAGGCGCAGCGCGAGCTCCAGCCCTGAGGCCAAATCTAGAGACCTGACAGAATGAAAGCCATTTTTCAATTTTCATTACTTGTAACCAATAAATCAAAAAACGATTTATATTTGCGTGGGGATGGGGATGGGGTAGGGGAGGGGGTGGAAGGGATGGGGAGGGGGTGGAAGGGATGGGGAGGGGGTGGAAGGGATGGGGCAGGGGAGGGTGGAAGGGAAGGGTGGGGTGGAGGGGGGGAGGGAAAGGGTGGAAGGGATGGGAGGAGGTGGAAGGAGGGGGCAGGGAAGGGGGGGGGAGAGGTAAGGGGTAGGGTAGGGGAGTGGGGGAAGGGATGGGCGGAAAGGGGGGGTAAGGGATGGGTAAAGGGGGGGGGAGGGGGTTTTAGGCAGAGGGCAGGGAAAGGGTGAGATGGAAGGGGTAAGGGGGCAGGGGGGGGCAGGGGGCAGGGAAAGGGTGAGATGGATGGGGAGGAGGTGGAAGGGATGGGGCAGGGAAAGGGTGAGATGTAAAGGGTAAGGGGGCATGGGGCAGGGAAAGGGTGAAATAGAAGGGGTGGAAGGGATGGGGAAAGGGTGAGATGGAAGGGGTAAGTGGGCAGGGGGGGAAGGAAAGGGTGAGATGGAAGGGGTAAGTGGGCAGGGGGCAGGGGAAGGGTGAGATGGATGGGGAGGAGGTGGAAGGGATGGGGCAGGGAAAGGGTGAGATGGAAGGGGTAAGGGGGCAGGGGGGGAAGGAAAGGGTGAGATGGAAGGGGCAGGGGGCAGGGAAAGGGTGAGATGGAAGGGGTAAGGGGGCAGGGGGCAGGGAAAGGGTGAGATGGAAGGGGTAAGGGGGCAGGGGGCAGGGAAAGGGTGAGATGTAAAGGGTAAGGGGGGCAGGGGGCAGGGAAAGGGTGAGATGGAAGGGGTAAGGGGGCAGAGGGCAGGGGCAGGGGCAAGGAAAGGGTGAGATGGAAGGGGCAGAGGGCAGGGAAAGGGTGAGATGGAAGGGGTAAGGGAGCAGGGAGCCAGGGGGCAGGGAAAGGGTGAGTGGAAGGGGTAAGGGGGTAGGGGGCAGGGAAAGGGTGAGATGGAAGGGATAAGGGGGCAGGGGGCAGGGTGAAATGGAAAGAGGAGGGAGAAGGGGTGAAAGGACAGGGGGTGGCGCAAGGAGGGAGAAAGGGTAGAGATAGAGGGGGGGAAGGAGGGAGAGGAAGTGGCGAGAGGAGAAGAGAATTGACAGCATGAAGAAGAAGGGGCGAGGTGAGGGGGAAGGGGAAAATAGAGAGAAGGGGGAAGAGGTGAAGGGGAAGGGACGACGGAAGAGGGAAAACGAGCAAGGGGAGAGTGAGAATATAGGGGAAATATGAAGAGGCTAGGGGAGAGGGAAAGGAAGGATGGGAGAGGGAAGGGGAGGAAGGGAGAGGGAAGGGAAGGCTGGGAGGGGGAAGGGGAGGAAGGGAGGGGGAAGGGGAGGAAGGGAGGGGGAAGGGGAGGAAGGGAGGGGGAAGGGGAGGAAGGGAGAGGGGAGGGGAAGAAGGGAGAGGGAAGGGGAAGAAGGGAGAGGGAAAGGGTGGAGGGGAGGGGGGAAGGGGAGGAAGGGAGAGGGAAGAGGAGGAAGGGAGGGGGAAGGGGAGGAAGGGAGAGGGAAGGGAAGGGGAGGGAGTGGGAAGGGGAAGAAGGAAAAGGGAAAGGGAGAAGAGGAGGAGGAAGAGAAGAGGGGAAAGGGAGAAGAGGAGGAAGAAGAGAAGAGAGGAGAGGAGGAAGAGGAGTGAGGACCCAACAGAGACTACAACATAAAGCGTGGAATTAAGAATGTGATTTTCTTCTCCGTTCTCTCCCTCTCCCCATCTTTATAACTTCTATTTTCCAGCATTCATCCGAAAAAAATGACGAAGGAAAAATCGGAAAGAGGGTTAATCATCTCCAGAGAGCGAAGAACGAATCAAAATTAGAGGGTGATTGGGCGTAGAAATGTCTGTCTCTCGCTCTCCTTTTTTCTTTCTTTCTTTCTCTCTCCCTCTAACACACAGACACACACACACACACACACACACTCTCTCTCTCTCTCTCCCTCTCCCCTCTCTCTCTCTCTCTCTCTCTCTCTCTCTCTCTCTCTCTCTCTCTCTCTCTCTCTCTCTCTCTCTCTCTCTCTCTCTCTCTCTCTCTCTCTCTCTCTCTCTCTCTCTCTCTCTCTCTCTCTCTCTCCCATTTCCGCCCCAAAATTAATCAACGTTTGAATTAAGTCTTGGTGGGAAGGTTATCAGGCAACGTCCCGTGCGCATAAACAGGTCATTTGCTTTTTTTTTATTAGACCTTACCAATTCCTTATCTCCATTTTATCAAATTACTTACCTTTTTCTCTCTTTCCTTAATATATATAAAATATTTACCTCTATCTCTCTCTCTCTTTTCTTTATCTCTCTCTCTCTCTCTCTCTCTCTCTTTTCTCTCTCTCTCTCTCTCTCTCTCTTTTCTCTTTCTCTCTCTCTCTCTCTCTCTCTCTCTCTCTCTCTCTCCCTCT
>NW_028234442.1:21548342-21565842 GCF_977035675.1 Penaeus japonicus
ACGAAACGCGTACCAAGTGATTAAAAAAAGAAAGAAAGAAAAGAAAAGAAAATCACATGCCATTCGCCGAAAAGAACGAGGCATACCTTTTCATCATACGCAGACCTATATGAAACGTCCCGCAGTGTCATGTTCGTGATTAAAAAGAAAAGGTCTCGTCTTGATATACTCTCTTGCGTGGCCTGTTGCAAGTTGCAATTGCAAAAAAATAAGAAATAAAAACAATGGCTGTGTTATTAAAAGCACACACCATCTTAGAAGTCACGAGCAAACGAACAGAGTATTGTACGCCGTCATGTATCGTTTTTAATTTCGACACGGGGGAAATAATGCAAAAGAAATAAGAGGAAAAAAAACCTGTATCGGCCATCCTTAAAGACACGAAAAATCATCATAAAAATGCCAAACAAATATCATTACAAAACAACCCCCCAACCCCTCAACACAAACCCACCATCATCGTAACATACCTACCCCCTCATCGTAAAATACCTACCCCCTACACTCCAGGATATATAATAAAAAATAAAAAAAAACATATATAACCCATCCCCCACCCCCTCCTCACCCTCCCTCCCCCCCCAACAGCTCTCCTACACCTATCACCTTCTTTCCCTCTCTATCAGAAGAGCCGGGCGAGATGGAGTGTTATTCCTACTGGGGCGTCGAGCATTGTGACACCTAACGAGATTTTTCCTTGAACGACGGCGTCTGAAAGTGAATGCAGTGGGACTTTTCCAGCCAGGTCGTAATATATGCGAGGAGGGGAAAAAAAGAGGGGAAAAAAGTAGGGAAAAAAATAAGAAGAGAAAGAGAGAGGGAGGGAGGGAGGGAGAGAGAGAGGGAGGGAGAGAAAAGAAAAGAAAAGAGAGAGAGAGAGGGAGAGAGAGAGAGAGAGAGAGAGAGAGAGAGAGAGAGAGAGAGAGAGAGAGAGAGAGAGAGAGAGAGAGGGAGAGAGAGAGGGAGAGGGAGAGGGAGGAGAGGAGAGGGGAGAGAGGGGAGAGAGAGGAGAGAGAGGAGAGAAAGAGAGAGAGAGAGAGAGAGAGAGAGAGAGAGAGAGAGAGAGAGAGAGAGAGAGAGAGAGAGAGAGAGAGAGAGAGAGAGAGAGAGAGAGAGCGAGGGTAAGAAAAATGGCGAAAGGGGGAAATAAAATAGGTTTCAAAAAAACGATCTCAACCGATGATGTTATTGGACTTCGCGACTAAAAAAAAAGAAAAAAATGGAAAGGAAAGAAAAAGAAGAAAAGGGATTAGATGGGGAACGTGAAGGGTGGGGGTGGGGATGGGGGTGAGGATGGGGGAGAGGTAGTGTGTCTATATTTACGTTTCCTTGTCATCGTAACATTTGTACCCCTTCAATTCCTCTCCCCTCCTCTCCCCTCCCCTCCCCTTTCCCCTCCCATGGTCTCTCCCTCCCCCTTTCCCCTCGACCCCATCCAGTACGCAAAAATGGTCCCTTCTAGCATATTTTTCCCCCGAAAATACGTCACCTTCCGGGAAGAGGGAAAAATAAAATCACAAAAGTTGCTTGTAGTAAACTTCACAGTCAGTTTATACTGTACGTACAGGCGAGGTGTTGTGCCTAGAAATAAATACGGAAGAAGCGAGGAGGAGGAGGAGGAGGAGGAGGAGGAGGAGGAGGAGGAGGAGGAGGAGGAGGAGGGGAGTGGGGGAGGGAGAGTGGGAGAGGGAGAGTGGGAGAGAGAGAGAGAATGAGGGAGAGAGAGAGAGAGAGAGAGAGAGAGAGAGAGAGAGAGAGAGAGAGAGAGAGAGAGAGAGAGAGAGAGAGAGAGAGAGAGAGAGAGAGAGAGAGAGAGAGAGAGAGAGGGGGGGGGGGGGGGGAGAGAGAGAGGAGGAAGACAGACAGACGGATACAACAAAAATCCCAAAGTCAGATAAGCAAAGAAAGAGTAAAACATAACCAAGATATCTAAAAGGGAAAACACACACACACACACACAAAACCACCCATCCCAATGCCTCCCCCCCCCAAACACATCTCACACAAAACCCCCACCAACCAACCCCTAACCCCCTCCACTCCCCCTCCACCTCCATCCACCCACCCCACCCCACCTAGCCCTAATCTAATCAACCATACCAAGAGCCTTGCCCGCCGAACCCGCCCACAAAACCTCAAAGTGTAACGCCAAGTCCCAGGGGGAATTTTACTAATATGTATAATAGCCTCCTGAAGCCTCCTCCTGAAGCCTCCTCCTGAAGCCTCCCGATGCCGCTACGGACCGCCGAGGCCGAGGAAGGCCGACTGCCGGAGCGGAGTCTTCAAAGGACCTCCGCGAGGAAGTCTTGAGTAAGGGAGGTAAAGGCTGC
Organism: Penaeus japonicus; assembly: GCF_977035675.1. Taxonomy (NCBI): domain Eukaryota; kingdom Metazoa; phylum Arthropoda; class Malacostraca; order Decapoda; family Penaeidae; genus Penaeus; species Penaeus japonicus. The sequence goes on from NW_028234442.1 coordinate 21,550,673, forward strand.
ATATTTATGTTCGTGTTTGTCTATACTCTCGCACGCGTGTGTTATGGGGGGTTGTGGGGGGTGTAAGGGGGGTTGTGGGGTTGTGGGAGGGTTGTGGGTGTGGGTGTGGGTGTGTGTATGCGTGTGTGTGTGTGTGTGTGAGTGTGCGTGTGTGAGTGTGAGTGTGAGTGTGAGTGTGTATGTGTGTGTGTGTGTGTGTGTGAGAGAGAGTGTGAGTGTGAGTGTGTGTGAGTGTGTGTGTGTGTGTGTGTGTGTGTGTGTGTGTGTGAGTGTGTGAGTATGTGTGCGTATGTGAGTGTGAGTGTGAGTGTGTATGTGTACGTGTGCGTGTGTGTGAGAGAGAGACTGTGAGTATGTATGTGCGTGCATACAAATGAACATCTTAATATATCTTTCAGACGAAGTAATCTCCCGACGCCTCCCAGACATTAATTTTCAAAGTGTTAGATGAATATGAATGAAAAGACACACACACACACACACAGGGAAATATAGAAACCGCCCGCCAAGACATTTTCCAGAGAAAACAAACAAAACAAAACAAAAAGACTCCATTCCCCCTCCCCCCCAAAAAAAGAAGAAAAAAAAAGGAAAAAAAAATCTTGTTTATATAACTTAGTCCAGCTTTCTCCCTCCCTCCCTCGCACACACGCACGCACGCACGCACATGCACCTAAGAAGCAAGAGGCAAGAAGCTCGCTAACTTGGGGACCGAAGCCTTGTATAAATATAATAACAGAGAGCAAATATTTGACAACAGCGTATGTCGATACCTGCCACCTCGCCCTAATATGCAGGATGTCGAGGCGGAGCTACATAGACGTAGGAGCGGGCTAGGGGGGAGGGGAAGGATGAAGGAAAGGGGAGGGAAGGAGGAGGTGAAAAGGGGAGAGAAGGAAGGCAAAGGGGGAGGGGGAGGGGAAGTGGGAGGGCAAGGGGGAGGGGAAGTGGGAGGGCAAGGGGAAGGGGAGGGGAGGAGGGAAAGGAAGGGGAGGGGGAGGGAAGAGGAAGGGGATGGGGAAGGGAAAGGGGAGGGAAGGAAGGGGGAGGGGAAGGGGGAAAGGGGAGGGGAGGGAAAGGGGGTACAGGAGAGTGGGGGAGACAGGGAGGAGGAGAATAGGGGGTGGGGTAGGAAGAGAGTAGGGGGAAGGGGAGAAAGAAGGGATAAGCAATAAGGAGAACTAAGAAGGGAGAAGGCTGGATAGATGAAAGAGAAAAACAGAACAGAAGAACAGAAGACTGGAAGCACAGACGAAGTGAAGGATGGAAGGCCGCAGAGCGAGAGGTGGGAACCTGCGCTTCAAATCGGCAGAGTTGAATGGAGTTGAAGGGAGTTGGATGGAAGTTGATGGAAGATCTCAATCCAGGATGGAGGACGCGATTCGAGTAGAAAGCACACACACGATTGATGTCGAGGCATCCGTTCCACAAGAGACTGCGGTGAGTACTTCGACCTGATTGAAGGGGACGAGAGGGGAAGAGAGGGGGAGGGGAGGGGATGGGAGAAAGAGGGGGAGAAGGAGGGGGCGGAGAGAGGAGGGGATGGGAGAAAGAGGGGATGTAGTGGGAAGGAGATGGAGAGGGAGAGGGAGGGATAGAGGAGAGAGAGAGAGAGAGGGAGGGAGGGAGGGAGGGGGAGAGGGGGAGAGGGAGAGGGAGGAGAGAGAGAGAGAGAGAGAGAGAGAGAGAGAGAGAGAGAGAGAGAGAGAGAGAGAGAGAGAGAGAGAGAGAGAAAGAAAAAGAGAGAAAGATAGAGAGAGAGACAGAAAGAGACAGACAGAGATACAAGAGAGCCCTAATCAAGCTGCACAGCTGCAAGGAGAAGGCAAAGCACGCACGCACGCACTATCCTTCTTTCTTGCAACATCAATTTCTTTAATAATAATCACACTTTTTTTCCCCCGGCCTTCAGCGCAATTAATTAAGCGCCCGGCAAGGATGGCAGAGGAAGTAATTACGGATTCTAAATAAGTATCGAGTGGAGGAAGCACACCGCATGCAAAAGGCCTTTCAAGCAAGCAATTAAAAGCAGGATACGTAGAGGCAAAATAGAGATATGATTAGCAGGGGCATGGTTTTTGTCCTTGTCGGAGGGATGGGGGAGGGGGTGGGGGGAGGGGGTGGGGGGAGAGAGGGGGTTAGGAGAAGGGGGAGGGGGGAGGGGGTAAGGAGAGGGGGAAGAAGAAGGGGGGTAAGGAGAGGGAGGAGAAGAAGGGGGTAAGGAGAGGGGGAGGGGGGTAAGGAAAGGGGGAGGGGGTAAGGAGAGGGAGGGAAGGAAGGGGGAGGGGGAAGGGGGAGAAGGGGGGGGGGGTAAGGAGAGGGGAGACAAGAAGGGGAGGAAAAGGAGGGAGGGAGGGAGGGAGAAGAGGGTGAAGGGGGGCAGGAAGGAGTGGAAGGGGAGAGGAGAGGTAAGAGTGGTGGAAGGATGAGAAGAGAGGGAGGAGAGGGGATGGGAGGGAGGAAAGGAAGGAAGACGGACGAGAAAGGGGAGAGGAGGGGAGGGAGAAAGAGAGAGAGAAAGAGTAGTAGTAGAGAAGAGAGGAGGGAAATGAAACACGGAAGGGAGGAGAGGCAGAGAGAGAGAGAGGAGAGGAAACAAATTGTTTCAATAATAGTTGGTATGGGAAAGGGCTCTGCTAATTAGCAGTCGGATAAGCTGGGGGATGAGATCCTTACATAAGTAATGAAGACTCATGGACACACAAACAGACACACTCACTCACTCACCCACTCTCGCACTCACTCGCCCACTCACTCACTCAACCACTCTCGCACTCACTCGCCCACTCTCGCACGCACTCACTCACTCTCCTACTCTCGCACGCACTCACTCACTCTCCTACTCTCGCACGCACTCACTCACTCTCCTACTCTCGCACGCACTCACTCACTCTCCTACTCTCGCACGCACTCACTCACTCTCCTACTCTCGCACGCACTCACTCACTCTCCTACTCTCGCACGCACTCACTCACTCTCCTACTCTCGCACGCACTCACTCACTCTCCTACTCTCGCACGCACTCACTCACTCTCCTACTCTCGCACGCACTCACTCACTCTCCTACTCTCGCACGCACTCACTCACTCTCCTACTCTCGCACGCACTCACTCACTCTCCTACTCTCGCACGCACTCACTCACTCTCCTACTCTCGCACGCACTCACTCACTCTCCTACTCTCGCACTCACTCACTCGCCCACTCTCGCACTCACTCACTCACCCACTCTCGCACTCATCCACTCGCCCACTCTCGCACTCATCCACTCTCGCACTCACTCACTCACCAACTCACTCACCCACTCTCGCGCTCATTCACTCACCCACTCTCGCACTCATTCACTCACCCACTCTCGCACTCATTCACTCACACTCGCCCTTACTCCCCTTACTCGCCCGCCTCCTTTCCTCTCCCGACACACACACACACTTGACCTGACTTCACCTTGCCTCATCACCTCCTCACCTCCAGGGGATTAGGAGAGAAGGAAGCGCTGTCTCAATAACCATAAAAAAAATGGTAAAGCTGAATCTCCCCTCTCCATCTCATCCCCTCCCTTTCCCCTCACCATTCACTTTCATCCTTGCCCCTCTCTCCCCTCCCCTTAACCTTACATTCACCTTTGCTCCTCTCCCTTCCCCTTCCCCACCACATCCGAATGCCCTCCTTTCCATTCTCCAAATTCTTATATCCCTTCCTCTCTCCCCCTACTTCCAACCTTACCCCCTTCCCTTCCCCACCCCACCCCTCACCTCCTCTCCCCTCCCCTCCCCTCCCCACAGCCTCTTGAGGAGAACCCGCTTCTAAAAGTGTAATGTCGCCTTTCACCGACGTCGTTTCTTAAATGGCACTCCAACCATCCTGAAACACTCGACTTGGGTAAAACTTACACAACGACATCCTCCCTCCCTCCCTCCCTCCCTCCCTCCCTCCCCCTCTCTCTCTCTCTCTCCCTCCTTCCCCTCCCTAACTCTCTCTTTCTCTTTCTCTTTCTCTCTCTCTCTCTCTCTCTGTCTATTCCCTCCCCCGTTCACTCTCCACTCTTCTCATTCTCATTCTCTACCTCCTTATCCTCATCCCTCATTCTCCTCGTTCCTCCCCCCCTTCTCCCTCTCCCTCCCATTTCCCTCCCTTGCCCCCTTCCCCCTCTCCTTCCCCCTTTCATTTCCCTCTCCCTCTCCCTCTCCCTTCTCCCCCTCCCCCAATTCCCATATTTCTTCGCGTGTGACCTCGCCTCCGGTTTCGATTTCAGGCCGTGGCAGCGTCTTCACGGGGACCCGAGCCGAAGAATTCCTTCTGTCTTCAACCATTCCCGAGAACACCTCTTGGAATGACGTCTTAGACTCTGGAGGTGATCTTGCCGAATGGAGGAGTGGGGGGGGGGGGAGAGGGAGTGATAGGGAGAGGGAAGGAGGGAGAGAGAGAAAGAGGGGGAGGGAGAGAGAAGGGGAGGAAGAGGGAAAGAGAAAAAAGGGGAGGGAGAGGGAAAGAGAGAGAAGGGGAGGGAGAGATAAGGAGAAAGGGAAGGAAGAAGGAGAGGGAGGTAGAGAAAAGGAGGGAAGGAGAGAGAGGTAGAGAAAGTAAAGGAGGTGTGGGAGGAGTGGGAGGGAGGGAAGTAAAGGTGAGGAGAGGAAGACGTGGAGATACAGCGAAAAACGACACTGGAAGACACTCACCTCAACAAACATGCATACGAACGAACACGAGAACACAAACACACAAAGAAAGGCACAGAACGAACATGAACACAAACACGAAGAAACACACACACACACACACACACACACTCACACAAACCCACCGCGGCAAAATTAACCCAAAGACTCAACCCCACCCTCCCATCTTCCCATCCCCCTAACTCCCTCCTTCCCTCCCTCCCTCCCTCCCTCCCCCCCCTCCCCAAACCCTACAAAACGCAAGGGTCAAGTAAATCCTTCTAGTCACGGATGCAAATATTGGTAGAGACGGAGCCGAGTCGACCTGAATGTACGGTCAAGGAGTGCGCCCGACCGATGAAATCTGGAGGGAAGGAGGGAAGGAAGGATGGAAGGAAGGAGGGAAGGAGGGAAGGAGGGAAGGGAGAAAGGGTGGGAGAGAGGGAGGGAGGGGATAAGGATGGAGGGAGGGAGGGAGGGGATAAGGATGGAGGGAGGGCGGAAGGGGATAAGGAGGGAGAGAGGGAGAGAGGGAAGGAGGGAGGGAGGGAGAGAGGGAAGGAGGGAGGGAGGGAGGGAAGAAGGGAAGAAGGGAGAGAGAGGTGGAGGTAAGGAGGGAAGGAGAGAGGGAGGGGGTTAACGAGGAAAGGAATGGGGTAAGGAGGGAGGAGATGAGAGAGATGAGAAGAGGGAAGGAGAGAGGGAAGGAAAACAGTTAGAATGAGGGATGGAGAGAGAGAGAGAAATAAGTGAAAGGGGGAGGGAAGGAAGGAAGGAAGGGTTGGAGGAATTCAAAGGAGGAGGAGGAAGGAAATAGAGAGAGATAAGGAAAACTCGTTAAAGCAAAAGCAAAAGAAAAAGAAAGAGAGAGAAACGAAGAAAGAAAAATGCAACCAACAATAAAAAAAAGCAACACACAAAGACAAAACAACGAAAACAAACAAACTAACAAACAAAAATACAACCAAAGACCCCCCTTAAAAAAAAAAAGAGCAGACCTCGCCAGAGCGAAAGAGCGAGCGAGCGAGCGAGCAAGAGAGGAGATCGGAAGGATAAGAGGCTCGAGATCTTTGGTCCTTAAAAGCCTTGACAAACACTTGCTCGGGATCGGGCGGGCCTGACTGCGCCCCCGCCCGCCGTCACGATCACGTATCGCCCGTGCGCGAGTTCCTTTTACGCACGCCCTCTCTTTTTCTGATTTTTTCTTTCTTTTTCTTTAAAAGGATATATTCTTATTTTATTATTATTTTTTTTTTTGTATATGGTTGTTTGTGTATCTTTTAATCCATTCTATTTGTTTATTCATTTTGGCTGTGTATACCTCGTGTCTGTTTGTTTATTGAATAGTTTGAATAGCTTGCTTTCCTTCACCTCGCCCCGCCCGCCCCGGCCCGAAACCAGATAGCAATACCTCCCCCCCCACTTCTCTTGAAGAGGAAATAATGATGATAATGATGATGGTGATTATTGATTATTGATGATGATGATGATGATGATGATGATGATGATGATGCCGACAACGAAGATGACGTTACTACTACTACTACAAAACAAAAGTGATAAAAACATATAAAAGCCTATCCGAGAAAATAACCACGAAATAAGAAAAGAGAGAGAGAGAGAAAAAAAAAAAATATATATATATACACACACATCCCACTTCTCAAAAAAAACGCCCGTACCGCCCATACCGCCCACACGGCCGCCCGCTGACACCCGCGTTGAATTTACCCGATTAACACAAAACGCGATTACAGCGGAGACGCCAGAACGATCCGCCGCCTGGAGTGGTTTGCTCAGCACTCGCGAGGAAGGAAGGGGACTTTCTGACTCTCTTGGAGGGGAGGGGAAGGGGGAGGGGGAGAGGGGGAAGGAGGAGGAAAAGGGAAGAGGGAGGAGGAAAAGGAGTTTCTGACTCTCTTGGAGGGGGAGGGGGAGGGGAAGAAGAAGGAGGAAGAGGGAAGAGGGAGGAGGAGGAGGAAGGGGAGTTTCTGACTCTCTTGGAGGGGGAGGGGGAGGGGGAGAGAAAGAAGAGGGAGGAAGAGGGAAGAGGGAAGAGGAGGAAGGGGGAAAGAGGAGGAAAAGGAGTTTCAGACTCTCTTGGACGAGGGAGTTGGAGGGGGAGGGGGAAGAAGGAGGAGGAAGAGGGAAGAGGGAAGAGGGAAAAGGAAGGAGGAGGAGGAAGGGGGAAAGAGGAGGAAAAGGAATTTCTGACTCTCTTGGACGGGGAAGGAGGAAAGCGGGAAGAGGAGGAGGAGGAGGAGTTGCTTGCTCTCTTGGAGGGGAAGGGAGAGGGGGAAGAGGTGGGGGAAAAGGGGAAAGGGGATTAAGAGAGAGAGAGAGAGAGAGAGAGAGAGAGAGAGAGAGAGAGAGAGAGAGAGTGGGAGAGAGGGAGAGAGAGTGGGATAGAGGGAGAAAGAAAGAGAAAGAAAGAGAAAGAGAAAGAAAAAGAAAGAAAGAGAAAGAAAGAGAGAGAGAAAACGAGAGAGAGAGAAAGAGAGAAAGAGAGACCGCGTAAAACACACGCCTCCTACGGTGGCTGGCGCTGGAGCTAGCAAGCCATCCAACCAAATTGATAATTCACTCTCATTTCCTGACTGGCTGCTAATTAACACAATTCCCTGGAACTCCATCAAGAAGGGGAGAGGAGGGGAGAGGAGAGGAGAGGAGGGGAGGGGGCTGACAGAGGGCAAAGAGGGGAGAGGGGAAAGGGAGAAGGGGGAGAGGGGAAAGGGGAAGGGGGAAGTGGAAGGGGAGAAGGGGAGAAGGGGGGAAGGGGTAAGGGGGAAGGGAGAAGGGGTAAGGGGGAAGGGAGAAGGGGGAAGGGGAAAGGTAAAGGGAAAAGGAGAAGGGGGTAAGGGGGAAGGGGAAAGGGAAAAGGAGGAAAGGGAGAGGGAGAATGGGAAAAGGAGGAGAAGGGGGGAAGGGGAAAGGGAGAAGGGGGAAGAGGGGAAAGGGAGGAAAATAGACATTTCAAATTCATCTCCCTTTCCCCACATCCCAACCCCCACACCCATCTCCATCCCCACCCCCTTCCCTCTTTGACCTTTTCTCTAGGATCATATGACCTTGTAACGTGGTGTAAACAACATGCATGAAGCCACAGATGCATGATGCTCACCTGACATTCTGCATGACGACGCCTACAGGACCTTCCACTTCAAAGCCTACACGCCAGTGACCTTTTCCTTAACGGGAACATTATTATACATGCATATATATTTATCTAATTATATATATATACATACATATGTATATATGTATATATATATATGTGTATATATATATATATATATATATATATATATAATATATATATATACATATACACACACACACACACACACACACACTATATATATATATGCATATATATTTTCATTTATCTATAATTACCTGCATATAAGAGGAAGAGAGGAAGGGAGGAGGGAAAGAAGGAGGAGGGAGAAAAAAGGGGAGGGGAAGAGAGAGGGGAAGAGAGAGGGGAAGAGAGAGAGAGAGAGAGAGAGAGAGAGAGAGAGAGAGAGAGAGAGAGAGAGAGAGAGAGAGAGAGAGAGAGAGAGAGAGAGAGAGAGAGAGAGAGAGAGAGAGAGAGAGAGAGAGAGAGAGAGAGAGAGAGAGAGAGAGAGAGAGAGAGAGAGAGAGAGAGAGAGAGAGAGAGAGAGAGAGAGAGAGAGAAGAGGGAGAAAGAGAAAGAAAGAGAGAGAGAAACATAAACAGCTAATTTCCAGTACCCCCTCTTTGTAGCTGCGGCGAAACCGAAGCATAGCGGACGCTTTCCCTCACCCCCGTCCCCATCCCCATCCCCCCATCCCCACCCCCCAAACCACCCATCCTTCCCCCCCCTTTTCAAAAAAAAAAAAAAAAAAAAAAAAAAAAAAAAAAAAAAATTAAGAGCCTCATTAGCTGAATCTTCTTTCAAAAACACGAGCGCGTTAATGAATGGTGGGCCTGCGAGGGACCTTCCTGGCTGTTGTTGTCTTCCGCAAAACGCGTTCGGGACATGTATTTTAACTTACGGAGGGGGTAGGGGGGTAAGGGGGGAGGGGGGAAGGGAGGGGAGAAGGGTAAGAGAAAAAAAGGATGGAAAGGAAACTAAAAAATAAATAAATAAATAAATAAAAATGGGGTGGATGGGTGGGAAGGGGAGGAGAGAGAAAGAGAAAAAGATGGAAAGGAAAATAAAACTATATCATATCCCCCCCGCCGCCTTCCCTAAATCACCTTAAAACAAGATAAAAAATACAAAAAAACTTTCATCATCAATATAACCACCATCACCCTGATCACCCCCCACCACTATCCCCATCTCCACCACCACCACCATCATTATCTTCACCATCTACCACAACCACCACCATCACCCCCACAATAACCACCATCATCACCACTACCACCACCACCACCATAACCCCCACCCCCACCATAACCACCACCGCCATCACCCCCACAATAACCACCATCATCATCACCACTACCACTGCCATCACAATAACCACCATCATCACCACTACCACAACCATCACCATCATTACCCTCACCACCCCCACAATAACCACCATCATCACCACTACCACAACCATCACCATCATTACCCTCACCACCATCACCATCACCACCATTGCAGTGGACAAGCCGCTCTTGCATCTGGCAGTCATTTTCTGCAAGAACTGAATGCTGGTTTCATTTGGCTAAGTGCTTGGGATTACGCTTAAAGCACGACCTCATCGGATGGAATTATGCTCCTTGTATTTTCACCTTTTTTCACTCCCCTTTTTTTTCACCTGTTTTTCTGTTTTTGAAATAAACTCCATTTTTTTTTCGGGTTTTCGGGGGGTTGGGGGATGGTCGTGAGGTCAAATTTTCATTTTCCACATCGAGGGAGAGGGTGGGGAGGGTGGGGAGGTGGAGGGGGGGGGTGAGGGTACTATGTGTGGAGGGCAGGGCTGAGGTGAAGGGGGTGGGGAGAGGGAGGGGGAGAGGAGGAGGGGGTGGGGAGGGGGAGAGGAGGAGGAGGAGGGGGTGAGGGAAGGGGAAGAGGAGGAGGGAGGGGAGGAGGGGGAGGGAGGGGAGGAGGGGGAGGGAGGGGAGGAGGGTGTAGAGGAAGGGGGAGAAGGAGGAGGGGGGAGAAGGGAAGGAATGGGCGCGGGGGATGGGGAGAAGGAGAGGAATAAGAACAAGGGGGGGGGGTGAGAGCTAAGGGAGAGGATGAAAAATGAAAGGAGGGGAAATAGAAGAAAAAGAACGAAAACGAAAAAAAAGTGAGGTAGAAAGAATGACATCGGAATCACGAAGACGAACAATCACCCCCCACCCACCCACCTACCCCCTCCCCTCCTCGTGGACAACTTTGCACGCACACAAAACTAACGATCATTGAAACAGACAAACAAATAAATAAATAAATAAATAATAAACAGAACAAAACAAAACAAATAAAAATAGACAAAACAAAAAAACAAAAAATAAAAAAATAATAAAAACAAGAAAATAAGACTTTATTAAAAAAAAGTCTTTTCTTGTTTTGATTTTCTTATTTATTACTATTTTTTTTTAATAGAACCAGGGATTAGCCCAAATCCAAGAACACAGGGACATGCGCACTAATCCCCGCCGCGCCGTATCGAAGGTTTCCGCGGATTACGAGTGCGCGATTGGCTCGTGTCGAAAAAGGGTTTCCTCTTCACGAGCGAAAGGCTTAAGTAATCAATTTGCAAAATCACGCCTTGTATTTTTTTTTCTTAAATCTGTGATATAAAACACACCGGAAAAAAATCTACAAAACACCGCCCTATGATAAACACATTCCTTTAAAAAAATATCCTTCTGGTCGAAATTAACTAAAATCCAACTTTGCAACAAACGAACAAACATACAAACATCTTCCCAAACATTTATCTCAAACAAACAAACAAACACAAGAAAAATCACTCCCCACTCGGCTCCGACACCCAAACCCGATCGAAAACACTACCAACATCAACACCATCAACACCTCCACACCAACCATACCCCTATAACGGAACAAAACATCACCATAATTAGCCGGAGCTCCTCTTTATAACAGAACATGGAGCAATCCGGTCGCGTAATTACCTCATTAATAACGGGAAAAATAACATATTGTGCTTCTTGCTTCTCTGGGTTATCCCTTCCCTCGTCTTTTTTTTTTTCTTTTGATTTTCTTCTTCTTCTTCTTCTTCTTCTTCTTCTTCTTCTTCTTCTTCTTCTTCTTCTTCTTCTTCTTCTTCTTCTTCTTCTTCTTCTTCTTCTTCTTCTTCTTCTTCTTCTTCTTCCTCTTCTTCCTCTTCTTCCTCTTCTTCCTCTTCTTCCTCTTCTTCCTCTTCTTCCTCTTCTTCCTCTTCTTCCTCTTCTTCCTCCTCCTCCTACTACTACTACTACTGCCATCTATCATCGCTGGGTTTGTCTTAATGCTCATCATCCTAATTCTTATGTATTTTTTTTCTATTCCTCATAAATTTCCTCCTATCCCTCCTATTCTCGTTGTATTCGCCTTTTGTTCTATTCGCGTAGGACTAATTTCGTCATCCTATCTCTTGTTCTTTTTTTTCTCTCTCTTCCTTTTGATTTTCTTCGAGTCCTCTTCCTCCTCCTCCTACCTATTCTCGCTGCGTTTGTCTTTATACTCATCATCCTATTTCTTCTCCTATTCATTTCCTATTCCTTACTATTCCATCCTAATCCCTAATCCCTATCTTGTCTTCCTTCCCTATTTCCTCCTATCCCTATTATCGATGGGTTTGTTTTCCACTCTCGTTCAACGCTGCACAAATATCGTCCTCCTCAATTCTCTATCGTCTCATCTTTCCTTAATTAATTCCCCCGTTTCTTTTTTTCCCCCATCCGTATTCCCCGAGTCTCTTCATTTTCTCCTGTCTCCTCTTCTTCCTCCTTTTTCTCCCACCTTCTATCCTTTCCTATCCTTTTGTGTCTCTCACCCATTATTGCCTATCCTCTTCCAGCTCCCACTCATTCCTCCCTCCTATCCCCTCCCCTTGTCTATCCTTCGCTTACCCTCTTCCCCTCCGCCTATTCTCCGATATATCTCCGGCTCTTATCTATTCCCTATCTGTGGCCGACCCTGTATCGCATCTCGCTCAGATAACCTAAAAGAATGGGGTTATTTTCTATTCTTCTCCCTCTCTCTCTCTCTCTCTCTCTCTCTCTCTCTCTCTCTCTCTCTCTCTCTCTCTATCTCTCTCTCTCTCCCTCCTTCCCCTCTTCATCCCTCCCTCTCCCTCCTCCTTCCCCTCTCCATCCATCCCTCCCTCCCTCTCTCTCCCTCCTTCCCCTCTTCATGCCTCCCTCCTCTCTCTCCTCCTCATCTCCTCCTATCTCTCCCTCTCCTCCCTTTCTCTCTCTCCTTCCATACCGACGAACCAATTTCACCCGCTTTTTCTCACCCTTAATTTTTCTATTCCGTCTTGCCCGGAATCTGGCTGTATCTTGTAAACAATATGGCTGAGCAAAGAAGAACGTGGAAGCAATCACGATTTTTGTTTGACAATCGCGTAAGAAAGAAGGGAGGGAGAGAAGGACGGAGGGAGGGGGGAGGGAGAGGGGGAAGATGGGAGAGAGGAGAGGGAGAGAGAGACAGGGAGGAGGAGAGAGAGAGAGGAGGAGGAGAGAGAGAAAGAGGAGGAGGAGGAGAGAGAGAAAGAGAGGAGGAGGAGGAGGAGAGAGAGAGAGAGGAGATAGAGAGTGAGAAGGGGGAGGAGAGAGAGAGAGGGGGGGAGAGAAAAAAAAAGGAGGAGGAGGAGGAGAGAGAGAGGAGATAGAGAGTGAGAAGGGGGAGGAGGAGAGAGAAAGAGAAAGAGAGAGAGGAAGGGAGGGAAAGTGGGTGGAAGGAAGACAGGGAGTGAGGGAGGGGAGGTAGGAAAAAGGGAAAAAGAAAGGGAGAAGAGGAGGAAGGGGAGGAGGAAGAGGAAGAGGAGGAAGGGGAGGAGGAAGAGGAAGAGGAGGCGGAGGAGGAGAAAGGAGGAGGAAGAGAGAGAGAGAGAGAGAGGAAGAATCAAACGCACTGACCCCCTACCCCCCTGACGAGAGAGAGAAAAATAAGTGCCTGCACGCATGTCCACTTGTACATGATCATACCCGTCATCTTCCTGTTCGCCTTTACGGACGCCACTTCATGAATAAAAGGCATCTGCAGCAAATGACAAAGAAATAAAACAAAACAAAAAAAAGAGGAAAACAAAAACAAAAAACAAAAAACCCCATCCCAACCAAAAATGAAAATGCTCTACACACAAAAAACAGCAGCTTTTTGCATGTGAAATAATGCAGGTCGGTTTGTGTATATCCCGATACGTGGGTGTCAGTGGGAACAACGATGCGATATGTCACAGGAAATTATTCAGTGAGTACGAGAGGAGACTAAAGAGGAGAGGAGAGGAGGAATAAAAATGGAAGGGTGGGAATGAGAAAGAGTTGAGGCAGGGAGGGAGGGAGGGGGAGAGTGGGAGAGGGAGAGGGAGAGAGAGAGAGAGAGGGAGGGAGGGAGGGAGAGAGAGAGAAAGGGGGGAGAGAGATAGAGAGAGAGAAAGAGAGAGAGAGAGAGAGAGAGAGAGAGAGAGAGAGAGAGAGAGAGAGAGAGGAGAGAGGAGAGGAGAGAGAGAGAGAGAGAGAGGAGAGAGGAGAGGAGAGAGAGAGAGAGAGAGAGAGGAGAGAGAGAGAGGGGAGAGGGAGGGAGAGAGAGAGAGAGAGAGAGAGAGAGAGAGAGAGAGAGAAGGAGAGAGAGAGAGAGAGGAAGAGAGAGAGAGAGAGAGAGAGAGAGAGAGAGAGAGAGAGAAAGAGGGAGAGGGAGAGAGAGAGAGAGAGAGAGACAGAAATTGAGAGAGAGACAGACAGACAGAAAAAAAGGCAAAGAAAAAGTGAGAGACAGAATACAAGATGTTACTTCAAGATATTGTTCGGGCGAATGGGACGAAAAAAAGGCAGAAATTCCACAAGATTGCATATCAATAATTCCCAATATCCATCATCAACCGATTTCCTCTCTACATAAATCATCTCTTCTTGAAAACCCCGTCAGCTCGACTTTCAACTCGCCAGCGCTCGCCTCACCCCAAGGCCAACACATGTTTTGTTTACTTGAAGGAACCACAAAAAATGGTGGGAAGGGGGAGATAAGAGAGGGGATGGGGGAGCGAGGGGAGGGGAGGGGAGGGGAAGGGAGGGGAGACGGAGAGAGTTTGAGAGATTGAAGGAGATTGAGAGAGAGAGAAAGAGAGAGAGAGAAAGAAAGAGAGAGAGAGAGAGAGAGAGAGAGAGAGAGAGAGAGAGAGAGAGAGAGAGAGAGAGAGAGAGAGAGAGAATCCTCCGTTCACACAAAACTGAAAGACAAACAACCAAACATATCAATCCTCGTATACCAAAATTCCCCGCACTTATAAACCGCAAAATAAACCTCAATTTCACCTGAAAAAGAAAGGAAAAAAGGGGAAAAGAAAGGAAAAAAGGAGGAAAAAATTAAGTCTTTTGGGTGAAAAGTAGCTATTCAAAGTTACCAGGAAATCGACGCAAGTTATTACAACCCACCCTTAGGTCACCCTTCAAGAAGAGAGGGAGAGAGGGAGGGGTGGGAAGGAGGTAGGAGGAGGGAGGGAGTGGAGGAAAGGGGGAGAGGAACAGAGAGAAGGAAGGAGGGAGAGGGACAGTGGGAGGGACAGAGAGAGAGGAGTAGGGACAGAAGGACAGAGGGACAGAGGGAGGACGGGAAGGAGGGAGGGATAGGAGGAGAGGAATGAAAAAAAAGAAGAAAGAAGAGATGGAGTGGAAGACGAGAAAAAATTGGGTGTGGCTATATGGTGTGGCAGCGAAGGGGGGGGGGGGGGGGATCGGTTCGTGATTTACCCCCGAGGATGAAAGGTGAGTGAGGGGCGTGGCTCTACAAGGTGAAGGGTGAAGGGTGACGAATAAGAGGGCGGGGGCTCTGCTGGGTATAAGGCAGAGAGGACGAGGTGAGAGGACGAGGCGAGAGGACGAGGTGAGAGGACGAGGTGAGAGGACAAGGTTAGAGGACGAGGTGAGAGGACGAGGTGAGAGGACGAGGTGAGAGGACGAGGTGAGAAGACGAGGCTAAACAAGGTATAACGTATAAGGTATAGGATATAGGACCTATAGGATGAATAACAGACAGAACTCTAGCAGGGGTGCAGAGTGGACGAACCAGGCGCCGAATGAAAATCTCATGCGCTCTAGGGTGCAAGGGGGAAGAGAAGGAAGAACAATGTGGCGAAGGGCGAAAGCAGAACAAGAGAGGCTGAAAGATACAGTTTTCTAGAACGAGAAATTGTAAAAGTTTTGTCAGGAACATTGTACGGAAATGGAAAAGGTGTAATTGGAGGAGGAGAGGGGGGGGGTACAAGGAGAGGGAGAGGGAGAGAGAGGAGCAGGGGGAGAGAGAGAGAGAGAGAGAGAGAGAGAGAGAGAGAGAGAGAGAGAGAGAGAGAGAGAGAGAGAGAGAGAGAGAGAGAGAGAGAGAGAGAGAG
>NW_028234442.1:21575842-21590842 GCF_977035675.1 Penaeus japonicus
ACCCCCCGTGTAAAAGTTATTCAAGACTCATTAGCCTTTAGCAAATTACCTCCTAGCTCTCATAGTTATAATTCTCAAGACGTTATTTGCATTAATGAGGCTGACCAGACGCCTCATTCTTCTTCTTCTTCTTCTTCTTCTTCCTTTCCCCTCTGATTCCCCTCCCTCCGATCCCTAGGTCAAACCTACCCTTTCCCCTTATCTGACTTCATGCTTACTTCCCCTTACCTCTTCCCTTTCTTTATTCCACCTCATCCCTCTTCACCCTATTCATTTAATTCTATCCCTTCTCTCCTTCCCTTTTCCATTCACCTCATCATCCCACCTCCCTCTTCCATTCACCTCATCATCCCACCTCCCTCTTCCCTTCATCTCACGTCTTCCCTCTCCTTTCCCCTATCCCCCATTCCCCCATTCACTCCATCCTCCCTCCCCTCTATCTTGACCCCCCCCACCCCGCCGCACCCATACCCCACCCCCACCCACAATCCCCCTTTTCTACGGGCTCTAATCAACCATGCAATATCACCTAATCTTGAGCCCATTGACCGATGACTCACCACGCATGCATATTTGTGGATTCATGCGAGGATGCATGACTCATCAGCTACAGGAGGTAAAAGGAGGCGGAGAGGTGAGGGGAGGGGGTAGAGGTGGGGGTGGGGGGTAGAGGTGGGGGGTGGAGGGAGAGGTGGAGGGAGAGGCGAGGTGGGGGAGAGGTGGGGGAGGGGGTAGAGGTGGAGGGAGAGGCGAGGTTGGGAAGAGGTGGAGGGAGAGCCGAGGTGGGGGTGAGATGGGGTAGAGGTGGAGGTAGAGGAGGGGGGAGGGGGTAAAGGTTGGGAAGAAGTGGAGGGAGAGGTGGGGGGAGGGGGTAGAGGTTGAGGGGAGGGGGAACGCGTGGGAGAGGTGGGGGGAGGTGGGGGAGTGGGGGAGGGGCCTACGTATCAGCATGTGAATGATAGCCGAAAATAGAGTGACACTTGAAATACACGAATTAGTTTCTGTTGCACCGCATCTTCGCTACGGCCAGAGTGCATGATCAGCAATGAATATAATGATGATGATGACACCAGTATCATAACACCACCACACCCATATAACATCAATAATAATAATATGATGATGATAATGATCATAATATTATGATGATGATGTGAATGATCATAATAATAACAATGGCAACATTACAATAAGAAGAAAAAAAATGAGAATTATCATATTAATAACAATGATAACATTACAATAACAAGAAATATAATAACAATAACAAAAACGACAATACTAATAACAAAAAGTCAATACTTCCAAATAAGGATACCAAAGACTTCTGGAAATAATAACAATGGCCTTCAACTTTCAGTACCCCTCCCCCCCTCCCTCCCTCCCTCCCTCACTAAGCTCCCTCCCCCTGACCTTCTTTCACTCACACCCTACCCTCTCCTCTCCCTCCCTCACCCACTAAGTTCCCGCTTCCCCCCCTCCCTTCCCCATCTACCTTTCCCCATCCATCCTCCCTCCCCTCTTTCAATTCTCCTCTCTCCTTCCCACCCCTCCCTCCCCTTCTTCCCCCATCATACCTCCCCCTCATCAACTTTCTTCCCTCCCTCTCCTTTTCAACACTTACCTCCCCTACCCTCCTCTCCTCCCCTCTTTACCAACTTCCCTCCCTCCCCCCTTCTTCGCCCACTTCCCTCCCTCCTACCCTTCTTCAGCCACCCCTTTCCCCTCCCTCCCTTCTTCACCCACTTAATTTTCCTTCCCTTCCCTTCCCCTCCCTCCCACTTCTCTCCCCACAAACCCTCCCTCCCTTCTTCACTCACTTCATTTTCCTCCCCTCCCCTCCCATCCCATCCCCTCCCCTTCCCTCCCACCTTTCTTCAGCCACCCCCTTCCCCTTCCTCCCTTCTTCACTCACTTCATTTTCCTACCCTCCCCTCCCATCCCCTCCCCTTCCCTCCCACCTTTCTTCAGCCACCCCCCTTCCCCTCCCTACAAACCCTCCCTCCCTTCTTCACTCACTTCATTTTCCTCCCCTCCCTCCCCCTCCCCTCCCCTCCCCCTCGACCGACCAGGCGTCCTGAGGCCAAAACGCATTAGTTCTCCTCGACATTGATTTGCCTCTATAATTGGCCTAATTAAAGCCCCATGCGACCCCCTCCCCCCTCCCCCTTTCCCTCCCCCGTCCCCTTTCCCCTCCCCCTCTTCCTCCCCTTCCCCTTCCCCTTCCCCTTCCCCCGTCCCCTTTCCCTGCCCCTCTCCCTCTCCCCTTCCCCTCCCCCGTCCCCCTCCCCTTTCCTCACCTCACACACACACGCGCGGGGCTGCTGTGCTGTTATTAAGTCCTACGCCGCCGGGTATTCGCAAGGGGATTACCACCCTTACCGTCGACTTTAGGGCTATTTTTTTGTGCCGAACCCGGAATCTCCTCCTTCTCGTTCTCCTTCTCCTTCTTCTTCTCCTCCTCCTCTATTTAATTTGTCATCCTCTTTTCCTTCTTCCTCTACCTTCTCCTTTTCCTTTTCTTCTTCCTCCTCCTTCTTTTCCTTTTCCTTTTCCTCTTCCTCCTCCTTCTACTCCCTCTTCCTCTTCTTTATCTAATAGGTCGAGGAATGCAAACCTTTGATTGATTTTTATTTTGACAAGTATGATTGAGAATGAAGGAGAAAGAGGGAAGGAGGACAAAAGAGAAAGAGGGAGAAAAGAGAGAAAGAGGAGAGGGAAAGAGGAATGGAAGGAGGGAAAGAAGAGGAGAAAGAGAGAAGAGGGGGGGTGGGAAGGTGAGAAAGAAGACGGAAAACTGGAAATAAGTGAGAAATGGGAGGAGAAAATGGAGGAAAAGAAACACCTCGGGAAGAGGATAATAAACCAAAAACCGGAAAAAAATCCCCAAACAAGACACACAAAAACAGAACGAATCTAAAAAAAAAAAAAAAAATCAAAATCCGTAAAAAAAAGAAAGGGGGAAAGACGAGAAAATGAACGCCTTCGAGAAAAATGGGAGAGCGCGACCGATATTTCTCCCAAGGGCTATCCATTGCTCACACCTGGAGTCAAGGGTCTGTATTACACGCCGGAGGACACTCGTCGCAGGACGGGGAACACGACGAATGTCAGATCGAAGATGGAAGCCAGGAGGACGACGACGACGAGGAGGAGGATAGGAGGATATGGAGGAGGAGGAAAGAGAAAGGAGGAGGAGGAAAGAGAAAGGAGGAAGAGGAGGAGGGTATGGAGGAGGAGGAGAGAAGGAGAGAATGGAGGAGGAGGAGGAGAAAGAACGGTGTGGAGGAGGAAGAGGAGAGAAAGGAGGGTGTGGAGGAGGAGGAGAAGAGAGAGGAGGAGGATGGAAGTTTGTAATAAGAGGAGAGGAGGAAGAGTTGACGAAGGTATGGATGGGGAGAAGTAACAAGAGGAGGAAGAAGGAGGAGGAGGAGGAGGAAGACAAAGAGAAAGTAAGTGAGAGAGGGAAGGAGGAGGAAAAGCGAGGAGAGGAAGGAGGTGGTCAGAAGAGAGAGGGATGGGCACAAAGTGTGGAAGAAGGAAGAGGAAGAAGAATATAAATGGAGATGAAGAATGAATAAGAGAGGGGAGGGAGACGGAGAAAGAAGAAACGGCAGAGAAAAAGAGGAAGGAGAAAAAGAGAAGGAAGAAAATAAGAAGCCGAAGAGGAAAATAAGGAAAGGAAGATGAAAGAAAAAAAAAGGCGGAGAGAGAAAAAGTTCAAGGAATAGCGACAGGGAGAAATATAAAAGGGATCAAGAGAGAGGGACTTCGAATGAAAGGGAGAAAGAGCAACCTACAGGAAAGGGAGTAAGGAAAGAAGGTCCGAGGTAAAGTTACTCTGAGGGCGCTAACGCCTCGAGGGAAGAGCGACGAGTGAATGAGAGTGAGTGAGAGTGAGAGCAAATGGGATCCAGATAGGGAGAGGGGGGCGAGGGAGGCAGAGGGAGAGGGAGGGGGAGAGGGAGGGAGGGAGGTAGGGGGAGAGGGGGGCGAGGGAGGTAGGAGGAGAGGGAGGGAGGGGGGGGGAGGGAGGGAGAGAGAGGGAGAGAGAAAGAGAAAGAGAAATAGAGAGAGAGAGAGAGAAAGGAGATGACGAGGGAGACAGTGACAGAGTGAGTGTAGGTGTATATACACACACACCTCAAGTGCACAACTCCTCACAACTCTCCCTCATAACTTTGCGCCCTCATGTTGCCGTCCACGCTCCAACCGCCATTACCAACTCCTAATCTTTGCGGTCAATTCTTTTTTCTTGTTTTTTTTTAAACTCTGCTTTTCGTGGGGGGTGGGGAGGGGGCTAAGGGGGTGGGAGGGAGGTTATACTCGTGAAACTAAACTGAGACAAGTTTGACACTTGAGTCTTCAAAGAACTACATTAAACTTTGAGATTTTCTTTTTTCTCACTCACTCTCTCTCTTGCTCTCCCCCTCCCCCCGCTCTATCTATCCCTCTTGCTCTCCCTTTCTCTCTCTTGCTCTCCCTTTCTCTCTCTCCTTCTCTTGCTCTTGCTCTTGCTCTCCCTCTCCCTCCCCCTCTCCCTTTCTCTCTCTTGCTCTTGCTCTCTCTCCTCTCTTGCTCTTACCCCCCCCCCACTCTCTCTCCAGCGCTTATTTACTGCTCAATCGACATTACTACAAATAGACCTCGTCTACTACACACTCAACCTCAACTACCATCTACCACGCAGCCAATATTAGAAACCCTTTAGCACCGCAACCATCGCTGAGAGCCTAGCCTGCCATATAGCCCCAACAAACAAACTTTCAACGACAAGCGACCCTTTGAATAAAATAATAGACATATACAGACAACAAGATCGTCGTGACTAACAACAGTAGCGACAGAACGACGTGACGAAATACAGTAACAACAGAACGACGTGACTAACAACAGTAACAGCAGAACGAGCAAACCAGCAACAGTGACAGCAAAACGGGGAACCTAACAGCTAAAAAAAAAAAAAGAAAGAAAGAAAGAAGAAGCAGCACCTGCAACTTCTACGGCAGGCAGCAGCAACAGTAGCAACGGCACCGTAGACGGCACTCCACTGGGTCACTATCGATCGGCCACTGCATAATTCATCGACTCTTGCATAATTCACTGTTCCCCTTCCCCTTCCCCTCCCTCCTTTTCCTCTTCCTTCCCTCCCACCTCCTCTTTTTCAAGCCCTTTTTATTCCCTTCCTCCTTTTCCTCTTCCTTCCCCTCCCTCCTTTTCCTCTTCCTTCCCTCCCACCTCCTCTTTTTCAAGCCCTTCTTATCCCTTTCCTACTTTTCCTTCCCTCCCTCCCTCCTTTTCCTCTTCCTTCCCTCCCACCTCCTCTTTTTCAAGCCCTTCTTATCCCTTTCCTCCTTTTCCTCTTCCTTCCCTCCCACCTCCTCATTTTTAAGCCCTTCCTTCCCCTCCCTCCTTTTCCTCTTCCTTCCCTCCCACCTCCTCTTTTTCGAGCCCTTCTTATCCCCTCCCTCCTTTTCCTCTTCCTTCCCTCCCACCTCCTCTTTTTCAAGCCCTTTTTTATCCCTTTCCTCCTTTTCCTCTTCCTTCCCTCCCACCTCCTCATTTTTAAGCCCTTTTCATCCCTTCCCTCCTTTTCCTTTTCGATTCCTTCCTCCCCCCCTTCTCTCCCTTTTTCTTTCCCCTCTACTCCTCCTTTACAAGCCTTTCCTATACCCATCTTCCTCTCCCTTTCCTTCCCCTCCATCTTCTATCGGATTCCTTCTTGACCCTCTCCTCCTTCCTTCCGTTCCTCTTCCATCCTCTCCACCTCCTCCTTTGGGATTCCTTCCTATCCCTCCTCCTTCTCTACTTCTTCCTTCCCTTCCACCTCCTCCTTTTCGTAGGTGTGTGTGTTTGCATACCTGTTTTGTTTGCATCTATCCATCTATCCATCTAATCCTCCCCCTCCCTCACTCCTTTTCTCCTTTTTTCTTCTTATCTTCTCCCCCTCCGCTTTTCCCTCACAAAAAAAAAACGAAATCAAAAGAAAACAAAATAAAGAGAAGCTAAAAAAGAAAAAAAGAAAGAAAGAAAGAAAGAAAAAAAAACGCGTCTTAGCGAGCATTAAATTGAGCTTTCGCCGAACCCAAGGAATGAAGAATGCCACCGCCCCCCCACCCCGTAAAAGAAGGGTGGGGGATGGGGGGGGGAACCGAAAATAATAAAAATAATAACAACCCATTCAATCAGACTAGACCCATTCTGCAGGTGCAATCGTCTCGCTCGAAAGACCGTAAGAATGAATAAAAATAAACAAAAATAAATGTGCAATATAATCAATCCGTTGCAAGATCGAACCTCATCTTGCAAACCTAATGGCTGGAAACCCCCGACCAATGGAAGCGAAATGAACTCATTGTCGATCATCAATACGGCTTCGCAGCCACGGGCGTCTGTGGGCGTGTGGGCGTGCGGGTGTGAGGTGACGGGGGGATTCCGAGCGAGTGCGAACGGGAGAGGGAGGGGGGGAGGGAGTGAAATGTTTAAAAAGGAGGGAGGAGAAAGGAGAAAGGAAGGAGAGAGAGAGAGAGAGAGAGAGAGAGAGAGAGAGAGAGAGAGAGAGAAAGAGAGAGAGGCAGAGTGAGTGAGAGAAAGAGAGAGCAATAGCAATGACCCCCGTACCAAAAAACAAAAACAATACAATACAAAGTCTCCCCTTCAAACCCCCTCAAACGCAACGTCCTCGCCGTCACCCTCAGCCTCTCCCTCTCCCCTCCCCTGTCCTGCCCCCTCCCCCATCTCCCCTCCGGCGTACCTCGCGTGACACTCAGCTCGGGTTATCACCAAGTCATGAGAAGAGAGAGCGAGTGGAGCGTTCATAGGGAGAGGGAGAGAATGGAATGTATATAGGGATGAGAGAGAGAGAGTGAGAGAGTGAGAGAGTGAGAGTGTGTGTGTGTGAGAGAGAGATGGGGGGAGGGGGAAGAGGAAGAGAAGGGAGGGGTAGGGGAGAGGGGAGAGGAGGGATGGGGGAGAGGAAGAGGAGGGAGAGGGGAGAGGAAGAGGGAGGGGTGGAGGAGGAGGGAGAGGAAGAGGGAGGGGTGGAGGAGAAGGAGAGGGGGAGTGGTAGGGGAGAGGGATGAGGAAGAAGAAGAGGGAGAGGAAGAGGAAGGAGAGAAAAGCGGGTAGGGTTAGGAGAGAGAGAGAGAGAGGAAGAGAGGGAGAGAAGAGAATGAGTGTACGTAAGTGAGTGCGAGTGAGTGCATGTAACGCGTACAATCCGTACATGCCTTAGCACTCGCGTTTGCCCGCAGAGACGGTAAAAAAGCAGCTTTGCTATTATTGACGTCACTAATCGCCGGCCATTTCCCTCTTAATCATCTCCCGGAATTCCTTTCCTTAAGAATCAGCTCCGCTTATCTTACACATTCGTTTCATTCGAGCTTAACCGTTTTCTTCTCCGTAGCAGGATTAGTAAGAGAAAGAGAGAGAGAGAGAGAGAGAGAGAGAGAGAGAGAGAGAGAGAGAGAGAGAGAGAGAGAGAGAGAGAGAGAGAGAGAGAGAGAGAGAGAAAAAAAAAAAAAAAAAGGAGGGGGGGGGGGAGGTAAAATAGCTTGCTGAAAGAACACAAAGCAATTAGCCATAATAACCTACTTTCCTTGCCTTAATTGCCATAACCCGAACTATCTGCATTGTCCGAAACGGAAAATATACTACGCGGAACCACAGGGGAGACTCCAAGCACACACGCACACGCACACGCACACACACACATACACACACGGAAGACAAAGCAAATAGGGTCATAATTCCCGCAGAATAAAATGCAAAAAATGCAAACACGCACAAAGACATGGGAAGTCATGTGAACACACAAACAAACATGTACAGGCACAACCACAGACACACACAGACACAGACACACACACAACGTATATCCGGTATACACACGCACACACACACACACCAAAAAAAAAAAAAAAAAAAAAAAACAGACACAAAAAACCCTACATACTTCATCACACTATATATCATACTCTGTAATAACATCTCCCTATCTCTTCTCGGGCTGACACTTATGGGAGACTGTCTATTCATTTCTTTCTTTCCTCTAGAACGAACGAGGGACAAGGCTTCTAAGATCCACAGATAATGCCAGTTCGCTGAATAATATATAAGACATTCTTTAAACGTATGGTACCATTATTTGTGCAATTTAGCTAATGCTCTTTAATTAGATTTTTGGTAAATGCGATATAAAAAAAGGGACATCATAAGGACGGCTGTGCTTATTGCAAAGTTGCAGTTTACTTAATCTATTGCAGTATTACAAAGGTCTATCTATAGCTATTGGGATAAAAATTGATCAAGGTAGATTTATCATCACATGATTACAAAAAGCATTTTGATCACACACACACACACACACACACATACATACACACATACACACACACATTGCCACATTAATTATCCTCATAACTTAAGGTTCAACTTGATGAATTGAGGAGAGGGAAGAGGGGAGAGGGGAAGAGGGGGTGGGGGGGAGCTCCTCACTCTTCCTTCATCTCGTTTAGAGTTCATTGTCCTCCTCACGACTTCTGCCACGAGAGGAGGAAGACCTAATGGGGAGGGGGGAATCGGGATGGGGGGGAAGGGACACTACAAGACGAATGAGTTTGATTTTATGCCGTTAAATAAATAAATAGATAAATAAATAACAACAATGAGGACAAAAACAGTGGTGGGGGGGGGAGGGGAGGAGAGTAGAGAAAGAGCAGGATAGAAAAAAAATAATAAAACAATATCATCTCCATTAACAGTAACATGTGGAACGGAAAATATAGAGGAAGAGGAGAAGTGGAAGATGGAAAGATGGAGAGTCGAAGTACAGATGGGGAGAGGAGGGAGAGGGGGGAAAGAGGTAGAAAGGAACCAGCGTAGCCCATCCAGCAGGAGAATAGATCCGTCCCCCCCCACCCCCCACCCTAGCCTCCGCTTGCCCTGTGATCACTTTGCTTTTGAATGCAAATCCGGCGCCGTATCAACACTCGACACACGCTCCGCCACTCGGCCTCCCGGCGACGGCCAAGGGCGAGCCGCCTTTTCACTGCACTGTGTTTGCCTCCGCGTACTCTGACCGGGGCGTCCTATCCCGGCATCCTATCCGAGGTTCCTATCCTAACATCCTATCCTTTTAGTCCGGATCGCGCCCGCAGCCTCTACTTGCTACTGACATTTACATCCGCATGACGGTGTTTGCACGGCAATGACCTGCATTGCACGGGCGGTCCTGACGTTTACACTGACATGATGACACTGCCATGGGCTGCACATTGCACTATCGTATGGCATGATGACCTGCACCCTTGAAATGGCCTCAGACCTGCCGCTATCATATTGCCACCGGGACCTGTATTGCCCGGAGGATATCACGACCTGCATTTGCATGAGGGGATCAAGCCTTCAAACCATCGCAATGGTACCGTGACCTACCACTCCGGACCAACCACGACCTGCGCTACCATAGACCAACAAGTCTCCGTTCTCTCTCTCCACCTCTCTCCCTCTCTCTCTCTCTCTCTCTCTCTCTCTCTCTCTCTCTCTCTCTCTCTCTCTCTCTCTCTCTCTCTCTCTCTCTCTCTCTCTCTCTCCCTGCGACACAGACGAGGACACTTCATGAATTCGACCTGGCATTGCTGGCAGAAAGGTCTCGCGCTCGCCCTAAGCCGCCATAATGACACGATATTAAGCGGGATCTTGACACCAGCGCTTGCATCATAAGAGCCAGCATCTCCTCCTCCCTACCCACCATATCCCCACTCCTTCCCTTCCTACCCACCCCTCCTTCCCTCCCTAACCTCCTTCTTTCCCTAACCTCACTCCTTAAACTCCCTGCCCCCTACTTCCCTACCTCCCTACACCCCTCCTTACCTCTCTATCCCCACTCCTTCAACTCCCTACCCACCCCCTTCCTTCCCTCCCTCCCTCCCTCCCTACCCACCACTTCCTTCCCTCCCTTCCCTCCCTACCCACCCCTTCCCTTCCTTCCCTCCCTACCCACCCCCTTCCTTCCCTCCCTCCCTCCCTACCTACTCCTTCCTTCCCTCCCTACCCACCCCCTTTCTTCCCTCCCTCCCTCCCTACCTACCCCTTCCTTCCCTCCCTACCCACCCCCTTCCTTCCCTCCCTACACCCCCTCCTTCCCTCCCCCTTCCCTATCCACCTCCTCCCCCGGCTCCGAGTGGGGGGGGGGGGAAGTGGATCGAGCCACAAAATGACATGTAATGACGCGAAATGAGTCCTGCAGGAGAGCCATATTTACTGTACCTGCAACCCCCCCAGACCACCCGAAGGAGGATGGGATCGAGGAAAGGAGAGGAGAGAGAGAGAGAAAGAAAAAAGAAAAGAAAATATTAATAACAACATGACGATAATAATAATAATGACGATAACCACAGCAACGACTACTACACAAATAATAACAATAACAACAATAATAAATAGTTGATGGAAATGATCAAAAAAGGACCTCGCATTCTTAAAAAATATATATATATATAAAATATATAATATCATATATATATATATATATATAAATATATATATATATATATATATATATAAATAATATATATGGTTAATAAAAAAAATAGATAACTAAAACACAGAACACAACACAGCAAAACAACACAACACAACAAAAAAACAACAACAACACAACACAACAACAACAAAAAAAAAAAACAACGACAAAGAAACAGCCAGCACAGACGCAAACAGACGCGCACCAAATAAAGTGAGCAAATTCCCGTGCCTCGCTGGCCACTTTGCTGGCGAAGGGAGAGACAAGGTCCCTTTAGTCCAGAGCTCTTGGTGAAAAGGTTCGTCCTCGCACCCAACCCTTTCACGGCGCGGGGGTGGGAGGGCTGGGGGGCTGGGTATAGGGGTTAGAGGAGAGGTGTGAGGGGACTGGGTATAGAGGTTTGGGGAGATGGGGGGGGACTGGGTATAGAGGTTTGGGGAAAGGGGGGGGCTGGGTATGGAGGTTTGGGGAGATGGGGGGGGCTGGGTATAGAGGTTTGGGGAGATGGGAGATGGGGGGGACTGGGTATGGAGGTTTGGGGAGAAGGGGGGTTGCTGGGAAAGGTATGAGGGGACTGGGTAAAGAGGTTTGGGGAGATGGGGGCTGGGGGCTGGGTATAGAGGTTTGGGGAGAGGTATGAGGGGACTGGGTATAGAGGTTTGGGGAGATGGGGGGGGCTGGGTATAGGGGTTAGAGGAGAGGTGTGAGGGGACTGGGTATGGAGGTTTGGGGAGATGAGGGGAGGGGGAGGGGAAGGGGACTGGGCATAGGGGTTAGAGGAGAGGTATGGGGGGACTGGGTAAAGAGGTATGGGGAGATGGGGGAGTGGGTATAGGGGTTAGAGGAGAGAGGTGTGAGGAGACTGGGTATGGTTTAGGGAGATGGGGGGGGACTGGGTATAGGGGTTAGAGGAGAGGTATGAGGGGACTGGGTATATAAGTATGGGAAGATGGGGGATTGGGTAAAGGGGTTAGGGAAGGGAGGGAGGTGTGAGGGGACTGGGTAAAGGGGTTAGGGAAGAAAGAAAGGTGTGAGGGACAGGAGAAGAGGGACTAGGGAAAGGGATGTGAGGGAGATGGGGGTGTGAAGGAAAGGGGTGTAAGGGAGATGGGGGTATGAGGGAAAAAGGAAAGGGGCACAGGGTATATGGGTTAGGAGGATTAAAAAGGGAATGGGGTGAGGGATGTGAGGGAACGGGAGAAGAGGGAGACGAAATAAATATAGTAGAGAGAGGAGTGGAGAGAGGGGAAAAGAGAGGTAGTATCAAGAAGAGTGGTGAAGAAGGGACTGGGCAACGGAAGAAGGGAATGGGAAGAGAAGAAAAGAAAGGTGTGGGGGAAGAAGAAGGAGGAGGAGGAGGAGGAGGAGGAGGAGGAGAAGGAGACGCCCTCGTCGAATCGAACGACCCCAAACGAAAGAAAGGAACGAGAGGGAGAGCAGGAGGACGACTGGGAACGACCCCTAACGACGCGCATCCACTCTCTGGTTGCCATAGGGAGAGGGTGGAATGGACTGGGGGAGGGGGAGGGGGGAGGGAAGATGATGATGTGGTAGATTGGATTGGAGGGAGAAAGGGGGGAGGGGGGAGGGGAGGGGAGGGGAGGGGAGGGGGAGGAAGAGGAGGAGGAGTAGGAGTAGGGGAAGCAGAAGGAATTGGAAAAGGAGGAAGGTGGAGGAGGAGGGTGGAGGTGGAGGGAGGTGGAGGTAGAGGAGGAGAAAGGAGGAGGAGAAGGGAAAAGAGAAGACAAGGACGACTGAGAGGAGGAGACGGAAGAGAGGAGGTGAAGTAGAAGGGTACAATACTTCACCAATCCAGATAACGCTGAGAGAACAGGAACGGAGAAGGAAGGAGGAGGAGGAGGAGGAGATGGAGGAGGAGGAGAAGGAGGAGGAGGAGGAGGAGGAGAAGGAAGAGGAGGAGTAGGAAGAAGAGAAAGATAGAGATGGATAGCGGGTAAGGGGTAGAGAAGGGAATAGAGGAGGAGAATGATAAAGAATGGAAGGGGAGAAAAAAGAGAGGGGAATAGAGGTGGGAGGAGAGTGGGGAATAGAGGGGGAAAGGGAGAGAGGGGAATAGAGGGGGAGAGGGAGGGAGTGGAATAGAAGGGGGGAAGGAGAGAGGGGAATAGAGGGGGAGAGGGAGAGAGGGGAATAGAGGGGGAGAAGGAGAGAGGGGAATAGAGGGGGAGAGGGAGAGAGGGGAATAGAGGGGGAGAAGGAGAGAGGGGAATAGAGGGGGAGAAGGAGAGAGGGGAATAGAGGGGGAGAGGGGAGAAGGAGGGAGTGGAATAGAGGGGGGGGGAGAGGGAGAGAGAGGAATAGAGGGGGAGAGGAATAGAGGGGGAGAGGGAGAGAGGGGAATAGAGGGGGAGAGGGAAAGGAGGGGATTGGGGACTGGCGAGGGTCGTGTCCACAGGAGCACTGATGCATCACGTAGCCAGAGGCCTCAAGTGTCTCTTATGTAACTAAGAAAAACAGGGGATAGACCGTGCGTGTGTGTTTGGGGAGAGGGAGAGGGAGAGGGGAGAGGGAATGAAGATGCCAAGTGGAGAGGAGGAGAAATAGAGAAAAAGAAGAGGGAGAATTTCAAGAAAACAACAACACAAGAACAAAACGAGCAATCCCCCCCCCCCAAAAAAAAAAAAACATAATTAATATATTAAGCAAAATAAACTAATACATATAGAAACATTAAATAGAAGGAGGAGGAAGATAAGAACCAAATAAAATCAAGTGAAAAAAAACAAAACAACAACAATAGAGGTGTAAGAGCATCATACCGAAATAAGCTAAAGCAAACAAACAAACAAACAAATAAATTACTAAAACCGAAGAACCCCCTCCCCCCCATCCGCCCCTCTTCGCCAATCACAACCCACAACCCCCTGAGGCAAGGCGGCTGACCCAGTGCCCTTAATAACTTCGCATTGCTCTTAATTACTCAGACTCGAGATCAATCGCTGCCCGAACGTAGGTCTTCATCTCAGTGAGGGGAGGGGGAGGAGAAGGAGAAGGAGGAGGAGGAGGAGGAGGAGGAGGAGGAAGGGAAGGGAGGAAGGGGGGAAGGGGGGAGGAGGAAGGGGGGAATGGAGGGAGGAGGGGGAGGAGGAGGAAGGGGGGAGGAGAGGAGGGTAGGAAGGAAAAAAGTGGAGGAGAGGAGGAGGAGGAGTGAGGAGGAGGAAGGGGGGGAGAGGAGAGAGGGGGATGTGTGAGGGGAGAGGGGGGAGGAGAGAGGAGGAGGAAGTACGAAGCACCAGCAGCACCCATTACGCGAACAAGGCAATGCAATCCTCTGTCCAATAAAGCTGTCGACATTACCACCATCAATACCGTACTGGGGTGAGGAGGGGAGGGAGGGAGGGGGTGGGGTGAGAAGGGTGAGGGGGGGTGAGGAGGGGGGGAGGGGGAGGTATCGACAGTGATGGGGGTAAGGGAAGAGGGTATGGGGTTAGGAGGGAGGGGGGAGGGAAGGGGGGGAGGGGGCGAGGGAAGGATGAGTTCCTACAAGACAGATCTCTCGGCTTAATTCAACCCGATCGCTTCCCGCTCTTCAACGCCTCCGTCAAGATGCCAACTCGCCTCTCATTTCAAATACATTTCTACGACACACAAATCTCTCTCTCTCTCTCTCCCTCTCCCCCCCCCTCTCTCTCTCTCTTTCTTTTTCTCTTTCTCTTTCTATTTCTCTCTCTCTCTCTCTCTCTCTCTCTCTCTCTCTCTCTCTCTCTCTCTCTCTCTCTCTCTCTCTCTCTCTCTCTCTCTCTCTCGAAGTGTCATTATCTTGCTGATCATCCTTAAGCCTACCTGACCTTTCGTAATCGCTACCAAGACGGGCCTGTGCAACTTGACATCCTTTCCACGCCTTCTTGGCGGCTTGACACTAATCTCGGGTCTCCCCCGCCCTCTTTCGACACCCTCGACGTTCTTCACGAATTCCCGGCAATTTGGCACTGCTTCTTAGGGCCTTCTAGGAGAGCACCGCGGCACCGCTGAGAACCCTTTTATGGCCCCCCTCTCTTACGATTGTCCCTCTCCCCCAAAGCCTATTTTTGCAGGCATGGCACCTTTTTTTTTTAAAAATCACTTCCTTGGTTATGGGTTGGCTGTCTGTGTGTGATTGAGGTTGGTGTGGTGATTGGTGTTGATGGTGTTGAACCCCATCAAATTTTTTCGTTTTTTTCTTTTCTTTCCTTTTTTCGTTTTTTTTTTTTTTTAGGGTTGGGGGGTTGGGTTCGGTTTGTTGGGTTTGCGTTTGCGTTTTGTTGGGTTTGGGTTTGCGGAGAACCCGGTTTCTATCTTGTGCTACTCTGTTACTTTTTTTTTTTAATCCCTACGCTACCTTGACAAACCTTTTTTTTTTTTTTTAAGGCTTTCCTTGTTTACTTGAATGCACCCCCCTTTTTAAACTGCTGCTATGTTTTGTCCCTTTTTAGGGGGGGGGCCCGTCCCTACACTACATCCTCCTTACTAGCTTA
>NW_028234442.1:21598342-21630842 GCF_977035675.1 Penaeus japonicus
GAGGGAAATGAAGGGCAGAGAAAGAAAAAAAAGAGGAGAGAAGAGACGAGAAAAGAGACGAAATCAAGGCAAGAAAAGAAACAAATCAAACAAAGAAAGAAGAACAAAAGACGAACAAAGTGAGCCAGCAAAAAGCCATAACAAGTCTAAAACACGTTCAAAATGTTCGTGATACGCAACGATTCTATAATTAATGTGTGGGGATGGAACAGTGCGGTGAAACAGAGGCTTGTTGTTCTCGATGAAAATTAATAGGCAGAGAGTGAGAGTGAGAGTGAGAGTGAGAGTGAGAGTGAGAGAAAGAGTGAGAGAAACTGGAGAAGGTGTGTGTGTGTTTGTGTGAAAGAGGTAGAGAGTGAAACTAAGAGTGTGAGAGAGAGAGGGAGGGAGTGTGTATGAGAGAGAGAGAGAGAGAGAGAGAGAGAGAGAGAGAGAGAGAGAGAGAGAGAGAGAGAGAGAGAGAGAGAGAGAGAGAGAGAGACGCCACGCGCAGACGAAAGGAAGGAAGGGAAAGGAGAAAGAGAAAAATAAAAAAAGGAAGACGATGACGCAAAAATAAGAAGAGATCGGGGAAGAAAATAAATGGAAGACACACACACACACACACACACACACACACACACACACACACACCACACACCACACACCACACACCACACACCACACACCACACACCACACCCCACACCCCACACCCCACACCCCACACCCCACACCCCACACCCCACACCCCACACCCCACACCCCACACCTCACCACCCTCACCACCCACACCCCTCCACACCCACCCATACGCACACCCACATACATGTACATACACATACGCATATATGCCCACGGAACTAATATTTCGTTGACAGAATAAACGTCATGTGTTCCCCTGTCAACTCCACTCTTCCCTCGTCTGACATCACAGCCCAGCGGTTGTCATGGAAACCGTGAGGATCCGAGAGCGAAAGGGAAGAAGGAGAGAGAGGGAGAAAGAGTGGGGAAGGGAGGAGAGAAAAAAGAAGACCAAGAAAATATAAGTGGAAAAAGAGAAAGCAAGAGAGATAGAGGAGAGAAAAGAAGAGAAAGGGGAGAAAAGAGAGGAGAAGAAAAAGGGGAGAAAAGAGAAGAGAAGAGAAAGGGGATAAAAGAGAAGAGAAGAGAAAGGGGATAAAAGAGAAGAGAAGAAAAAGGGATAAAAGATAAGAGAAAGGGAAAAAAGATAGAGGAAAGAAGAGAAGAGAAAGGATTTAAGAAAGGAGAGAAGAGAAAGGAGATAGAAAAGAGAAAATAAGAGAAGAGGAGAGAAGAGAGAGGGGAAGAAAGAAGAGGGTGGGGGAAGGGTGGGAGTGAGAAAGGGAGAAGGAAAATGAGGAAGAGGGAAAGAGGAAGGCAAACAGGAAGACATATAGGGAAGGGGAAAGAGAGACGGAGAAAAAATGGGGAGGAAGTTAGGAAAGAAAGAAAGAAAAGAGAGGAAAAGAAGGGGGGGAGGAGCAGCAGCAGCAGGAGGAGCGCGTTTGTAAAGAGGAGGAAAGGGAAGAAGAAAGAAAGGAGGAGGAGGAGGAGGAGGAGGAGGAGGAGGAGGAGAAGGAGGGAGTAGGAAGTAGGAAGTACGAAGGAGGGGGAGCAGGTGGAGGAGGAGCAGGTGGAGGAGGAGCAGGTGCAAGAAGAGGAGGAGTAGGGAGTAGGAAGTACGAAGTACGAAGGAGGAGGAGGAGAAGGGGGAGGAGAGAGGGGGGACTGGAGAACGAGTCGCACCTGGTCTCATCCTCATTAGGGCATTTAATTTAAGCCGCTGCAGTTTCAACATTTATGCTAAATGCATTACCGAGATGCTGCGCGCGCTCCCAACGCTTGCTCACCATAACACCCTCACTGTATGAATGTCTCCTCACCATCGGCACCTGACGCGCCAGCGAGGGAGGGGTTTTATCTCCCTCTGGCTCTGTGTCTTTTGTGTTTGTCTATTTTGGGTCTGCCTGTATGTCTGTCTATCTGGTCTATTTGTGTCGGCTTGTCTGTCTGTTTGTCTACTTGTGCATGTATATTTGTGTGTTTTTTATCTGCTTTCCTATTTACCTCTCTCTCTCTCTCTCTCTCTCTCTCACTTTCTCTATCTCTCCATTCCCCTCATCATCCATCTCTCCCTCTCCTCTCCTTTCCTTTCCTTCTGACCGACCCCCCCCACCACCTCCACCCCCACCCCCACCTTCTCCTCTCCGATAGCATTTTCCGTCATTCTTATTCTCCTTTCACTTTCAGTCCCATGACCTGACCTTTCGACCCACTGACCTTGTGACCTTGCCTTGCAACTCACCCCCCACCCCCCACCCCCTGACACCACGAGACAGACAAAGACGCGATGCGAAGACCACGAGTAAGGGCGAAGGACGAAGAAGAAACAGAAGAAGATAATGCGAAAGAAAAAAAGGGAAGATGGAGAAAAGAGGGAAGACGATGAAAGAGAAAAGGACGACAACGAAGAAGAAAAAAAAGAGATAAGAATGAGGACTTCTTCCACATGAAACATATGGAAGAAGGCGAAGAAGGAAAAAGGAAAAAGAAAATAGAAAGAAGACAAAGAAGAAAAAATGAAAAAGAAGGAAGGAAGCCGAAAAAAAAACGAAAAAGAAGAAACAAATAGAAAGACGAAGAAGAAAACAAGACGACGACAAAGACGAATAAAAACGAAGGAAAAAGAAGCCGAATGAAAAAAAAAGATGCGAAGAAGCCAAGAAAGAACAAAAACGAAAGGAAGTTTAAAGAAGAAAAAATCAAGGAAGAAGACGAAAAGAAAAAGAAAAAGAAAGAAAGAAAAAAAAATGAAGATGCGAAAAATGGTCTTATTCTCTTGCCTGGGGAATAATGAAAGGTGTATTGTTCAAATGCGGACAAGTGGAAGGGTGTCAAGTGATGATGGAAGGAGGAGGAGGACGGAGGGAGGGAGAAGAGGAGGGAGAAGAGGAGGGAGAAGAGGAGGGAGGGAGGGAGGGAGGGAGGAGGAAGGAGGGAGGAGGGAGGAGGAGGAAGGAGGGTGGGAGAAGAGGAGGAAGGAGGGAGGAGGGAAGGAAAAGGGGGGAGAAGGGGGGAAGGAGGATGGGAGGGAGAAGAGGAGGGAGGAGGAAGGAAGGAGGATTAAGAAGGGAGAAGGGAGGAAAGAGGATGAAGAAGGGAGGGAGGAGGGAGAAGGAAAAGATGAACGAAGAGGAAAAACTGGTTAATACCACAGAAAATAATGGAAAGAAACGAGGAGGAATAGGAGGAGGAGAAGGAATCAGAAAAATCAGAAAAAATCAGAAGAACCAGAGGAAGAAGAGGAATTAGAAGAAGAGTCAGAGGAAGAATAATCAGAAGAAGAAGAAGGGGAATTAGAAGAAGAATAATCAGAAGATCACGAAGAAGCAGTCGAGAAGGATTCCTGCTGAACGAGTTGTAAACAAAACAACGGCGGGAATAATAATACACAGAAGGCCTTTTCACTGAAGAAGCGATAGAGCGAAAAGGACTTCCGCGTGTTTTCATTTCTTCCCTTCGGTGTTTCGCAGCAGAAACGGTAGAAAAAAAATATGATGGATAATGAGAGAGAGTGGGAGAGGGAGAGGGAGTGGGAGGGTGGGAGGGAGGGAGGGAGGGAGAGGGAGGGAGGGAGGGAGAAGGAGAGAGAGAGAGAGAGAGAGAGAGAGAGAGAGAGAGAGAGAGAGAGAGAGAGAGAGAGAGAGAGAGAGAGAGAGAGAGAGAGAGAGAGAGAGAGAGAGAAAGAGAGAGAGAAAGAAAGAAAAAGAGAGGAGAGAAAAAAAAGAGAGGAGAGAAAGAGAGAGAAAGAAAGAAAAAGAGAGGAGAGAAAGAGAGAGAAAGAAAGAAAAAGAAAGGAGAGAAAGAAAGAAAAAGAGAGAAGGAGAGAAAGAGAGGTAAAAGAAGACACCAACTTACTCGTTCTTCAAAGGAAGGATTAGAGCGATATTTCTCGCCGACTTTCTCAACGCTTTGCCAAAACTTATTGCGATTATTTTGAAAAAGAAAATTTATAATATATATATTCTTTTCGTCCTTTAGTTTTGAAACTTCTAGAACTCGGCACATTTCCCCGGGATGCTCATAATGGCGGGATACGAACCTAAGAAGATGCAAGAGTTTCCGAGTAATATCTATTTAAATAAATAGGTAAATAAATAAATTTAAATAAATGAGAGAAAATGAAACATTGTTCTATAAGAGAACTATAACGAAAGAGAAAAAAGTAAAACAAAAGAAAACCAAAAAATAGAGAAAGCAGCATTTTTTTCATACCTAAAACACGCACACAAACACTAAAAAAAGAAAGTAAAACCAATCAAGAAAATGAAGAGGAGAGAGAAAAGTAAGGTAAAGCACGGAGAAAAGATAAAGTCTGAAGATTCTACCAGCCAAAATAACCCCGCGACCTCTTAGTGCATATTGCCAAACTTTCCCGCCAAAATGAAGTAGAAACGGGCCGTGACGTCAGGGCGCCATCTTGCGACCCGCTGTTAAATTACTTTACCTGTTGCTTGGCTCGTTGTTATTGTCCGGATGATTAATGTGTCACATTTCCCTTGTCCGTATTTTTTTTCCTTTTTTCCTCTCTCATCTCTGAGTGATGATGCGCGCCAGCTCGCTTGGATGATTTTATTTCATCATTACCTTTTAGGGAGAACTTACTTTACTTTCTAAAACTCTTTAATCTGTACGTACCAAGAAGGGCAGCATTTACATCTCTGTACAGAATTCTCTCCTTGCTTCTAATTCTAATATCGCATTAACTTCCCAACCATGATATCGCAGTCAGAAAAGCCCCATAGCTTCTAGAGACCGCGAGCCAAAACTT
The DNA here is from genome assembly GCF_977035675.1 of Penaeus japonicus. NCBI lineage: Eukaryota > Metazoa > Arthropoda > Malacostraca > Decapoda > Penaeidae > Penaeus > Penaeus japonicus. The sequence goes on from NW_028234442.1 coordinate 21,603,176, forward strand.
AATCAACCAGTTCCAAAAAAAAGGGAATTACCTTTTCACGTCCGTCGCTCCCCACCGCCCTACCTTTTTCTTCCTTTAATGATTATTTTTTGAGCTATGCATCCTTTTCGCTTCTTTTATTTTGTCCGTCTCCTTTTTCTCTTGCTCTCCCTCTTTCTCTTTAGCTAGTCCTCTGCCTCTCTTTTTCTCATTCTCTTTTCTATCTATCTCTCCCTCTTTCTCGCTTTTCCTTCTCTCTCTCCCCCTCTCCCTCTTTCTCGCTTTCTCTTCTCTCTCTCTCCCTCCCTCTCCCTCTTTCTCGCTTTCCCTTTTCTCTCCCTCTCCCTCTTTCTCGCTTTCCCCTCTCTCCCCCTCTCCCTCTCTCTCGCTTCCTCCAATCACTTCCATTCCCTGCACCTTTCCTATTTCCTTTATGACTTCCTCTTCGCCAATATTTAATGACCAATGTGTTATTAAGATCATTTCCACTCGTTGCCTAGCCGGACCCCTCTCTCTCTCCGTCTCTCTCGCTCTTTTACTTTCTCCCTACCTCTTGTCTCTCTCCTTTTATTCTACCCTCTTTAGTTCCGTAATTTAACGTGTTCCTCTCCTGCGCTGTTTCTATCCTTGCTTATAGGTGGCCACTCGGTTCGTCTCGATGCATGTATAGTATGTTTCTTCCCCTCTGATTCGTTCTGATCTTTCTTTCTTTCTTTCTTTCTTTCCCTCTCTCTCTCTCTCTCTCCATTCCCCTCATCATCTCTCTCTCTCTCTCCCTCTCTTTTCCTTTCTGATCTCGCTCTCTCTACTTCCTGATTCTCTCTCTACTTTCTGATTCTCTCTCTCTACTTTCTGATTCTCTCTCTCTCTCTCTCTCTCTCTCTCTCTCTCTCTCTCTCTCTCTACTTTCTTCTTTTTTCTACACCTTCCTCCTACTCTCCTTTTCCTTACCTGTTCAGGACGACAGTTGCACTCGTTCAATCGTAAACATTGGCTGTTCTGACGACATACCTGTGAAATAAAAAAAAATATTATAAATTTAATTGCAATGTAAAAATGTTAAAAGGACATTAATTGAGCAAATCAAAACGCTTATTCAAATGACCCAAATGAACAGCAATACTAGAGTAACAGCAATAAAACCACAAACATGAGCAATAACAATAATGATGATTGATAGCGTTATTACAACTACTATGAGTGTCATATCATAATGATCAATACTAACATTACTATCATCATTATTACTACGTAAATTACGACGGTATTAACACCAGTAAAAACAAAACATTAAAATCAGCTTTGCATGAAAAATATAACAAGAGTGAAATGAAACGAAACATCACTTTTTTTTTAATCTCACCTTATCTTCCTTATCTCTCACTGAATCATATTACTTATCCTTGGGAGTTCCTTCAAGCAGGATCGAGGAAAGAAAAGAACGACAAAGTCACACCTCTTCCCTTAAGAGGCCTAGGGATAGTTAGGCCTATTTTATAGCTGTATTATGCGGCTAACTAACTATTTCCCCCAACCTACATACATATACAAGTCGGTCGGTCGGGCGCGCGCGTGTTATATTAGAAATAAAAGAAACTCTGGCTGGCTTTTCTATATATGTGTTTAGTGTGGGAGTGTTTGTATAATGCACGCACGCTCGCATTCTCAAGAAAACATTCCTTCCTACTCTCTCCTTCTTCCATTCCTCCCATCTCCCATCTCCTAAACTCTCTCCTCTTCTCTCCCTCTGGCTTGACTCTCTCTAAAACTCTCCCGCTCCCTCTGCTGTCTACCTTTCCCCTGCTCTCTCTGTATACAAGTCAGTCGGGCGCGCGCGTGTTATATTAGAAATAAAAGAAACTCTGGCTGGCTTTTCTATATTTGTGTATATTGTGGGAGTGTTTGTATAATGCACGCACGCATGCACTCGCCCTCTTTATTCTTCCCTCTTCCTCTCTCTCCCTTTCCTTCCATCTCCCCCTCCCCCTCTCCCTCTCCTTCCATCTCCCCCTCTCCCTCTCCTTCTTTCCATCTCCCCCTCTCCCTCTCCTTCTATCTCCCTCTTTCCCTCTTCCTCTCTACTCCTCTCGCTCTCTCGCTCTCCCTCTCCCTCTCTCCCTCTCGCTCTCGCTCTCCCCCTCTCCCTCTACTCCTCTCGCTCTCGCTCTCGCTCTCTCGCTCTCCCTCTCTACTCCTCTCGCTCTCCCTCTCTACTCCTCTCGCTCTCGTTCTCCCCCTCTCTACTCCTCTCCCTCTACTCCTCTCGCTCTCGCTCTCGCTCTCTCCCTCTCCCTCTCTACTCCTCTCGCTCTTGCTTTCGCTCTCGCTCTCCCTCTCTACTCCTCTCCCTCCATCTCCCCCTCTCCCTCTTCCCTCTCTACTCCTCTCGCTCTCGCTCTCCCCCTCCCCCTCTCTGCCTCCCTCTCGCTCTCACTCTCCCCCTCTCTTTCTCTCACTTAAGAACACACAGAAGGAGCGAAGAGAGAAAAAAAAAAGATGCCTATAGTTTTGGGAGTCGAGCGGCGCCTGATCTTTCCTTCTCCCGAAATTCTTCACGGAACTTTCTGCTTATATTGTTCTCTTTGTGTGACGCAGACCGCGCTGTGGGTGCGTGGGTGGGGGTGGGGGTGGGGGTGGGGGGGTGTCAGTGGGTGTGAGAGAGAATGAGAGGGAGGGAGGGAGGGAGGGAGGGAGGGGGAGGGGGAGGGGGAGAGAGAGAGGGAGGGAGAGAGAGAGAGAGAGGTGGGGGATGAGATAGAGATAGAGAGAGAGAGAGAGAGAGAGAGAGAGAGGGGGGGGGATGAAAAAGAGAGAGAGAGAGAGAGAGAATGAGAGAAAGGGAATGAAATCAAGAAAGAGAGAGACAGAAAGAAAGAGACTAGGAGAGAGAGGCAGAAAGAAAGAAAACTACATACACTTCTGTAAACACACACCGTTATCTTTTTATAGACCTAGTTACTAGAATTCTAAAACATAAATAATACTTCATTCTAAACGTGTGTGCAAACGAAAAAAAAAAAATAATAATAATAATAAAATAAAATAAATATATATATAATAAAAAAACTACGCTTATATAAGATCAAAATACCACAAAAAGGGTAAAAAAAAAAATGAAAAAACAACTCACGAGACCTGCGGTTTGTTCCCAGTATTATGTAACCTAAGGATCATTTCGTAATACCCGCCCCCACCCCCCCAGGAAAAAAAAAAAAAAAAAAAAACGGAATCGGATAACGGGCTTTCTTCTAGATGGCTGGATAACAACGACCAGTTACGACCTCTGTCAGCATCGCCCCCCCCACACTCTGCACAAGACGACTCACCTTAGAAATGAGTCTGCCCGCACCCCCCCTCCCTCCATTCTCCTCCCGCCCCCTTCAGAAACGACCTTCGTCTATTCTTACTCCACTCAACACTTAAAGGACTCCCTATGGAAACGACCCCCTCCCCTCACCCCCACACCCACACCCACCCTCCTCTCTCAAAAACGACCCAACCCCTCCCTCCCCTAATAAAAAACGACCCCCTCTCAAATACGACATCCCTCCCCTCCCCTCCACCCTACCCTACCCCACCTACTCCTACTCCTACCCCGACGCCCCAGCCATGAGCATCGCCATGCGTCCCTCTCCAGGGCATTCACGTAAATAAAACATCGACTTTAATTAATTGAATGCGGAATGATTTCATAATGGCGCAATAAAACCTAAATTGCCGGTCGTTTTATTATTTCTATTGCTTTTTTTTTTCCTTTTCTTGCGATCGTTGAAATTCACAAGAAAATTATGCAGGTGAATAAAAAACGTAATCATCATTAGGGAAAGGGCATTCCCGCCGCTAAATTAATACGTCAATATAAACATACATATACATATATATACACACATATCTATGGGAGAGGGAGAGGGAGGGATAGAGATATTGATTGATTTATTAGAAAACAATGGAATAACTATAAAACAGCAAGCAGAAACATTAATCCCCATAAAATAGAATAAAGAAAAGGAGGGAAAAAAAAGATTAAACACAATAAATGTCCCGCGTCCGACACCTCTCACTCCGCGCCAAGGTTCATTATAGAGCTTCATTAAAGAACACGTAATCAAGAGGCCAAAATTAAATTGACAATAAACTCTACGGCGACACTAATCTCTCTCCCTCTCCCTTGCTCTCTATTCTACCTTTAAATATCACATCTTAACCGAATTTCAACGTTTTTTCCTCATTTTGTTACCGTTCTGAATATTATCCGCCATTCCCGCCAAAAAAATGTCACAAAACAAAAGACGGTCATTTTTTTAAAGCATTACGATAAAAATCTTATTTTAAATTTAAGAATATTGATAAAAATAAAGCAAGAATATTCATAAATCAATAAATAGATAGAATAGAAGAATATTTAGCTCGGTGTCCATGAAATAATATTACCCTTGGATCACTGGGAAGGGGCCCCCATGTATTAAGTATATGCACCAATTTACATCCAAATAAGAGCATTAACGAAAACGCTAAAGCTATAAAAATAATGTCAATCAAAGGGGGTGGGTCCTGGGGATGGGGGGAGGCCGCCACGTCGGAATATGCAAATAAGCCTTTCTATCTACCAATACACTTTTTCACCAAGAGTCCAATGGCCAGCTGAAAGTGATTTTGTAATAATAATAATAATAATAATAATGACAATAATATGAACAATAATGGTAAGAATGACAATTACCACAATACCAACAGCAATAACCATATTGAGGATAGTAATAGGAACATTAGTAGTAGTAACCATATCATCAACAATAACAACAATAGTAATGGCGATTTTAATAACAATATCAATAGTGATTGTAATAATAACAATATAATACATTATTATTACAGCATTACCTTACTGTATGGCCAATTTCGCTATAAAAAATAAATATCAAGGAAGTATTTAGGAAGAAAAAAAAATCACGACAAAAACAAGAAAATAAAACATACAAGAAACAAAAAAAACAAAAATAAGAGAAGCAACAAAGATAAAACGAGAAATGAAGAATAAAAGAGAGAAAGAAAGTAGAAAACCGATAACCATAAACATAATAAACCCCCTGGACCAATAACTGAATTAACCGCCACACTGACTCCCGACAAAGTAACGGCCTCATTACAACCTTCATCCGCCGCGCGAAGTAGTGCCCGTTCCCGAAGTCTCCCAAAGCCAATCTTGCAGGTGACATAATGAACCCAGTCTTCGTACAGCTTAATCAGGTGCCTCTCCTAGTCCCCCTGCCCTCTCCCCCCTCTCCTTCCCCTCCTCTTAGCCTAATCCCTGCCACCGTTCCGTTCTATCCCGTCCGTCCATCCATCCTTCCATCCATCCATCAGGTGCCAATGCTGACTGCCGAGGCCTCCTTTGAGGACGAAACTAATTAAGGGCGCTCTAATTATTATGATTATTATCGTTCTTGTTGTTGTTGTTGTTTTAGTCTGCGTGGTGGATACGAAGAACTCTGGAAGATAAATTAGTTTTCCTTCCCTCTCTCTTTTTTCTTTCTTTTTGAAGAGATGAAGAAGAACGACTGGTAGTGCCCTCTCGCGGCCGGACGAAGAAGCTCCCACTAAAAGGCGGCTCAGCGCGAGTAACCAGAGATGGGTCTTTTGTTTGGTTGATAGTCAGCTCGGCTTTCTCGCTATCCATCTTTCTACCTACCTCTCTTACCCTCGTTTATTACTTTCGAGAAGTATCAAGTTCTATCTTTTTTTCTGATCTGACTTCTTTTCACTCTCGCTTTATTTTCTTTGTTTCTGCCCCCTTTTTACCTCCCCCCTCTCTCTTCTTCCACATTTCTTAATTTTCTTCTTCCCTCCCCTTCCTTCTCCCTCTCTTATTCCCCCTTTCTTTATTTTCTTTGTTCTCGTTTCCTCCCCTTACTCTCTATCAATCACTCCCTCTATCTTTCTCCCTCTCTCTCCCCTCTCTTTTCTCTTTTCCCTCTCCCTCTCCCTCCCCCTCTCCCTCTACCCCTCCCACTCCCCAAACCAGCACCCCAGCGCCGCTCCTTTGCACACGGCGAAGAATATCAAACGGGGAAAGTGTTTGTGTTTCGCGGTCCTCAATCCCAGAGTTCAGACTTTCGCGGCGTGTTTGAGTGCATAACGAAGGTGTCATGAGGAGTAGGATGAGGAAGCACTTGGAATGGAGTGGAGTGATCCAGTAAATGAGGGAGGGGTGGGGAGGGAGGGACGGAGGGAGGCGGTGTTTGAGAGAGAGAGAGAGAGAGAGAGAGAGAGAGAGAGAGAGAGAGAGAGAGAGAGAGAGAGAGAGAGTGAGAGGAAGAGTGAAAGAGGGAGAGGAGAGAGGGGGGGGGGGGGAAGAGTGGGATAAGGAATGTGAGAGGAAGAGGGGGAGAAGGAGAGTGAGAGGAAGAATGGGAGAGAGAGAGGGAGAGGAAGAGAGAAAAGAGAAGGAGTGGAGAGAGAGAGAGAGAGAAGAGAAGGACTAGAAAAAGAAAGCGAGCGAGCGAGCGAGAGATTGTGCGAGAGACGAAGAGGCAAAACTCTCACGTTACCAGACAGGTTTTACGGCATCGAATTACAAAAGCCAGTCATGTCCCGCCATTGATTAGCCGAGGTGGACCTCCGAGTCTCGCGTCGCTCCTTCACCCTCCCCCTTCCCCCCTTCTTCTCCCCCTCCCCTCCCACCCTCTCCCGCTCGTGCGAGGCCAACGCCTTTTGACCAGAAGTCGGCCTTCTTACCCTTTGGTAGTTTTCACACGGGAGTCCTCTGTCTGCCTGCCTGCCTGCCTCTGTCTCCCTTCTATTTCCCTCTCATTCTCCTCATTCCCCCCACCCTATGTCTCTATCTATCTGTCTGTCTGTTTGTCTGCCGTTTTGATTGCAGACCGATTATTTTTTTCTAATTTTTCCCGCCGCCCGCAACTACATCGAGTACTCGACTCGTATTGAGTCACAGCGAAGGCATTTTTTTTCGCCGATTCCAATTCCGCATTCTCTTTCTCACCTTCCACTACGCACTATATTGCTTGTACTTTTCCTTTCCTCCTACCTTTATTTCTTTTCTCCCTTCCTCGCTTCATCCCTCCTTTCTCCCCCCCTCCCCACTCTTTCTCTTTCACCCTCGGGACAAAATCAAATGGAACTATTCCATTTTTTCCCTAAAGTTCGCGTAACGCCTGACAAATCGCATAAAGGGACCTGCAACAGAAATCGTTAAACTAATGCCACTCAAAAAATAAAAAGAAAAAAGAAAAAGAAAAAAATGCAACAGCCAAAAAAAAGAAAAAAAAAAAAAAGGAAAAATTAGTCAAAAATCCAAAAACATAATGCTATCCGAAACTCTTGGGAAGAAGAGTTGGCTGCATTTCCATAAAGAATAATTTCTACAATGTTCCCTCCTCTTGCCCCCCCCTCCCCCCAACAAATAAAAATCCGAAATAAAACGCTTCGAAATATAAAAAGTAAAAAGAATATGTCCAAAAAATGAAAAAAATAAATAAATAAAATAAAATAAAATAAAACAAAGACAAGGAAAGCCTTCCCCTGTCTTCGGCTTTTGTATGCACACATGCATGTATGTATCTATGCACATAAATGTTTTATGGATGCGCACAGGTGGAATGGCCTGCTCCCGTCTCCTGAGCGGGCGTTTGAGCTCCGCCTGGCCAACCCATGTAGCAGTTCCTCTCTCTTTTTTCTATTCTATTTCTTTTTAAATAATACGAGTATAAATCCTCAGCTGGCGAGTTCAAAAAGAAAAAGAAAAAGATTAAAAAAAAGTAAAATCAAAACTTGAAAAATGACGGTACGAAAGATTCCGGGTCGGGTCGGGTCAGGTCGGGTCGGGTCGGGTCAGGTGGGGGTGGGGGTAGGGGGGGGCTATGTATCCCCCCCTAGGGCATCCGTTCCTGAAGTTTTAAAAATTCGCGGTGTAAGTAATAACTGCCTGCAACCTGACCGCGGTGAGAGCAACCCTCTTTTCTCACTTTGATCTTTTTTTTTGTTGTTGCAATGCCTGCTATTAAAATCAAATGAGCTACTCCTGTGTATTTCCGTGCACGCACAAGTACACATACATGTATACATATAAACACACATACATGTACAAAGACAGGCACACACACACACACACACATATATATATATAAAAAAAAAGAAAAAAAAAAAAAAAAACAGCATTAACGACACTCCTAAAGAATCTAAAAGTAACAATAAAAAGTAAATAATAAACACAAATCAATAAATCTGACAAAATCTCATAAAAATGGTGATTCCCATTTGCATTCAGCTGATAACGGGATGCACCGGACGCCATCAGAGCCTCATGTCAACTGCATGCACTGCCTTCGCAAGCAAACCTTTGACTAATCCCTAACATGGACTGATCATTGCAGATTCTTTTTTTTTCTTTCGTTGCACTCTTGCAAAATACAGCGGTTGCTTGTTTTGGATCCAAGAGAGAAAAAATTGTATTAGCTTTCCGAGAGGGAGGGAGAGGGAGAGGGGGGGAGAGAGGAAGAGGGGGAGAGAAAGAGAGTGAGAGAGGGACAGAGAGAGAGAGAGGGACAGAGAGAGAGAGATAGAGAGAAAGAGAGAGAGAGAAAGAATGAGAAAGAGAAAGAGAGAGAGAGAAAGAGAGACCAAATTGGATACAACCAAAGCCAACCAGCGTCTCATCCATCTAGACTGACCCCTTATCTCAGGACCAGCCACCACTCCACCCAAGCCCAGTCACTCAGGCTTCCCAAACATTAGCCTATACCCACATATCCATCCACCCGCCCCTCACCCCTACCCCCTACCCCCTATCACAAAAAAAGAAAAAAAAAATCAAAGGAAAAAAAAATGTTTACCCAATCACACACTTCCTTTCGTCCACTCTCGCCCAACAAAAGAGGGCAGTTCACCCCCCTCCCCCCATTACTAAACCCCCTTGACACACAACCCCACCCTACCCCACTCCACCCCACCCCACCCCAACCAATCCACTTCCTTCAACAAGTGGGTTACTACTCAATTTGCATCTTAATATGTAATTCGGGCGAGCAGAAAACTAGGTTAAACTACCCGACAAACCGCTAACATTCCTATTTAGGTTATCTTCGCCCTAGCACGGTCTGGGAGGGAGGGGAGCGGAGGGAGGGAGGGAGGGAGGGAGGGAGGGTGGGAGGAAGGGGGAGAGGGAGGAAGGAAGGGGGGGAGGGAGGGGTAGAGGGGGGGAGAGAGGGGAAGAGGGTGGGTTGAGAGGGAAGAGAATAAGTGAAAAGGGGGTTCAAAGAGTGTGGGGAGAGAGAGGTGATGACAAGAGGAAGGAGGGTAGGGAGAGTAGAGAGAATGAGAGAATGAGAGAATGAGAGAGAGAGAGAAAGAGAAAGAAAGAAAGAGAGAGAGAAAGAAAGAAAGAGAGAGAGAGAGAGAAAGGCAAAAGAAGGAGACTAAATACCAAGGGGAAAAGGCAGTCTTACCTAAGAGGGGAAAGCCAGGACCGAGGGGGAAAATAACAAATGCCTTAGAAGCAACGTTATCTATAGGACTCGCGTAAAGAGAACGGCTTATATCCTACGAGGGGAATGGAAGTAATGAAAAGAGGACAGGTGCATACACTAAGGGGAAAAAGAGCGAGGACGAATGAAAATACTTCAAACGGAAAGAAAATGAAAGGAAAAAATATATATTTTTAAAAAAATGGCGTAATATTTCAAGGGGGAAAAGGGAATTGAGAGCGAATGAGGGGAAAAATCGAAACATTTCAGGGATAAAAATATATGCAGATTAGAAAATATGAATGAGGGAGGGAGACAAAATTGGGAATGAAAAAGGAAGCATTCCGAAGTAAAACGCATTACAACAATGATAATGGATGACAATAAACGTTCATATATTTTATGAGTGAGTGCGAGTGAGTGTGTGTTTGAGTGAGTGCATGAGTTCAAAGTGAGCGCGTGCACATGACCGCGATACGTGCGTGTGAGTGTGCATGTGTGCGTGCGTGATTGCACAAAGGAAAAAAAAAGAAGTGGAAGAAAGGAAGAGGGAGGAAGGGAGGAGGAGGGAGAAAGGAAGAGGGAGGAGGGAGAAAGGAAGAGAAAGGAAGAGGGAGGAAGGGGGGAGGGGGGAGGAGGGAGAAAGAAAGAGGGAGGATGGAGAAAGGAAGAGAAAGAAAGAGGGAGGAAGGGGGGGAGGGGGGAGGAGGGAGGAGGGAGAAAGGAAGAGGGAGGAAGGGGGGAGGGGGGAGGAGGGAGGAGGGAGAAAGGAAGAGGGAGGAAGGGGGGAGGGGGGGAGAGGGAAGAAAGGTAGATCAAAGGCTAAGGAGCCGAGCGGAGAACACACACGACAAAACACGTGCTCCAACTCCAGCAGCGTTCAACGGACAGCCACCAGCCTCCAAGACGACGCAGATTCTTGTGAGCGTCTCAGAAGGAATGGAGAGTGGCTGATGGCGCCGTTGCGAAAGAAGGGAATGAGGGAATGACCGATTGGAGGAGAATTTGATAAGAAACGAAGGGGAAGTAGAGAGAAATAACTAAATGAATGAGGGAGTGAAGGATTATAGGAAGAGAAGAAAAGAAATGAAGGATGTAGGGAAGATTAAAATATATATATAAACAGACAAGACGTTCAAAGAAAAATAAGACCGGAAAAAGGAGTGGGGAAGACAAGAAGGAAAAGGGGGGGGGGGAGAAAAGAAGAAGAGGAAAAGAAAGAAGAAAAATAATGACGAGAAGAAGAAAAAGAAGTAGAAAAGAGAGAAGAAGAAGGAGGAAGAAAAACAGAAAGCTCGCTAGAATGAGTAAGAAAACAATAGAACAGAAAAAGAAAGGGGGATAAAGAGAAGGAACAACTGAACAATTCAATATCAATTTCAAATGAAAATATTTCATTCCATAAATTACAATAGTAAATTTGTTACAGAAAAAAAAATAAAAATAAAATAAAACGGGCATAATAAATATACAATAAAAATATATTTACTGCGTTTGATCCTATATCTACAATTGACAATATTGGGAAAGATGTTCTTTTAATTTGGTTTCGAAATGATTGAAGTTGGTGATTCCTTTAATGGAAGAAGAGCAGGAACAAGAAAGCGGAATAAGAAGGATGAAGAGAGAGAGAGAGAGAGAGAGAGAGAGAGAGAGAGAGAGAGAGAGAGAGAGAGAGAGAGAGAGAGAGAGAGAGAGAGAGAGAGAGAAGAGAGAGAGAGAAGAGAGAGAGAGAGAAAGAGAGAGAGAGAAGAGAGAGAGAGAGAGAGAGAGAGAGAGAGAGAGGAGAGAGAGGAGAGGAGAATAGAGAGGTAAGAAGAGAGAGAGAGAGAGAGAGAGAGAAGAGAGAGGAGAGAGAGAGAGAGAGAGGAGAGAGAGAGAGGAGAGAGAGAGAGGAGAAGAGGAGGAGAGAGAAGGGAAGAGAGAGAGAAAGAGAGAGGAGAGAAGAGAGAGAGAGAGAAGGGAGAGGGAGAAGAGAGAGAGAGAGAGAGAGAGAGAGAGAAGAGAAATAGATAGAGGGAGAGAGAGAGATAGAGGAGAGAGAGAAAGAGAGAGAGAGAAAGAGAAGGGAGAAAGAAAAGAGAGAGGAAAGAGAGAGAGAGAAGAGAGGGGAAGAGAGAGGAGAGAGAAAGAGAGAAGAGAGAGAGAGAGAAGATCGATAAGTAACAAAACAAAGATCGATTAACAAAACAGAAGGAGAGAAGAGAAGAGCAGCAGAAGGCCAAAAGCTAAGTAGATGGAAGAAGAGAAGGCACAAGGAGGGAGGATAACAGGGTGGAGGAGAATGAGGAGGAGGAAGAAAAGAGGATTAATCTCACTGAAGAGGAGAGAGTGGAGTCCAAGAGGATCTATGTAAGGATTAGCGAGGCCGAGACTCCTCGTTGCGGCCAAGAGCTTCTAATACTCTCTTGTTTATGCTCCTCTCCCCTCTCTCTCTTGTTCTCTCATTTTCTCTCTTGTTCTCTCTTGTTCTCTCTTGTTCTCTCTCTCTCTCTCTCTCTCTCTCTCTCTCTCTCTCTCTCTCTCTCTCTCTCTCTCTCTCTCTCTCTCTCTCTCTCTCTCTCTTTCATGTCCGTCCGTCCATCCGTCTCTTTCTCTACCTCTCTCCTTTTTTATCTCTCTCCCTCATCTCTTCCACCTTCTCTCTATCTCTCGTCTTCTCTCCCGTTCTCGTACTCCTACCTCTCCCCCTCTCCATATTCCTCTCTCTTTCCTACTATATTTCTCTCACTCCCTTTCCCCCCTCCCCCCTCTATCTCTCCCTCTCACTTCCCCCCCCCCCCTACACTCTCTCCCTTTCTCCCTCTCGATTATCCGCGTCTTTGTCTTTGCCCTTTCGCTTCACGACTCTTCCGTCCTCTTTCATTTCCTCTTTCCTCTTTCTTTCGCACCAATTACTCTGGTTTCTCTCCTTCTAAATCTCTTCCTCCCTCTTCCTTATTGTTCCTTTCGAGTTTTGCCTTTTCTTCCCCAACTTCATCGACCACTTTCTCATCATCAACTTCTTTCCTCTATCTACTTCTCTCATAGTTCTCCCTCCCTTTTATCTTCCCTTTGTCTCTTTGTCTCTCCGTCTGCGTGTGTGTCTATTCCTCCTCCCTCTCCCTACCTCCCTCCATCCACTTCCTTCCTCTCCTCTATCCCTCCTTCCACTTCCTTCCTCTCCTCTATTCCCCCTCCCTTCTTCCACTTCATTCCTCTCCTCCATACTTCCTCCCTCTCCTCTATCCCTCCATCCACTTCCTTCCTCTCCTCTATCCCTCCATCCACTTCCTTCCTCTCCTGTATTCCTCCTCCCTCCCTCTCCCTACCTCCCTCCTTCCACTTCCTTCCTCTCCTCTATCCCTCCTTCCACTTCCTTCCTCTCCTCTATCCCTCCATCCACTTCCTTCCTCTCCTCTATCCCTCCATCCACTTCCTCCCTCTCCTCTATCCCTCCATCCACTTCCTTCCTCTCCTCTATCCCTCCTTCCACTTCCTTCCTCTCCTCTATTCCTCCTCCCTCCCTCTCCCTACCTCCCTCCTTCCACTTCCTTCCTCTCCTCTATCCCTCCTTCCACTTCCTTCCTCTCCTCTATCCCTCCATCCACTTCCTTCCTCTCCTCTATCCCTCCATCCACTTCCTTCCTCTCCTGTATTCCTCCTCCCTCCCTCTCCCTACCTCCCTCCTTCCACTTCCTTCCTCTCCTCTATCCCTCCTTCCACTTCCTTCCGCTCCTCTATCCCTCCATCCACTTCCTTCCTCTCCTCTATCCCTCCATCCACTTCCTTCCTCTCCTCTATCCCTCCTCCCTCCCTCTCCCTACCTCCCTCCTTCCTAGCACCGCATAATCACCACAATTACACGTCGCCCTCACAAAAGAGGACAAAGGGACTGGGCATTTCTCCCTGTGTCTGTGAGTGTGCGTGCGCGTGTGCGTGTACGTGTGCGTGTGCGGGTCTATCTATCTGCCTACCTGTATGTATGTCTACCTCTACCTCTACCTCTACCTCTCTCTCTCTTACTCTTACTCTCACTCTCTCTTTCCATAAGTGTTTTTTTTTTACACTGACTATCTGTGAACTCACGAAGTTTACAGAAACCAAAAGAAAGCAGCGACAACACCCACAAAAAAACACAAAAGAATATCTATAAAAATAACAAAGCTAAAACCATTACCACCATCGACGACAAAAACAACAATAAGAGAAAACAACCAGACAAAAAAAGACAATTAAATAAACCCAAAAATTTTAAAACAGAAAATAATAATGAAAAGAAGAAAACTACGGAGGGGGAGGAGGAGGGGTGAGTGGAAGAGCACCAGAGGCACCCGCTACAAAGCACCCGTAAAAGTAACAGCCACATCATGACCGAACTACCGAGAAGATACACACACACACAGACAACATACGCAGAAGCACCAGATGCAGTAGAGGGTACAATTGAGAGGGATGGGGGGATGGGGGAGGGAGGAGGGGGGGAGGAGGAGGAGGAGAATGAAGGAGGGGGAGGGGGGAGAGAAAGAGAAGGGGGAACAGGGGAATGAGGACGAGGAGGAAGAGGGGTATGTGGGGGATGGGGAGGAGGAGGAGGAGGGGAAGGAGGGGGGAGTTGGATTTATAGGAGGAGGGGGTTAAGTGGAGGAAGAAGGAGAATATAGAAGAGGAGAGTGGGAGGAGATGGAGGGGAAGGGGGACGGAGAGGAGAATTCGGAAGAGAATTCGGAAGGATACGAAAGGAGCAGGGAACAACAAGATAATAGACGAAAATGAAAGTAGGGGTAGGGAGGAGGAGGAGGAGAGGGAGAGGTGCTGTGGGAGTACCAGAAGAAGTAGGAGGAGGGGGAATTGGAAGTGATGGAGGGGGGAGGGGGGGAGGAGGCACCCACGAGGAGAGGCGCTGAGGTAACATTTATACCAAGAACCCGAAGGCAAGCAACAGAAACAGGGACGTCTCTTATGGTTCACTTTCGAGGGCCGGTGTCCGCTCCCTCTTTCTTTCTCTCGCCCTTGAGAGAGAGAGAGAGAGAGAGAGAGAGAGAGAGAGAGAGAGAGAGAGAGAGAGAGAGAGAGAGAGAGAGAGAGAGAGAGAGAGAGAGAGAGAGAGAGAAAGAGAGAGAGAGAGGGGGGGGGAGTGAAAGAGAGAGGGGGGAGTGAAAGAGGGAGAGGGAGAGGGAGAGGGAGAGGGAGAGTGAGAAAGAGAAAGTGTGAAAGAGAGAGAGAAAGAGTGAAAGAGAGAGTGAAAGAGAGAGAGAGAGAGAGAGAGAGAGAGAGAGAGAGAGAGAGAGAGAGAGAGAGAGAGAGAGAGAGAGAGAGAGAGAGAGAGAGAGAGAGAGAGGGGAGTGAAAGAGAGAGAGGGGGGAGTGAAAGAGAGAGAGGGGGGAGTGAAAGAGAGAGAGGGGGGAGTGAAAGAGGGAGAGGGAGAGGGAGAGGGAGAGGGAGAGGGAGAGGGAGAAAGAGAAAGTGTGAAAGAGAGAGAGAAAGAGTGAAAGAGAGAGTGAAAGAGAGAGAGAGAGAGAGAGAGAGAGAGAGAGAGAGAGAGAGAGAGAGAGAGAGAGAGAGAAAGAGTGAAAGAGAGAGAGAAAGTGTGAAAGAGAGAGAGAGAAAGAGAGAGAGAAAGTGTGAAAGAGAGAGAGAGAGAGAGAGAGAGAGAGAGAGAGAGAGAGAGAGAGAGAGAGAGAGAGAGAGAGAAAGGGAGAGAGAAAGAGAGAGAGAGAGTGGAAGAGAGAGAAAGAGGAAGGAAGAGAAAGGAGAAGAGCGTTGCAGGAGATTGGATTCGTTCAACATGAAAAGACCAATTCATGTTGTGTGCAATGGGGAAGGTGAAGAAAATGCAGGAAGAGAAGGAGAAGGAGAAGAAGAAGAAAAAGGTGAAGAAAGAAAATTGAAGGAGGAGAACGAGGAGGAGGAGGAGGAAGAGGAAGAGAGGAAGAAGTAAAAGGCAAATAAAAAAAAATGAAAAAGGACAATAGGAAAGCGACTTAAAAGGGAAATGAAACAGGTGAAGATGCAGAGAGGAAAATGAGTACGAAGACGAAGAGGAACAAACGAAGAAAAAGATCAAAGGAGGAGAACAAAAATCCGACTCGGGATGAAAAACAAGACAATAAGGATGACATAAAAAAACATACGTAGAAGAAATAAGGGAGGAGTAAGAGAAGGATGATGATGAGAAAAACAACGAAGACGAAAAAACAAAGAAGATGCAACAGCAACTGAAGGAGAAGGAGGAGGAGGAAGAGGAGGAAGAGGAGGAGGAGGAGAAGATGGATAAGGAGGAAAAGGAGGAGAAGGAGGATAAGGATAAGGAGAAGGAGCAGGAGGAGGAGGAGGAGACGGAGGAGGAGAAGGAGAAGGATGAGAAGGAGGGGGGGTGAGCAGGAGGATGAGGAGTAGGAGAACGAAGAGGAGTAGTAGGAGGGGGGAGGTGAAGAGTAGGAGGGGGAGGTAAGGAGGAGAAGGAGGAGGAGAAGGAGTAGGAGGGGGGTGAGGTGAGGAGGAGGCAGTGGCTTTTGTCCTGGTGCTTGAAAGTGATCTCCGAATGATAACTTGATACGTGTGACGAAAGGGAAATCGATCTGCACACGTCACACGGCTGAGGTAGCGTCGGGGGGGAGGGGGGGTGAAGAGATAGGGGTAGGAGGAGGGTGGGGGAGGGTGGGGGGAAGAAGGGGGCACGTGGAGTAGAGAATGGGCGAGGAGGGGGAAGGGAGGAAGGGAGGAAGGGAGGAAGGATTGAAAGGAGGAGAGGAGGAAGGGAGGAAAGGAGAGGGAGAAGGGAGGAGGAGAGGAAGAGAGGAAGAGGAGAAAGATAGATAGATAGATAGATAGATAGATAGATAGAGAGACAGAAAGTGCGTGTGTGCACAGCGTGTTTTTGCATCCACCCACGATAGCATCCGTGCATGCTCTCCTGCGTGGGCGTTTAGGCGCGTGAGCGGGCGTGAGAGAGAGATAGGCCAATTTGCAGCGTCTAATAAAGGAAGTCACCTACCGCCCTCCTGACTCCCCTTAGGCCGTGTATCAATGTGGCGTTTGCGAGGGTGCGAAACAGCATTCCGGCGGTGCAAGGAGGAATGTTAATAAAGAAGGGAAAAAGGGGAAACGGAGGGCGGACGACGAGGGGAAAAAAAAAAAACAAAAAAAACGAAGAAACTAAGGGACAAAGAGAGAGAGAGAGAGAGAGAGAGAGAGAATAGAGAAAGGGGGGGGGGAGGGAAAGGGAGGAAGAGAGAGAGAAAGAGAGAGAGAGAGAGAGAGAGAGAGAGAGAGAGAGAGAGAGAGAGAGAGAGAGAGAGAGAGAGAGAGAGAGAGAGAGAGAGAGAGAGAGAGAAAGAGAGAGAGAAAAAGAGAAAGAGAGAAAAAGAGAGACAGAGAAAAAGAGAGACAGAGAAAAAGAGAGACAGAGAAAAAGAGAGACAGAGAAAAAGAGAGATAGAAAAAAGAGAGAGAGAGAGAGACAGAGAAAAAAAGAGAGAAAGAGACGCAGAATGAAAGTGAATTTAATGCCAAGGTAAATGCTATTAGAACGACCGAAGTGTTCGCTATAAATCTTTGCTTACATTATCTTTAGGCGCCTGAGGGAAAAGAGGGTGATGGAAGAGCAAATTTAACGGGTTAGCTGGATAAAGAGAAGGAGGGAGGGTTGGAGGGAGGAGGGGGGGAGGGAGGGAGGGAGGGAGGAAGAGATAGAGATAGAGAGAGAGAGAGAGAGAGAGAGAGAGAGAGAGAGATATGGATAGAAAGAGAAATATAGATAGATAGAGAGAAAGATAGATATAAATAGAAAGAGATAGAGAGAGATAGAAAGCGAGAGAAAGATAGATACAGATAGAAAGAAGAGAGAGAGAGAGAGAGAGAGAGAGAGAGAGAGAGAGAGAGGGAGAAAGGGAGAGAGAGAGAGAATTAGATAGATAGAGAGAGAGAAAGAGAGACGTGTGTTAACGCCTAGTTTAAATGGCAGCCAATCTAGAAGTGCCACACCGATCTACATAGACCCTCATTACCTCCATCGCTCCCCCACCCCCATCCACCCACATCCCCCCCACCCCCCACCCCACACACACACAATACCCACACACAAGAGTTATCAAAATAAAAGCGCTTATCCTTTGCCACACTAAAACCCGGGTTCTCGCAAACACTGCCACTACACTGCGCTTAATTGTCGCCATCAATTGCACAACTGCCACCTGCATTGCAACAGATCCGGCCATCAACGCGTGAAACTGTCTTTACAAGAATACATTAAAATAAACATGATCTCTCATCAACTTCTCCTGACAGCCCATGGCATCGTTAATGCCAAGGTTGCCAGCTCGCTTCATGCCGCGCTGTAGTACCGGCGGGGAGGGGGGGAAAGAGGGAGGGACAGAGGGGGAGGGGGAGGGGGGAAGGACAGAGGGAGGGAAGGGGAGGGAAAGAAGGGGGGACAGAGGGGGGTGGGAGAGGAAGAGGGGGGAGGGAAAGAAAGAAAGAAAGAAAGAAAGAGAGAGAGGGAGATAAATAGATAGATAGATAGATAGATAGATATAGAGAGAGATTGAGAAAGAAAGAAAATCAGACAGAAAGAAAGAAAGAAAGAAAGAAAGAAAGAGAGAGAGAGCGCGAGAACACTACCGAACGCCTGGCACCCCTTTCCCTCCGACGTGGCAAAGTGTCAGCCGCGTAGTGCCATTGCAGACAATATCCTCTTGTGTCATAATAGCCTGTCATTCTAATCGGGGAAGATAATACAGCGCCCCAGATCACACCACCATCAACACCATAGCGCCGTGGCAACATGACACTATAGTGGCACCGTGAACGAAATATCGCCCACATGTCTTACAGCAACGGTCAACTTCACTTCATAAAAACTTGGAAATAAAATAGAGAAGCAACTTCCCCCTTCCCCCCTCCCCCCTATACCATACACCCGAACTAAACCCAACCGCACATCACATCAAAGTACGACATATCATCACCACACCACATCTGACACCATTGCACACACTCCACACCATACTCCCAAAGACCTCAATACCATCAAAGTACCACCACGCCACAACACTTCTAACACCATAACACTGCGACACACAAACACTATAACACCCTCACACACGTCACACAACACCATCACACCTCACACAACATCTAAAACACCACCACCACACCTCACACCTCACATCTCCCACCACCCCCCACTCCTGACACCACACCTCACATCTCCCACACCTCCCACCATCCCCCACCCGTGACACCACATCTCAAACACCACCATCACACCTCCCACCACCCCCACCTCCGACACCACACCTCATATCTCCCACACCTCCCACCATCCCACCACCCGCCACCCCATCTCAAACAACACCATCACACCACCCACCATCCCCCACCCCTGACATCACATCTCAAACACCACCACCAGACCTCACACCTCCCCCCACCCCTAACACCACACCTCCCACCATCCCCCACCCCTGACACCACACCTCACATCTCCCACACGTCCCACCATCCCCCACCCGTGACACCACATCTCAAACAACACCATCGCACCACCGCCCTCGCCGCAACCCCAGCCATTAAGGAAGTCAGGCCACGTTCCCAAAATGAATTTCCATCGCCTTAATTGGACACAGGATGGAAAGGAGCTAAGGGAATCGAGAAGGGAGATAAAGGAATGAGGAGACGGAGAGGTGGAAGAAAAAAAGGAAGGGAGGAAGGGAGGGAAGGTGGGAAGGGAGGGAGGGAGGGTAGGTGGAGGGAAGGTGGAGGGAAGGAAGGGAGGGAGGGAAGGTGGAGGGAACGAAAGGTAGGAAGATGGAGGGAAGCAAGGAAGACAGATGAGAAGGAAGGAAGGGAGGGAAGGTGGGGGGAAGGAGGGAGAGAAGGAGGAAAGGAGGGAGGAGGGAGGAGGGAAGAGAAGGAAGGAAGGAAGGAGGAAGGGAAGGAGTAAGAAGTGAAGAAAGAAAAGGAAAGGAGTGAAAAAAGCAGGGAGGGCGGAAGGAAGGAAGAAGTAGGAAGAGAGAAATAAAAAAGAAGGAAGGAAGGAAGATAAAACGAATGAGAATGCGAGAAAACATAGAGTAATAAACATGTGAAAAAAGGAGGAGTGGGAAGTGAATTATGAAAAGAGGAATGAAGGAAGGAATGAGGGAACGAAGGATAATGCTGAAGAGTAACATAAGAAA
The DNA here is from genome assembly GCF_977035675.1 of Penaeus japonicus. NCBI lineage: Eukaryota > Metazoa > Arthropoda > Malacostraca > Decapoda > Penaeidae > Penaeus > Penaeus japonicus. Next base: position 21,622,794 of record NW_028234442.1, read on the forward strand.
AGAAAAGAAAAGAAAAGAAAAGAAAAGGAAAGAAAGAAAAAAAAAAGAAAGCAAAAAAATGCTGATAAAAAAAAAGGAAGGAATAACTAGCGAAACATTTTTTTTTGAGAGGGATAAGGTGAGAGAGAGAGAGAAAAAAAAACCCACTAAAAATGTTTTTAAAAAATCAAACAAAAGGGAGACACCAAGAGGATGGATGGGGGAGGGGGGGGGAGTGGAGGGAAGCTATAAAATGATAAGAAAAAGGATGAAAGTTATAACGAGGATAAACAAGGGAGTGGGTAATCAAGACATTATATGGAAGGCCTAAAGTTCGGGTTTAATTATGGGTAAAAATAACAATAAAAAAATCTCATTATCATTTCATAGCGAAATTGGCCACGGATAATAATCCTCTTAATAGAACTAAATGCAACATGATAATGAACTTGCAAATAAAAATGATGGAGAGTAAAAGGCCAAAGTATTATGACGTCACAAACAATAATAATAATAATAATCAGAATAATGATGATGGTGATGATAAGAGTATTATTATCATCATTATCATTATCAATAATAATAATGATAATGATAATGATAGATTGATACCACCACCATCATGAACAACAATAATGATGATAATAACTATTACAATAGCAATACCAATGAAGTTAAAATGAAGTTAAACATCCCAAACTCTACTGAACAAACGAATAAAATAAACAAATAAACAAGACGGGATAAAATTAATAAACACCGGAACTAGTTCAAAATAAAAAAAAATAATAATAAATAAAAAATAAAAAATAAATAAACAAATAAATAAATAAAACGAAATAAAACAATAACCATAGCAATAACAATTTCTAAATCAACAAAAAAAAAAAAAAAAAAATCCAAAACGGTGACCTAAGCCGCGCAGTGATACAACGATGCATTACCGTTGCAGAAGAAAGTTCAGCCCAATATTCCCAGCCTGAAGTTTTATCCCGGGAACTTGATCGCAATAAGAAGACGAAAAAAAAAGAAAGAAATCGCAAAAAAAAGGATAAGGAAAAGGGTGGGGGAAAAATCCCTCAATACAGCAACGTGACCTGGAGGAAAAAGAGGCAGGTCACCAACGGACTGACTGCCTCCCTGCCTGCCTGCTTGCCTGCCTGGTGACCTGGACCCGATATGAAGCGAAGCCGGAAAATTCGAAATATTTTTTTATTTCTTTTTCTTTCTTTTTTAAAGAGAGAAAGAGAACGTAGCGCACTCAGTTCCACCAAAAATAATAAAAACAAATAAAAAAAAAAAAAGGAAAAAATATATAAATATATAATATATATAAAAAATAATATAATAAAATACATGACAACAATTCATATCACAAACATAAACAATACATATCAATATAAACAAACCTAAACAACGATGATAATATCAATAATAAAAAAACAACAAAAAACGAAAAAATATCCAAATGAAAAACAACAACAACAACAACAACAGAAAATCCCCGACGAAACATTGCACTCGCGTTGCCAGCCTTTAACATCAAACAAGCCACACACTAAGACACCCCAAGTACGACCTCCCTGCCCCCCCCCCCTCCTACCCCTACCCCGCCCCACCCTCTCGTCCTGGGGAAAGACCCATCTCTAATGACGGTCTAGTCGTTAATCTAATTAGGGAGCTAATTACCACTGCTCGTTTATTAGAATGATAGATGCAAGGGCGAAGATAGATAGATAGATAGATAGATAGATAGATAGGAGGCTCATTAAGTAGGTCGTGACTTATAACGACATGGCGTTGAGTGAAGACGAGGCGAGAAATCACAATTAAGAAAAGATTAACAACGTGCAGAAATGGAAACGAAAATACGTATGATTTCGGCACGCTTGAAATGATTACAGAGTGAGGAAAAGGGAGAAGGAGAGGGTAAGGGGGAGGTAGAGGGGGGAGGGGGAGGGGGAGGAGGGGGAGGTAGAGGGGGGAGGGGGAGGGGGAGGAGGGGGAGGTAGAGGGGGGAGGGGAAGGTAGTGGGGGAAGGGGAAGGTAGTGGGGGAAGGGGGAGGTAGAGGGGGAAGGGAGGAGAGGGGAAGGGAGAAGAGGGCGAAGGGGAGGTAGAGGGGGAGGGGGAGGGGGAAGGGGGGAGGTAGAGGGGGAAGGGGGAGGTAGAGGGGGAAGGGGGAGGTATAGGGGGAAGGGGGAGGTAGAAGGGGAAGGGGGGAGGCAGAGGGGGAAGGGGGAAGTAGAGGGGGAAGGGGAGGTAGAGGGGGAAGGGAAGGTAGAGGGAGAAGAGGAGGTAGAGGGGGAAGGGGGAGGTAGAGGGGGAAGGGGAGGTAGAGGGGGAAGGGGAGGTAGAGGGAGAAGACGAGGTATAGGGGGAAGGGGGAGGTATAGGGGGAAGGGGGAGGTAGAGGGGGAAGGGGAGGTAGAGGGGGAAGGGGAGGTAGAGGGAGAAGAGGAGGTAGAGGGGGAAGGGGGAGGTAGAGGGGGAAGGGGGAGGTAGAGGGGGAAGGGGGAGGTAGAGGGGGAAGGGGGAGGTAGAGGGGGAAGGGGAGGTAGAGGGGGAAGGGGAGGTAGAGGGGGAAGGGGGTAAAGGGGGAAGGGGGGTAGAGGGGGAAGGGGGGGTAGAGGGGGAAGGGGGGGTAGAGGGGGAAGGGGAGGTAGGGGGGGAAGAGGAGGTATAGGGGGAAGAGGAGGTATAGGGGGAAGGGGGAGAAGGAGAGAGGAAGGGGAGGTAGAGCGGGAAGAGGAGGTATAGGGGGAAGGGGGAGAAGGAGAGAGGAAGGGGAGGTAGAGGGGGAAGGGGGAGGTAAATGGGAAGGGCGGAAGTAGAGGGAGAAGGGGGAGGTAGAAGGGGAAGGGGAAGAGGAAGGAGATTGAGAGAGAAAGAAACAAAAGAAAAAAAGAAAAAAAGGAGAGAAAAAGAAAGAGCAAGAGAAAATGGCAACACTTCCGCCCCTCGCCACAAGGACCTCGTGAACAAGAACCATCACGTGACCAGGAGGGGAAATGATTGCCTTTGGAAGTCGACGAAAACAAGGACCATCATGAGAGAAAGAGAGAGAGAGAGAGAGAGAGAGAGAGAGAGAGAGAGAGAGAGAGAGAGAGAGAGAGAGAGAGAGAGAGAGAGAGAGAGAGAGAGAGAGAGGGAGCAAGACGGAGAGAAAGAAAGAAAGAGAGAGACAAAGAGAGTAAGAGAGAGAGAGAGGAAGAGAGGAGAGGAGAGAGAGAGAGAGAGGAGAGAGAGAGAGAGAGCGAGAGAGAGAGAGAGAGAGAGTGAGAGAGAGAGAGAGAGAGAGGAGGAGAGAAGAGAGAGAAGAGAGAGAGGAGAGGAGAGAGAGAGGAGGAGAGATGGAGAGAGAGAGGGAGAGAGGGGGAGAAGAGGGAGAGAGAGAGAGAGAGAGAGAGAGAGAAGAGAAGAGAGGAGAGAGTGAGAGAGTGAGAGAGAGAGAGAGAGAGAGGGGGAGAGAGAGAGTGAGTGAGAGGGGGAGAGAGAGAGAGGGGGGGGAGAGGGAGGGAGGGAGGGAGGGAGGGAGGGAGGGAGGGAGGGAGGGAGGGAGGGAGAGAGAGAGAGAGAGAGAGAGAGAGAGAGAGAGGGAGGGAGGGAGGGAGGGAGGGAGGGAGGGAGGGGAGAGAGAGAGAGAGGGAGGGAGAGAGGGAGGGAGGGAGGGAGAGAGGGAGGGAGGGAGGGAGAGAGGGAGGGAGGGAGGGAGGGAGGGAGAGAGAGAAGAGAAGAGAGAGGGAAGGAAAGAGATAGAGAGAGAGAAGGAAAGAGATAGAGAGAGAAAAAAAGAAGTGAAGAGATAGAGACAGAGAAAGAAGGAAAGAAAGAAAGAAAGAAAGAAAGAAAGAGAGCGAGAAAGAAAGAAAGAGAAAAAGAGAGGATATAAAAATTAATTGTTTCGATGTATGTCAGCGCCTTCTAATTCCACGTTTGAAAGAGACCTCCCTCTCCCTCTCCCTCTCCCTCTCCCTCTCCCTCTCTCCCTCGCCCATTTAGAGAGGCTAGAGAGATATCAAAATAGTGGAAGGCGAGTTGGGAAATGTGGAGGTAATCCAACACGAGCCGATATATGATTTTTACATCATAATAACATTATGAAACGCTGGAGCATAATAGACCAGACTACAATACGCCCGTAAAGGCATTCTGATGTGTACATATATTCATAATTAAGTCTGAACACACAGCTTACAAAGGCTAGACTCGACAGACAAAGGCAAAAAGCACATGAATTCATAATAGCACGTGAGATAATGCGAAGAAAATCGGAAATTCCGAAATCGGACGATGGGAAATGGCGGGAAAACGCGAGAAAAGGCGAGAAAAGGCGGGAAATTCTCCCTGGTGGATTCACAAAATGGCAGTAACTATCTGGCAATGTAAGCTGGAGGCCATTTTGAACTCTCTCTCCCCCCCCCTCGCTTTTTTATTGCTTTAACAATCCTTTCTTAGGAAATCACTACCGCTATCATCATGGTTATCCCAATCCTCTTCTTTAATCTCTCCCTTCCTCCTCTTTCTATTCTTCTTATTCTTTAAATACCCAGGCCTCTCTCTCTCTCTCTCTCTCTCTCTCTCTCTCTCTCTATCTCTCATGATCCCCCGTCCCAGTCCCACTCCAACCCACTCTCCCCATTCCCTGTCCCTCTCACTCCCACTCCCACTCACCAAAACTTGTCAAAGTTAAAGTCCCACTCACCCACTCCCTCTCCATCCCAATCCCTCCCCCCAACTCCCACACCCCCACCCACACCCCAACTCCCCTACTCCCACACCCCCACACACCCACCTCCACACCCCCACACCTCCACTCCCACTCCATCCTCGCGTTTTGTTTGGGTTATATGCAAAAGCAAGGCACGAGAGCCGATTTCATTTCGAGCTCGGTGCGTCGGGTCAATACAACAGCCTTGGAGTTAAGAGGGCGAATACCCGTCAAATGAATAGCCCGAGGTAAGACTACAATGATAAGCCAATGTAAACAAAAGAAGTAAATAAAAAATAAAAAAAACTTAGGAAGGGTAAACAAAGAAGTAAATATAAGAGGAGGAAACAAACAAAAAAAAAAGTGAATAAAAAATAGAGTAAAGAAAAAATGGAGAAGAATTAAGAAAAAAGCGATGTAAAAGAGAAAGAGAATCAAAGAAAAATAAGAAAGAACGATTTTCTCCCCGTCCTCTTTCACCCCCCCCCCTCCAACCCCCATCCTAAATCCACGTGCTTCCATTACCACCCCAAGTCACTCCATTAACCCCCCTTCACGAATCTCTCTTCCCCCAAACCCCTATCCCCTCTCTGCCGCTTCTCTTCCCTCAACCCCCTATCCCCTATCCCTTCTTCCCTCTCTTTCCCTCCTATCCCCTCTCTGCCCCCTCTCTTCTCCCTCTATCCCTTCTTTTCCCCTCCATCCATGCTCTCTCCCTTTCCCCTCACCCCTACGCCCTCTCCCTTTCCTCTGACCCCTGCGCCGTCTCCCTTACCTCTGACCCCTGCGCCCTCTCCCTTTCCCCTCATCCCTGCGCCCTCTTCCCCTACTCCCTCACCCCTCAACCCTGTCTTCTCCCTTAACCCTCACCCCCCACCCCTGTCTTCTTTCTCTGCCCGTACCCCTGTGCCCTGTCTTCTCCCTACTCCCTCAACCCTCACCCCTGTCTTCTCTCTCTGCCCGTACCCCTGTGCCCTCCCTCCCTTCTAATGCCTACCCTCTCTTCTCCCCCTCCCCATCCTCCCTCCCTCCCTCCCCCCACACACGCAAGCACTCCGAACCTTTCACGATCCCTCAACAACCTCTCCAGAAACCAATAACCCTCCTAACACATGCCCCGCGGAGAAAGAGGGGAAACAAACCCCTTCCCTCCCTCCCTCCCTCACCCTCCTGTCCCGTCCCTTCCTTCCTTCCTTAAAAAGAAAAAAATATATATCTAAACAGCCGAGGGTTTCCCGGGGTCTTCAAAAACAGTTTTCTCCTTTTTCCCTCCTTTTCTTCCCTTATTCCCTTTCGCCTTCTCCCTTTCCCTTCCCTCCCTTACCTGCTCTACCTTCTCCTTCCTACTTCCCTCCCTCTCATGCTTACCCACCCTAATAACCTCCCTCTGTCCCTGCTTTCCTTTCCCCTCCTTCTCTCCCCCTCCTATACCCTCCCTATACTCCTGTCCTCTCCCTGTGTCCCTCCTATCCCCTCCTTTTCTTTTCCCTCCCTCTCTCTCCCTCCTATACCCTCCCTCTACTCCTGTCCTCTCCCTGTGTCCCTCCTATCCCCTCCTTTTTTTTTCCCTCCCTCTCTCTCCCTCCTATACCCTCCGTCTACTCCTGTCCTCTCCCTGTGTCCCTCCTATCCCATCCTTTTTTTTTCTCCCTCTCTATCCCTCCTATACCCTCCGTCTACTCCTGTCCTCTCCCTGTGTCCCTCCTATCCCATCCTTTTTTTTTTCTCCCTCTCTATCCCTCCTATACCCTCCGTCTACTCCTGTCCTCTCCCTGTGTCCCTCCTATCCCATCCTTTTTTTTTTCTCCCTCTCTATCCCTCCTATACCCTCCGTCTACTCCTGTCCTCTCCCTGTGTCCCTCCTATCCCCTCCTTTCCTCTCCCCCTGTCCCTCCTTCCCCCTCCCTCTACGCATGTCCAATAACCAATACTAGATTTTCGGACTTCGTACATACATACAAACATACACAGCAGGTCTATTCACACACAAAAGAAAAACGAATTCTGAGAGAAAACAAACAAAAAAATAAATAAAAAGAACAAAATGAATACACATAAGAAGGACTCAACCAAAATCAATTTATTTTCTTTGACTTGATCATTTCCTTTTTTTTTTTTGCTTTGCTTTGCTTTCATTTATTTGTTTTCTCTGCCTTTCCTTTCACTTCATATTTATTCATCTACTTATTTGTTTTCTCCCCAACTTCTCTTTCATGTCCTCGGTCCTTTAGCAATCCCCTCTCCATCTCCCTCTTCCATTTATAAAAAAAATCTTCCATCTCTCTTCCTCCCTATCTCCATCATCTTCCATCTCTCTTCCTCCTTATCTCCTCCATCTTCCATCTCTTATTCGCAGTTTTCATTTAACACGAATCGGAACAAGATTTTTCCATTTCTCTTCCTCCTCATCGTTATCTTCCGCTTATCTCTTATCCGCGGTTTTCCTATTACGCGTCTCCGATATTCCCTCCATCTTTATCCATTAGACATCTCTACCCTTCCTATTCCATTGTCATTTTTCCTTATCTGCAAAGCTGTTTTCTTCGATTCTTTCTTTGTTTCATTTTCCTTCTTCCTCTTTCTACTTCGTTTCTTTTTTCCCTCTTCTTTCTGCTTTCTTATTCCTCTTCCTCCTACTTTGTTATTTCCCCTCTTTCTAATTCTTTCCTTTTCCTTCCTCCTATTTTCTTTTTTTCTTCCTTCTTCACTATTCTTCCTTTCCCTACATCTTCCCTCTTCACCCTTCTATTTCTTTCTTCTTCCCTTTCCTTTCTACCTCTTCCGATTTCTCCCCCCCTCTATCATTCCCACACTCATTTACCTTCCCTCTCTTTTTCCCTCTTCTATCATCATCTCACTTCCCCCCCTTTCCTTCTATCCTCTCTCTTTTCTCCATCATTACTGTAACAATTCCTTCTTGTTTTCCTCCCCTCCTCCTCTCCTCCCCCCTTCCCCCCCTCCCCCTCGTCCGTGACTCACCTACACTACTCGCTATTACTCTCCATTCCGCGTAATCCCACTCTGACCGCCACTCGGCTGTAACTCTGCTCTTCCTCTCCCTCCCAGCCTTACCCACCCTAAACTCCCCTCCCGTAACCTACCTCCCTCCTATCCCCTCTTTTTCCGTCCCTCTCCACCTCCTATCCCCTCTCTCTCTCCCTATCCCCTCTTTTCCTCTCCCTCTCTCTCTCTTATCCCCTCTTTTCCTCTCCCTCTCTCTCTCCTATCCCCTCTCTTTCTCCCTATCCCCTCTTTTCCTCTCCCTCTCTCTCTCCCTCCTATCCCCTCTTTCTCCCTGCCATCTCTTCCCTCTAACCCTACCCTCTCTCTCCCCTGTGTATCCTCGCACCCTTCTTTTCCC
>NW_028234442.1:21633342-21635842 GCF_977035675.1 Penaeus japonicus
TTCGTGTGCGTGTGTATGTGTGCGCGCGCGTGTGGGTGCGTGCGGGTGCGTGATAGAGAAAGAAAGAGAGAGAGAGAGAAAGAGAGATTGAGTGAGCGAGAGAGAGGTCTGACAGGAAGATCCCCAAAGACTCCTACATCGCCATCGAGTTCGCCCGAGAGCACAGAGCGGCCAAGAGTCGAGCTCGAGAGGCCCGGAAACCCAACGAGAGAGACCAAAGACCCTTTCTAAGAGGGAGCTATATGGCCTGCCTGCTGTTTAAAGAGGCTCCCCTCCACCTGCCTCTCTCCCCCTTCTTTTTCCTTCCTTTCCCTCATCCTAGCGGTCTCCCAGCCTCTTCTCTTGACTGCCCTTCACACCCCCGACCCCCGTCCCTCATTCTACCTGTCCTCCACTTCCCTCCCCGCCCCTTCCCCTGCTTGCCCTCCACCTCCCTCCTCCTTATCTCGGTCCTCCATTCCCCGTCTCCTCTTCCTACCTTTCCTCTTCGCCTCCCTCTCATCTCTCCCCCTCCTCCTCCTCCTCCTCTCCTATTCCCTCTCATCCCCGTCTCCTCTTCCTACCTTTCCTCTTCGTCTCCCTCTCTCCTCCTCCTCCTCTCTCCTATTCCCTCTCATCTCTCTCCCTCCTCTCTCCTCCTCCTCCTCTCTCCTATTCCCTCTCATCCCCGTCTCCTCTTCCTACCTTTCCTTTTCGCCTCCCTCTCATCTCTCATCTCTCCTCCCCCTCCTCTCTCCTCCTCCTATTCCCTCTCATCCCCGTCTCGTTTTCCTGCCCTGCCCTTCCCCCCACCTCCTTCCCCTCCTATCCCCTCTCCTCCCCTCCCCCCCTTCGGTCTATCGAGGCCACTTGTCTATATTCAGCGCCACAACTATTTTCCCCCCTCTTCCGTGTAACACTATTCTGAAGTTATTTGTTTCTCGTTTCCCTCTCTCCGCTTTTAAACGTTCGGGATATCTTCGCTTACCTTTCCTCCCTCCTCCTCCTCCTCCCCTCTCCCTGTACCCCTTCCCTTTTCCCTTTCCTTTCTTACTTCCCCTCCCCCCTTCCCCTTTTCCCTTCCCCCCCTTTATTTCCCCTCACCCCCATTTCATTCCCCTTCCCCCTCCTCTCCCTTTCCCTTCCCCTCCCCTTCCGCCCTCCCCATTTCATTCCCCTCCCTCCTCTCCCTTTCCTTCCCCCTTCCCCTTCCCTCTTTCCCCTCTTTCTCCTCCCCTTAACCGGACAGAAAGGCTTTATAGCTTTAAAGAGAGTCGGATTACATGGCTCTTAACACTGTATACTGCGTGGTCGTTGTGAGCGAAAAACTCAGATATACTATTTGAAATTAAAAGAAGAAAAAAAGAGAACAAAAAAATATATATACATATCGTATTATAGTTTTGAAATAAAAGGAAAAAAAGACCCCCCCAAAAAATAAAACAAAAAAATATATAGTATTGTACAGTTAAACCTCTAAAAGAATATAATTGTTGGAAAAAAAAGCAGAAAAAAACAACTAGCGTGGTTTAACCTTCCTATAAAATCAAAAAATATAATAATTATACAAATTAAACAAAAATCTTCCCAGAACATCTTGAAAAAAAATATATATATATTTTAAAATCCAACCCTAAAAAAATATAACAAAAAGCATGTTAAATTCCAACCTTCCCATAAAGGTAAATAAAAAAATAAATAAATAAATAAACATATTAAAACAAAACAAAACACCTCGATGTTGGGAAGGGGGGAGGGGAAGGGGGGAGGGGGAGGGGAAGGGGGGAGAGGGGAGGGGGAGGAGGTAGGTGGGGGAGGGGGGGGTGGCGCGGGTAATGAGTCATGCAGAAGGGTCATCATTGTGGGTCATGAACGGGTCGTAATGCAGTGCTACGGGAAGGGGATGGGGAGGCGGGGTAGAGATAGGGATGGGGAGAGGGGGTAGAGATAGGGATGGGGATGGGAGGAGGGATGGGGATAGGAGGAGGGACGGGGAGGGGGGTAGAGATAGGGATGGGGATGGGGGAAGGGAAGGGAAGAAGGAGAGGGATAGGATAGGATGGGGAGGGTAGGGAGAAAAGGAGAGGAGAGAGAGAGAGAGAGAGAGAGAGAGAGAGAGAGAGAGAGAGAGAGAGAGAGAGAGAGAGAGAGAGAGAGAGAGAGAGAGAGAGAGAGAGAAAGAAAGAGAGAGGAGAGAGGAGAGAAGAGAACGGTAAAGAAGAACTGCGAAGAAAAGAAAAGGCAGAAGACGAGTACACGAAATAAATGAAAGAAAGAGGCACAAAAGGAGAGAAGGAAAGAAAAGCAAAGAAACGAAATAGAAAAGAAATAAAAACGAAGGAGGGAGATAGATGAAGATAGAGTACACTTCTCCATCTCCTTCTCCTCTCCTCTTCTGCTACTTACAGTACACCCACAAAGGGGGGGGGGGGAGGCCTCTCTCTCTCGACTGCGACTTGCCACTCACCTGCAAAGAAAAAAGAAAATGATTAAGTATAATGCAAACAAATATAACAAGAGC
>NW_028234442.1:21640842-21656362 GCF_977035675.1 Penaeus japonicus
GGAAACGATTTGCGTCAACGAGGGAGGGAGAGAGAGACGGCAAAAGGAGAAGAATAAAAAAAAAATACAATAACAATTTGAATAGGTAATGGGAGCGAGGGAAAGGGGACGGAGAGGAGAAAGAGAGGGAGGGGAGAGAGGGAGAGAGAAAGGGAGGGAGAGAGGGAGAGAGAAAGGGAGAGAGGGAAGGGAGGGCAAGAGAAAGGGAGGGAAGAAGGGAGAGAGAGAGAAAAAAAAGTGAGAGATAAAAGTAGACCATAATTTTAAAACACTAGCACTTCCAGACGAAAAGAACCCCCCACCTAACCCCAGCCCCCCCTGCCCCCAAATTTTCTTCTCTCTCGCAATAGAAAGAGAGAGAGAGAGAGAGAGAGAGAGAGAGAGAGAGAGAGAGAGAGAGAGAGAGAGAGAGAGAGAGAGAGAGAGAGAAAGAGAGAAAGAGAGAAAGAGAGAAAGAGAGAAAGAGAGAGAGAGAGAGAGAGAGAGAAAGCCAGAGTTCAGACCCCAGAAAAAAAAAATACGAAGATGAAAGTTTGAAATTGAAAAAAAAAAGAAAAAAAAGAAAAGAAAGAAAAAGAAAAAAGAAAAGAAAACAGCGCCTATACTCAAGAAAATTGGGCAGAAGAGACATAGAAACTGTTAGACTAATTGGGATTTTCCGGACAACTTTTCCTTGGTAACTAATGGTATACTAGGGCAAGGGGGGGGGGGATAGGGAGAGGGGAGGGAAGGAGAGATGAGAGGGGGGGGATGAGAGGAGGAAGAAGAGGGAAGGGGAAAAGAAGACGAGATAGTGGATAAAAAAAAAAAGATACGAAACCCACAAGAAAATAACGAGGTCAAGGTAAATACACTATCAGTCTACGCGCTCCTTTCTTACATCTTTAAAATTATGCATGTCGTGTGTCTGTCTCCTCGATCCCCCCTCACCCCTACCCCCTCCTTCCCATTTCTGCCTCTCACTCACTCTCTCTCTCTCACATCTCACCCTCTCACCCTCTCACTCCCTCACCCTCTCACTCTCTCACCCTCTCACTCTCTCACCCTCTCTCACTCTCTCAACCCTCTCACTCCCTCACCCTCTCCCTCTCTCTCTCTCACTCCCTCACCCTCTCACCCTCACTCTCTCTCACCTTCTCACCCTCCCATTCTCTCACTCCCTCACCCTCTCTCACCCTCACCCTCTCATTCCCTCACTCTCACACCCTCTCACTCTCTCACCCTCTCACTCTCTCACTCTCTCACCCTTTCACCCTCTCACTCCCTCACTCTCTCACCATCACACACACACAATAATACAAAAATAAAGAGACAAAAACATTACCACCGAATCACAAAAGACTGATAAATGAAGCTGTTGTAAACCAAGTGACTGTTGCAAAGAATGCAGCGCCGTGCAATGAAAAAACAACAACACGAGGGAGCAGCTGGCGTGCCTGCAGGGGGAGAGAGAGGAAGGAGGAAGAGAGAGGGAGGAGGAGGAGAGGAGAGAGAGGGAGGAGGGGGAGAGAGGGAGGAGGAGGAGAGGAGAGGAGAGAAGAGGAGAGAGAGGAGGAGAAGAGAGAGAGGAGGAGAAGAGAGAGAGGAGGAGAGGAGGAGGAGAGAGAGAGGAGGAGAGGAGGAGGAGAGAGAGGCGGAAAGGAGAGAGGAAGGAGGAGAGGAGGAGAGGAGAGGAGAGAGAGGAAGAGAGGAGAAAAGAGAGAGGAGAGGAGAGAGAGAAAGGGAGGGAAGAGAAGGAGAAGAGGGAGGGGAACAGGAGGAGAGGAGGGAACGGAACAGGAGGAGAGGAAAGAGGGAAGAGGCGGAGTGGAAAGTAGACAAGCAGAGATGATGGAAGAGAAAAGAGGGAGTGTAAAGTAAAGAGGATAGGAGACAGGGTGAAATGAGAGAGAGAAGAAAGGGGAGAGAGAAAGAGACCGAAGAGGGAAGAGAAGAGGAGGGAAGTGCAGGTATACAGAGCAGATTTGCGGAATTATCGACTTAGATTATACGCGTAAGTTGAAGGGCCATAGACTAGTCTGACATCCTCATGGAGCGTTCTTGTGGAAAAGAACGAAGATGAAAAAAAAATCCAACCCCCCCCCATTTTTTTCGAAGATGAAAAACAAAATCCATCCCCCCCTTTTTTCGAAGATGAAAAACAAAATCCCCCCCCATTTCTTTCGAAGATGAAAAACAAAATCCCCCATTTTTTTCGAAGATGAAAAACAATTTTTTTTTTTTATAAAGGCCAACCTCCAATACCAAGCAGACGCATCCAAAAAGAACTCAAAATCCCCTTCCCCCCCTCGCCCGCCCAAGCGCCCGTCTGCCCGCCCGCACGCCCGCCCGTAACCGCACCTGCACCGCCCTCTCCTCCGTTAAGGACAGGCGTCACGGCACTGGCCCCGCCTCCTAAATCGAGGCCCGCCGCCATAACAAGCCGCAGGGCCATTTTAAAGTACACTCTAACAGCAAAATGGCCAAATATGGCCCATAAAAAGAACTTCCATACCGCCCAGAAGTGGGTATGTTGCCAATACATGCTACTATATAGTCAACATAAAGAGAGAAAGTATTGCCGGAACAACGCGACGGAAAATCGCCGTTGTGGGATACGTTTATCTCCCCCCCTCCCTTTCTCCCTCCCTCTCTCCCTTCCACTCTTCCCCCCCCCCCCAAGACCTTCTGGGAGAGTAGTAACAATTATCCTTATTTGCGACTGGTTGGTGCCTTGTTGATGATGTAATGAGGATATATATATAGTTAAAATCTATGAAGTCGTTTTTTTCTAAATGTTTTTTATTTCGTTTCGTCGGTGTTAATACGTCGCCCAGATCAGACAATCGATAAGAAAAGCCAACAAAATATCGGCAAAGTCATAAGCGAGATGGTTGATATATAATTTGTTTTTCTCTCTCTTCCTTTTTCTTTCTTTCTTTCTTTCTTTCGTTCGTTCGTTTTTTTTCTTTCTCTCTTTCTTATGTTCGTTCGTTCTTTCTCTCTCTCCCTCTCAAACATGCGCACAAACACTCCCACACACACATACAAGTTCAAAAGTTTCCCCGCAACTTCTACCGCCTCAGCAAAAATAAATTAACAATAATAATAAAAAAAAAGTGAGTGGGAAAATCTACGGAAAATATTTGCCCTATTTCATCTCGGGGAGGAAATTGAACGGAACTGAATATGCAGGAAACTTGATTATCTTAACAAACGAGGCTGTGACTTGTCGGTCTCCTCCTCCTCCTCCCCCTCCCCCTCCCCCTCCCCCTTCCCGCACCTCAACCCAGCCTTACCCTTCCTCCTACAACCCCAACCTCACCCCTTCCTCCTCCTACCCCAACCTCACCCCTTCCTCCTCCTACTCCAATCTCACCCCTTCCTCCTCCTACTCCAATCTCACCCCTTGTTCCTACCCCAACCTCACTCCTCGCTCCTCCTACCCCAACCTCACTCCTCGCTCCTCCTACCCCAACCTCACTCCTCGCTCCTCCTACCCCAACCTCACTCCTCGCTCCTCCTACCCCAACCTCACTCCTCGCTCCTCCTACCCCAACCTCACTCCTCGCTCCTCCTACCCCATATCCCGCCTCGCTCCTCCTACCCCAACCTCACTCCTCGCTCCTCCTACCCCAACCTCACTCCTCGCTCCTCCTACCCCAACCTCACTCCTCGCTCCTCCTACCCCAACCTCACTCCTCGCTCCTCCTACCCCAACCTCACTCCTCGCTCCTCCTACCCCAACCTCACTCCTCGCTCCTCCTACCCCAACCTCACTCCTCGCTCCTCCTACCCCAACCTCACTCCTCGCTCCTCCTACCCCAACCTCACTCCTCGTCCTACCCCAACCTCACCCCTCTCCTCTCCGCCCCCTACCTCACTCCTCGCTCCTCCTACCCCAACCTCACTCCTCGCTCCTCCTACCCCCACCTCACTCCTCGCTCTCCCTACCCCCTACCTCACTCCTCGCTCCTCCTACCCCAACCTCACTCCTCCTCGCTCCTCCTACCCCCCCCTCACTCCTCGCTCCTCCTCCCCCACCCTCACTCCTCGCTCCTCCTACCCCAACCTCACTCCTCGCTCCTCCTACCCCAACCTCACTCCTCGCTCCTCCTACCCCAACCTCACTCCTCGCTCCTCCTACCCCAACCTCACTCCTCGCTCCTCCTACCCCAACCTCACTCCTCGCTCCTCCTACCCCAACCTCACTCCTCGCTCCTCCTACCCCAACCTCACTCCTCGCTCCTCCTACCCCAACCTCACTCCTCCTCCTCTACCCAACCTCACTCCTCGCTCCTCCTACCCCAACCTCACTCCTCGCTCCTCCTACCCCAACCTCACTCCTCGCTCCTCCTACCCCAACCCCACTCCTCGCTCCTCCTACCCCAACCTCACTCCTCGCTCCTCCTACCCCAACCTCACTCCCCCCTCCTCCTCCCCCCACCTCCCTCCTCGCTCCTCCTACCCCAACCTCACTCCTCGCTCCTCCTACCCCAACCTCACTCCTCGCTCCTCCTACCCCAACTTACTCCTCGCTCCTCCTACCCCAACCTCACTCCTCGCTCCTCCTACCCAACCTCACTCCTCGCTCCTCTACCCAACCTCACCTCTCGCTCCTCCTACCCCAACCTCACTCCTCGCTCCTACCCCAACTCTCCTCGCTCCCTACCCCAACCTCACTCCTCGCTCCTCCTACCCCAACCTCACTCCTCGCTCCTCCTACCCCAACCTCACTCCTCGCTCCTCCTACCCCAACCTCACTCCTCGCTCCTCCTCCTCCGGCGACTGTCCTCGCTCCTCCTACCCCAACCTCACTCCTCGCTCCTCCTACCCCAACCTCACTCCTCGCTCCTCCTACCCCAACCTCACTCCTCGCTCCTCCTACCCCAACCTCACTCCTCGCTCCTCCTACCCCAACCTCACTCCTCGCTCCTCCTACCCCAACCTCACCCCCTCCCTCCTACCCCAACCTCACCCCTCGCTCCTCCTACCCCAACCTCAACCCCTCCCTCCTACCCCAACCTCACTCCTCGCTCCTCCTACCCCAACCTCACTCCTCGCTCCTCCTACCCCAACCTCACCCCTCGCTCCTCCTACCCCAACCTCAACCCCTCCCTCCTACCCCAACCTCACCCCTCGCTCCTCCTACCCCAACCTCAACCCCTCCCTCCTACCCCCACCCCCCGCCTCGCTCCTCCTACCCCAACCTCACTCCTCGCTCCTCCTACCCCAACCTCACTCCTCGCTCCTCCTACCCCAACCTCACTCCTCGCTCCTCCTACCCCAACCTCACTCCTCGCTCCTCCTACCCCAACCTCACTCCTCGCTCCTCCTACCCCAACCTCACTCCTCCTACCCCAACCTCACTCCTCGCTCCTCCTACCCCAACCTCACCCCTTGCTCCTCCTACCCCAACCTCACCCCTTGCTCTTCCTACCCCAACCTCACCCCTTGCTCCTACCCAAACCTCACCCCTCCCTCCTACCCCAACCTCACCCCTATCTTCCTACCCCAACCTCACCCCTTGCTACTCCTACCCCAACCTCAACCCCTTGCTCCTCCTACCCCAACCTCACCCCTCCCACCTACCCCAACCTCACCCCTCGCTCCTACCCCAACCTCACCCCTTCCTCCTCCTACCCCAACCTCACCCCTTCCTCCTCCTACCCCAACCCCAACCTCACCCCTTCCTCCTCCTACCCCAACCCCAACCTCACCCCTTGCTCCTCCTACCCCAACCTCACCCCTCGCTCCTACCCCAACCCCAACCTCACCCCTCGCTCCTACCCCAACCCCAACCTCACCCCTCCCTCCTACCCCAACCTCACCCCCACATTCCCTCCCCCGCGCTTCCTTGGCTTTCACCGCCGTCCGCGTACACAGGTGCACACGTAGACTCGTATGTACGTGCGTCGAATACAGAGTGTGAACATTACATGTACCCATTATTACACGAATAATATAATATCGTCTGAAGTGAGGACCCGCTGTCTGTATGGGGGAGTTGTGTGTGTGTGTGTGTGTGTGTGTGTGTGTGTGTGTGTGTGTGTGTGTGTGTGTGAGTGAGTGAGTGAGTGAGTGAGTGAGTGAGTGAGTGAGTGAGTGAGTGAGTGAGTGTGTGTGTGTGTGTGTGTGTGTGTGTGTGCGCGTGTGTGTGTGTGAGTGTATGTGAGTATGTGAGTGTATTTGAGTATGTGAGTGTATGTGAGTATGTGAGTGTATTTGAGTATGTGAGTGTATGTGAGTATGTGAGTGTATGTGAGTGTGCGTATACGCGTGCATGTGCATGTGCGTGTGCGAATAACAAATTCACAAACCTACGATTACACGTACGTCAATTCGCCTGCCTGTGTGTGTGTGTGTGTGTGTGCGTATCTCCCAGTGCGCGTAGGAAATGACGGCGCCAAAAAATCCTGCTTATCTTTGAGCCGAGACCAAATATAAACATTCCTCTTTCTTCCCCTTCCCCTTTCTCTTCCTCTTTCTGTTTCTCTTTCTCCCGAGGATTCCAACGTTATTTTTGAGGTTGGAGATTTTAGGAAGAAGAAAAAGAAGAAGAAAAAGAAAAAAAGGTTACGGGCGAACTTAGATTGCTATCTAGAAATTTCTCGGCATCCTTTGCCATTAGGGAGGAAGAGAAAAGAGAGAGAAAATAAGGTATTTTTAAAAGACAGGGCGGAAGGAGGGGGAGGGAGAAGGGGGAGAGGGGGAGGGGGAGGGAGAAGGCGGAGCGGCGCGGTGAGCGGTGGGCGGTGGGGGTGGGCGGGGAGAGGGGGGAGGGGGATAACGCCTACCATTTCCTGTGTCGGCGGCGTCTGCGAGCGTCTTAAGAAAGAAAGAAAAAAAAAAGAAAAAAGAGAAAAGGCGGGAGGAGGAGGAAGGAGGAGGAGGAGGAGGAGGAGGAGGAGGAGGAGGAGGAGGAGGAGGAGGAGGAGGGGAGAGAGAGACTCTTCTTACGATGCAGGTTTAACTACCACACCCCGCGCCTCATGTTGCAATCCTGAATCGAGCAACAGGACCGTCTGAATAACACCGAAATCTCGACGTCATAAAATCGGCCTCGACACCATCTGCATCGGGGGAAGTGGGAGGGGGGGTGAGGGGGAAGGGAAGGGGAGGGGAGGGGAGGGAAGGGGGAGAGTGAGAGAGAGAAGCGATACAGAGAGAGAGAGAGAGAGAGAGAGAGAGAGAGAGAGAGAGAGAGTGAGAGAAGCGATAAAGAGAGAGAAAGAGAAAGAGAGCGAGAGAGAAGTGATAAAGAGAGACAGATAAGATAAGACAGAACCAACCCCCTCCGCCCCCCGCCCTACAATACCCACCAACCCCTAACCCCTAACCCCATACCCCACCCTCCTCCCCCTCCCCCTCCTCCCCCACCCTAACCCACCACCAATCCAACCAATCCATCCAACGAAGCCAAACCAGCTGCATCGCCGCCGCGGTGAGTGCCATCTGTCCCCTCCTCCCCCATCGCACCATCTGCCGCGCCATCTGCCAACCTCCACGCCGTTAAATAAAAAGCCTCACTTCCGGACACGAGGATGGAAGAGGCAGATGATAACAGGAGATAAAAGGAATCGAAAGGATTAAAAGGGAGATGAACAGGTGTAAAGCAAGAATGAAATAAGAAAGAAATATCAATAGCATATTTCTTTTTTTTTTTAAGAAAGGAAGAGCAGAAAACGAAGGTAAGCTAACCCCCCCCAAAAAAATATATATATAATAAATAAAATTAATAATAAAAAAAAACAACGAAGCTAAGCTAACAATAATAATAATAATAATAATAATAATAAAATAAATGAACACTTATTCCTCCTTTGCTTTTAAACAATCCCATAAACTTCTTTTCTATCTTAACTTCCGCTTAATCTCGACATCCAGGAAAATTTCCTCGAGGGAATCATAACATGTTTGCTTTAATCATCTTTTTTTACTTCATTTTGCTGTTATTATTATTGTTGTTGTTTTCCTTCTGACTGATTATTCGAAGCGACCCCCCCCCCGCCCACACACAAAAAAAAAGCAAATGTACTATTGTGTGTGTGTGTGTGTGTGTGTGTGTGTGTGTGTGTGTGTGTGTGTGTGTGTGTGTGTGTGTGTGTGTGTGTGTGTGTGTGTGTATGTGTGTGTGTGTGCGCGGGCGTGCCTACATAACCCTCTCACTCCCACCCACACCCAAAACCATTCTGAAATGAATAAACAGGGAAATAAATTCTCCCATGGTAGTCATCACACAAGCACAAATCACATTTGCTTTTCTATTTGTATTTCCTACCGGCCGCTGATTCCACTCGCCTCATCCTCATCCTCATCCCCTTCCCCTTCCCCACCCTCCCCCACCCCCACAAAAAAAAACATCATAATCAAGACAATAACACGGACCCCCCCGCCAACAGCAGCGATAATAATGACAGCAATAACAATATCGCCGCGGTTACATCACCTGAGCGATGTACTCCGCGCTCTTTATTACTCAGAATAAAGCAATTCATCAAGGCTTTAATTGGGAACGAGGGAGGGGAATCCACGCACACACAAGCACACGCACACGCACGCACACACAAGCACACGCACACGATACATGCACATATACGGGGGTGTGCTTGGCTGTGCATTTACCACGCGATTATGATCCTTTTGTTGGTGGTCTGGCGCAGGGAAGCACAAGCACGCACACGCGCGCGCACACACACACACACGCGCGCACACACACACACACACACACACACACACACACACACGTACGCACAAGCACATACGCACACAGCACAAGACGCACACCACTGCTTTCCTTATCATACGTAACCACAAACAGACGCGCCACACACAACAGGACCTGACTCCCAAAAGACTACTTATCAAAGCGCCCTTATAATTTGCCTGGGGCTATTCAATCACCTTTTTCCCCTCGACCTGCCTTTCCCCTTACTTCCCTTCTCATTCCCCTCCCTGCCTGCCTCTCCCCTTCCTCTGTCCTCCTTCCCTCTGTCCTCCCTCCCCTCCAACCTCTCCCCTTCCCTTCCCTCCCCTCCCCTCCAACCTTTCCCCTTCCCTCCCTCCCTCCCTCCCATCCAATCTCTCCCCTTACTCTCCTCCCCCCCTCCTCCCTATCATTCCCCCTCCCCCCTCCCCCTCCATGAACCCTAATCAATGTAGCAATGTCTCATAAAAGAGGGAACAGCAGAATCGACTCCACCATCATCATCAACCTTAACTCACGCACGCACAAAGAGAGAAAGAGAGAGGAAAGGAGAGATAGAAAGTGGAGGAAGGGGAGAAAGAGAGAGAGGGGGTGGGGGGTAGAAAGAGAGAAAAAATATATGTATATAGATATATATATACATACATACAATACATATATATAAAATATACATATATATATATATATATATATATATATATATATATATAATATGAGAGAGGAGAGGAGAGGAGAGGAGAGGAGAGGAGAGGAGAGGAGAGGAGAGAGAAGAGAGAAGAGAAAGACAAGAGAAAGAAAGAGAGAAGAGAAGACAAGAGAAAGACAAGAGAAAGAAGAGAAAGAGACAGAGAAAAGAAAGAGAAGAGACAGACAGGTCACCACAGCCAGTCGATTCGCTTAATAAAGGATGACAAAAGGTCGCTCGGTGGCTTAGCAGTGATCATTACCGAGAAACATTTTATCTTTTATCTTGGGTCACGCATGACATTGATGGACAGCCGTCGCGAGCGAACTTCAAAGCGAAAACAAAAGAAACAAAAACGCGAAGAAAGACGAAAGAAAGAAAAGGGGAAAAAAAGAGAGCACAAATGGGGAACAAAACAAAAAAAATAAATAAATATACGGGAGAAAGAAAAATAAATATAAAGCAAACGAAAAATAAAAAAAACTGAAAACCGATTTTCTTCGACGTATAAAAGGATTTAATGTTGATGAATAATCCCCCCCTTTCCTCCCCCCCCCCTAACAATCGCCGGAGAGAGAGGTCACAGGTCACGCCCATCAAGTAGCAACTAACCTGCTCCTAAAATCAACGATAAAAATGCCGAGGCGGTGTCAGAATAAAAGACAAACGGAGTCTCGATGCGCGCAATGCAGCCGGATTCTGCAATAGTCATGCAATGATGCAAAAGGCAATAACACTGATGACAAAAATAATACTGGTAATGACGATGATGCACAGTCAACGGGGGCACGATTCGTTAATTAAAAGTAATGATAATGATGTTTGCGAAGAAAACGGCGATGTTTAATAATTAAAAAATAACGTTAATGAAAAATAGAGCTAAAAAACAACAAATAAGGATAATGACGATAACAACAACAATGATGATGCTGATGATGTCAATAGCAACAATAATAATAATCACAAGTAAACAAAAAAAAAAATAAATAAATAATAATAATAATAAAAAATAAATAAAAATAAAGACAACTTCTTCCTTCGTTGCACAAAGTCCAAGAGCGATTCCTTTTCAAGCCCGTCCTGCAGCCTGTCACCCCCCCCCCTTTCCCCCTACCCCTTACCCCATGAAACTTAATGCGAAAGTCCTCCTCCTCCTCCTCCTCCTCCCCCCCTACTCTCCCTTTCCCCCCACCTCCTATCCCTATCCTCCTTCTAATTACCTTTACAACTCATCCCTCCTTTCTTCCCTCCCTCCTTTCCCAAAACCACCTCGCTTTCCCCCTACTCCTTCCCCCTCCCATCCCCCTCCATCTTACTCCTTCCCTACAACCATCACCGTCCCTTCTTCAACCTCTCCCCCCCCACACACACACATATATATATATATATATATTATCATTATCATTATTATTATCATTATATACATACATACATACATACATACACACACACACACACACACACACACACACACACACATATATATATGTATATGTGTGTATGTGTATGTGTGTGTGTGTGTGTGTGTGTGTGTGTGTGTGTGTGTGTGTGTGTGTGTGTGTGTGTGTGTGTGTGTGTTGTCGTGTGAGGTGTGTGTAGTGTTAGTGTATGTGTGTGTGTGTATGTATATATAATAATCATTTATATATTTATTTATATTATCTATATTTCTATATATACATATATATATATACTATATATACACACACAACAGATATATATATATAATATATATATATATATATATATATATATATATATATATATATATACACATAAATATATCTATTTCACAAACTCGTGGATGCAATCTGCTCAATACTTGCCATCCTCCCGAATCTTCTCAGAAACTCTCGTCCAAGACTTAAGTATCTACGAAGGCCGATACATAAATTGTCTTGACAGGCGAGGTCATACGGCGGAGAGGAAAAGAAAACGCTGAGAAATAGGCGAATAAATGAATAAATAATTAGATGAATGAATAAATACGTAAATAAATTAATGAATAAATAAAATAAATACATAAATAAATAAATAAAAACAAATACATGCGAGAAAATTAAGTAAACAAACCAATAAAACAAACTGATAAATAAGAAGAATAACCAAAAAATAATAATGAACAAACAAACAAATACATTTCAAAAGGGCTTCCGAAACGGCAAGCAAATATACAAATAAAGAAATAAACGGATAAATGAGAGAGTGAAAATAGGCAGGTTGGGTCGTGCTTGTGACACACAACCACACGTATCCTGACGCACATGCAAGCAGAGGGAAAGCACACCGGAAAGCATTAAGGAAGAGAGCCAGGCGGTTGTAAGTCAGGCGGAGGAAGGGTGGGGAGGGGGAGAGAGAGGGAGGGTGGGGGGAAAGGAGGAGGGAGGGAGGAAGGAGGAGTGGAGGAAGGGTGGGTGGGAGAGTGGAGGAAAAGAAGGAGGAGGAGGAGGGAAGGAAGGAGTGGAGGAAAAGGAGGGAGGGAGGGAGGAAGGAGTGGAGGAAAAGGAGGAGGGGGGGAAGAATTAGCGGAGGAAAAGGAGGGAGGGAGGGTAGGAGGGAGAGAGGAAAAGTAAGAAGAAGAGGAAGAGAAAACGAAAGAAGAATAAGAAAGACAAGGACAAGAATAAGAAAAAAAAGAAAAAAAAGAGAAAATAAAGATACAAAAAAAAAAAAGAAAAAGAAGGAAGGAGAGAGAGAGGGTTTGCGCGTCCCTCGGGGCTTCCGTAATTAATACTACAGAAATCTTACAAACTCCCTTCCGCTCCTTCGGCCAGGGATGAGAGCTCCTCCTCGCTCCTTCATCCTACGCCCCCCCCCCCTCATCTCTCTCTCTCTCTCTCTCTCTCTCTCTTTCTCCCTTTCTCTCTCTCTCTCTCTCTCTCTCTCTCTCTCTCTCTCTCTCTCTCTCTCTCTCTCTCTCTCTCTTTCTCTCTATTTCTCTCTCTCTCTCTTTCTCTCTCTCTCTTCTCCTATCTATTCATTCATTCATCTATGTATCTTATTATTTCGATATCTACCTATTCGTTCCTTGATCTAATCATCCCTTTCTCTATCTAATTATCTATTGATCTATCCATCTGTTGGTTTTATTCTATCTATCAACTCGTCAAAGGGAAATAAAATAAATATTCCTCAAAATAAAATCACTTTTAAAATGAAAAAAAAAGTGTGTGAATCTTTTTGAGAGGGAAATTAATATTCGAAGAAAATAAGACGTATATATAAAAAAAAAACATGGAACTAACAGTGTATGTGAGAAACCATATAAAACTTAAGTCTAAAAACACAATCACCGTGAGGTGTATGATAACAAAAATAGATAATTATGATGATAATTAACAATAGCAATGGAACCCATATTAAACAATAGCTATTATCCTTACGATAACAATAACAGCAGAAAAGTAAAATATTAATAATGATAATGAACATAATGATAATACCAATAATAATAATAATAATAATAATAATAATAATAATAATAATAATAACAATAACAACAACAACAATAGTAACATAATATAATGACAATGATAGCAACAATAACAACAACAATGACAATACTAAAAGACAATAGTCATAATAAACGACGCAAAAATAACGCTAAAACAAAGAGAGAAAACAAAGAGAGAGAAAGTGAAAAGTGCCACAGTGCTGTTTGGGTGGAACTCGCCCTCGTCGCTGGTGGTCTCCAGGTGGATGTGGAGGAGGTGGAGGAGGTGGAGGACGACTCTTTGTGGAGCGGACGGAGAGCTCTTAGCGAAGGACATAGCTGGAGGGAAGGGAGGAAGGAAGGCGGAGGAGGAGGAGGAGGAGACAGGGAGGAAGGTAGGCGGAGGAGGGGGAGGAGGAGGGTGAAGAGGGAAGAGGGGGAAGGAGGAGGAGGGTGAAGAGGGAAGAGGGGGAGGAGGAGGAGGAGGAGGGTGAAGAGGGAAGAGGGAGAAAGATGGGAGAGGGCTAGGAGGGAGGAAGAGGGAAGAGGAGGAAGAGGGGGAGGGAGGAAGAGGGAAGAGGAGGAGGAGGAGGAGGAGGAGGAAGAACGGGGAGTAATATGAGGGGAAGGGAGATAAGGGGAAGAGATGGGAGAGGAGAGAACGTTGAGGAAGATATGAGGGAGGAAGAGGAGGAGGAACAGATGAGGAAAGAGGAGGAGGAGGAGGAAGAGACACAAGAAAAAAAGAAGACGACACAAAGACACACGGAAAAAAAACAAGACAATGAAGAAAACAGACAAAAAGAACGAAGGATAGAAAAGAAAACAGACGAGAAAGGAAGAGACAAAAACGAAACAAAAAGTGGATTAGAAGAAGAAAAAACCCAAGACGCCGAAGTGAAGCGGCGCCGTCAAAGGAAGCAATTACCTCGAAAGCCAAATAGGAAGAGGATAAAAGAAGCGAAGGAGAAAGAGAGAGAGAGAGAGAGAGAGAGAGAGAGAGAGAGAGAGAGAGAGAGAGAGAGAGAGAGAGAGAGAGAGAGAAATATATATATATATATATATATATATATATATATATATATATATATATATATATATAGAGAGAGAGAGAGAGTGAGAGAGAGAGAGAGAGGGGGGGGAGAGGGAGAGGAGAAGAGAGGAGAGGAGAGGAGAGGAGAGAGAGGGGAGGGAGGAGAGAGAGAGGGGGGGGGAAGGGGAGGGAGAGGGAGAGGAGCGAAGGGGGGAGAGAGAGAGAGAGGAGAGAGAGAGGAAGAGGAGAGAGAGGAGTGGATGAGAGAGAGAGAGAGAGAGAGAGGGAGGAGAGAGAGAGAGAGAGAGAGGGAGGGAGGGAGAGAGAGAGAGAGAGAGAGGGGGAGGGGAGGGGGAAGGGGAGGGAGAGGGAGAGAGAGGGAGAGGGAGTGAGAGGGAGAGCCGGAAAAATATTTATATATTATATATATTTACTATATCTATATATTTATATATTTATATCTATAGATATATATATGATGAGAAGATGAGAGAGAGAGAGAGAGAGAGAGAGAGAGAGAGAAATAGAGAGAAACGTCAATACAACTTTCAATTACTAACCGAACAACAAACGGATGGTCAAACAAACAAAAATGCACACGGGAGTAAACAAACGCACAAGAAAAAAACAAAACAAAAAACAAAAATAACCAGAGCGTGAGTTGACGAGGGGGAGAGAGGATGGGTGGGGGGAGAGGGGGAGGGGGGTAAACGAGCAAGAGGTCAAGTATTTAAAGAGAAGGCAACGTTATATGCGCCGGCTATCAATCACACCCCCTGAAGGGCCCCAGCTTGTCTCCCCCCACCATCCCCTCCCTTCCTCAAGCCCAAAGGAAGACCACCCCCACCTTTCCCCCCACCATCCCCTCCCTCCCCCCTCCCTACCTCTACTGTGATATCCCCCTCTATAACACTCCCCCCTCCTCCTCCCTCCTCCCTCCTCCCCCACCCTCACCCTCTTAATCCCCCTCCCTCATCCCAACCCCCTCTCCCCCTCCACCATCGTCCAATCTGCTTTTTAACCCCCCACCCCCACCCTCACCCCACCCCACCCCTACACAGAAAGCCTGGTCGAGAGGATCCGTATGAATAAGCAATGAATAAGCAGTGAATAAGCAGTGAATAAGCAGTGAACAACGGCGATGAACGGGGTGTATGGTCGCCGCAATTACCCATCGTCCGGGAGCCTCTTCACGCCCACTCCACGCCCAGACGTAGGCCCAAGAGAGGGGGATCCACGCCCGAATTCCATGCCTCGTCAACTCCGCTCTCTCCTTTCCACCTCTTTTCCCGATCCCTTTCTTCTGTTCCTCCTTCCCTCTCTTTTTCTTCCGTTCTCTCTCGCTCGTTCTCTCTGTTTCTCGCTTTCTTTCTTTCTCTCTCTCTCTCTCTCTCTCTCTCTCTCTCTCTCTCTCTCTCTCTCTCTCTCTCTCTCTCTCTCTCTCTCTCTCTCTCTCTCTCTCTCATCCCCGATTCTCTTGCTTCATACTCTCCTCATCATCCTACCTCGCTATTCCTCCTACTTTTCTGTCCGTCTTCTCGTTCCTCCCTTCAATTCCTTTGCTTTTTGCCTTTTTGCTGCAACACTCCACCCCGAATTCTGTAGATCTCTTTACCCTCTTCTGTCCACCTCTCTTTTCCTTCTCTTCCCTCCTCTCTCCTCCCTCCTCCTCTCACCCCTTTT
>NW_028234442.1:21658962-21676912 GCF_977035675.1 Penaeus japonicus
TCTTTATTCTCTCTCTTTCTTTTTATGGTGGGGGGGGGGGGGGGGGGGGGGGGTGGGGGGGGGGGGGGGGGGGGGGGGGGGGGTGGGGGGGGGGGGGGGGGGGGGGTATTTTGGTAGGTTTTTTTTTTTTTTTTTTTTTGAGAGGGTGTTTTATTTTTTTTCCTTTTCTTTCTTTTGCCTCTT
Organism: Penaeus japonicus; assembly: GCF_977035675.1. Classification (NCBI taxonomy): domain Eukaryota; kingdom Metazoa; phylum Arthropoda; class Malacostraca; order Decapoda; family Penaeidae; genus Penaeus; species Penaeus japonicus. The sequence goes on from NW_028234442.1 coordinate 21,659,146, forward strand.
TTTTTTATGTGGTTTTCGTTTTATTTTCCGTTTTCCCCTATTTCCTATTCTATCTCCTTCACCATCCTCCATCTCTTCCACCTCCTCCATTTCCTTTCTCTCCACCTCCGCCTTCCTCTTCCTTTCTCTACACCTCCGCCTCCCTCTTCCTTTCTCTCCACCTCTTCCTTTTCCTCTTCCTTTCCCTCCACCTCCACCTCCATCTCTATCTCCATCTCCATCCCTACCTCCCGTCCCTGTTTGAATCAAAATAAAAGAATATCTAGACTCGCCTGTACCACGCCAATATACAAATATAAAAACACAAAAATATACGACCTTAAACCCGAAAATAACAAAAGGAGAAAGAGAACGAAAGATAGATAAATAGACAGATAGATAGATAGATAGAGAGGGAGTGGGAAGATGGGGAAGAAAGGGAGGGAGAAGGAGAAAGGGAAGAACAGCAAAGGGTAAGATTGAAGACAAGGATGGATGGAGAGAGAAACAGAAACAGCCAGAAAAAAAGAAAACAAGAAAAGAAAAAAAACAGAATACGAAAAAATAGAAAATATAACGAGAAAAAAAGGAGAGAACGAAAACCAACAAAAAATAAAAAAAATAAATAAATCCAGAAAAGGTAGCAAGCACCCGACATGCCTCGAAAAAAGAGCTTCCAATCGGGGAGAGAAACTGCCCCCATCCACGCCCGCAGACGACAATAAGGTGGGCGCACCCGGGTGACCATTCAAACGCCCCCCCACCCCCACCCCCCCATCCCCAACCAGAGAGATGCTTGGAATAAATATTTTTTGGGAGGAAATCATTTTTATTTTATCTTGTGCGTGGGATGGGGTGGGGTGGGGTGGGGGAAGGGGGAGGGTAGGGTTTTTTTGACTGGTGGGGAGTGGGGTGGATTGGGATGGGTATGTTTTTGTGCGTGTGCGTGCGTGCGTGTGTGCGTGTGCGCGCAACGTATGCATGTGCAAGCATGCATATATGTGCACATATATCTATACAATTCCTCTTGTCTCTTGCCTCTCCCTTTCTCCAAACCGAAAAACCGCCACGAAAGCCCCCCCCCCTTCCCCCCCCCCCCCCCCCCCCCCCCCTAAAAAAAAAAAAAAAATCCGAGTGTCAATCTCAGGCGTTTCAAACAGCACAAAACGGACACAAGTGAGGGATCGATTCTCCGATTCCGTCTCTCCTCCGCCCACTCGTGCTTCCGAGGTGTAACTCCAACACCTGCGCCGCCCACATGCCGCTCCTGGGCCTTCGCTTCTCTTTTCTCTTATTCCTCTTGCGTGTTTTCTTCTCTATGTTATTCTTTTTGGCTTTCTTATTCTTTTTCTTTTTCTTCTCCTCGTCCTTGTTTTATCACATTTTTCGTTAATTTCTTCTCTCTTTTTCATACTCTTTCCACTCTTCTCCTGTTGTATCTTCCCCCTTCCCTCTCTCTCCTCCTCCTCCTCCTCTTTCCTCCCTTCCCCTCTCCCCTCCTCCTCTTAATCTTCCTCCTATTCTTCTTCTTCTCCTTCTCCCTCCTCCTCTTCTTCTTCTTCCTCCTTCTCCTCCACCTCTACCCCCCCCCCCCCACCAGCCGATTCAAACCCTTTTCCCAATACTTTCCCAACTCCCGTATTCGAAGCTTTAAAACCCCGACGAAAACCCCTCCGTGGTGTCTACCGGACTGTCCTCAACCCCTCGATCGACACCTCGATTTGGGGTTTGTTTCGGTTGAGGTTTGGTCTCTCTCTTATTCCTTCTCCGTCCCCTCCCCCCCTTTTTATCTCTATTCGCTTTTGCTTCTTCCCTCTTGTTCTGGGCTTCGCTTATTCCTGTTCGAACTGGTAGGATCTTTTATCAGCGCCATCATCCTTATCTTGTTATGTCTTTTCTTCTTCCTCCTCTCTCTACTCTTCGCTTTTTCTTTCTTGCTTCCTCATATTCCTCTTCCTTCCTCCTTCCCCTTACATCATCTCTTTCTCCGTCTTTTCTTTCCTCCTCTCTTTCTCCATCCACTTTATCCTCTTCTCTGCCTCCATCCTCTCTCACCTCCTCTCTTGCCTCCTCTTCCTCCATCCTCTCTTTCCTCCTCTTCCTCCATCCTCTCTTTCCCCCTCTTCCCTCCTCTCCATCCTCTCTTCCCTCCTTCCTTCCCAAACCATCAGACAGACAGACAGACAGACACACACACTTCCACCCCCCCCCCCACATCGCTTCCCTCCCCCTCCCCGTCCCGAACCTCGCGTTTCCCGCCCGCAGAGTTAAAATGGGAGCCCCCCTCAAAATTAATTAATTCATTACATAGCTCATTAACGCAACAAAACGTTCCAGAAGAATATTTCAAATACGGAGATTAGCGAGAAGAGCTGGTGATTTTTCCCCTCAAAGCCATGTGTAAAGTGTTTATTTTTCATATTTAATTTTGATTAAATGTGGTTTCATTAATTGCATACATACATATTTTTTTGATTTGATATATTCGATTCTAATCATTTTTCATTAAATAAATTGGCTTCTTAATCATCTATACAAATTTGATTAGATTGATCAAATATGGCTGCCTTGAGAGCTGTCTTCGTTTCATACTTCTTGTCTCCTCCTTCCCTCTGTCTCTTCTCCCCTCTCTCAATTCCTTTCCACCACCACCTCCGCGTACCCTCCCTTCTCCCCTCTAATGAGTACCAGGTAAGAGAAGTTCCCCCTTGCACCCCCCACTCCTCCTCCTCCTCCTCCTCCTCCTCCTCCTCCTCCTCCTCCTCCTCCTCCCCATCTCTCCCACTCCCCATCTCTCCCACTCCCCATCTCTCCCTCCTCCCTCTCCCCATCTCTCTCTCTCCCTCCCCCTCCTCCCTCCCCTCCTCCCTCTCCCCATCTCCCTCCTCCTCCTTCTCCTTCTCCCCATCCCCTCCACCCCCACCCCTACCCCCCTCTCCATCCTCTCCTCTTTGCCTCCCCATCCCCTCTATCCCCACCCCCACCCCCCTCTCAATCCTCTCCTCTTTGCCTCCCCCACCCCCACCCCTCTCCATCCCCTCCTCCTCCTCTAAAAACACTTACCGCAGGAGCGAGAAGTGAAGACCGATTATCGGCTATTAATCGTACTGACGCGTTTTTCTTTTTCTTTTTTTTTGAGGGGGTGGGGGTGGGGGTGGGGGGTTGGGGGCGAGGGAGGCGTCGAAATCGACTGCAACGGCGACGCAATCTGGATGGGAGGGAGGGGAGGGGAGGGGGGGATGGAGAGAGAGACGAAGAGGGGGAGGAGAGGAGGGAGGGAGGAGGTGGAGGAGAGGAGGGAGGGAGGAAGGGGAGTAGAGAGAGAGGGGGGGGAGGAGGGAGGGGAGTAGAGAGAGAGGGGGGGAGAGAAAGACGAAGAGGGGGGGGAAGGAGGGATGGGGGGTAGAGAGAGGGGGGGAGGATTGAGAAAATGAGTGGAAGAAGGTGAGGAAGAGGGAAGGAGGGGCAGAAAGAGAGAGAGCGAGGAAGACAGAGGGATGGAGGAAAGAGAGAGGGAATGGGTGGGAAGAAAGGGAGGAAGAAGGGAAGGAAAGAGAAAAAGAGAGAAAGGAGGGAGGGTAGCAGATAAAGGAGGATGGAAGGGGCAGAAAGGAGGGAGGGAGGGATAGAAAGGAGGGGAGGGAGGGGTAGAAAGGAGGGGAGGGAGGGGTAGAAAGGAGGGAGGGAAGGAAATGAATAACAGAAGGGTGCCAAAAGAGAAATAAGAACTACGAAAACACAATAAATCCCACAAAAAAATAAGAGAAAAAAAACACACAAACAAGAGAAGAAAAAAAAGTCAAAGCCACGAACGAAAACGAAAACGAAAACGAAAAAATCTAAAAAAAAAAAAAAAAATCCAAAGCCCGCAGAAGGAGAAGCCCCCCCCAAAAAGCACAAAAGGAAGACCAGGAAAGACGACAGACGCAGAAAAGCAGAGCCTTCGGAGCGAAAAGCGGAAAGCAGGACGCGTCAGCAGGGAACAAGAGGAGTCGAGATAACAAGTCGCTCCCGGTGCCTGAGGAGCGAGTTGTGAACAGGACGACAAGAGGACAAGGAAGAGGGAAAGGGGGGAGAAGAGAGGAAGAGGGAAGGGGGGAGAAGAGAGGAAGAGGGAAGGGGGGAGAAGAGAGGAAGAGGGAAAGGGGGAGGGAGGAAGAGGAAAGGGGGAGGGAGGGAGAAGAGAGGAAGAGGAATGGGGGAGGGAGGAAGGAAGAGGAAAGGGGGAGGGAAAGGAGGAAGAGGAGGGGGGAGGAAGAGGAAAGGGGGAGGGAAAGGGGGAGGGAAAGGGGGAAGGAGGAAGGAAGAGGGAAAGGAGGGAGAAGAGAGGAAGAGGGAAGGGGGGAAGGGGGGCAGGGGAGAGGATGAGGGGAAGGGAGGCAGGAGAGAGGAAGAGGGAAGGGGTGAGAAGAAGAGGGAAGGGGGGAGAGGAAGAGAGGAGGGAGGCGGAGGAGAGAGGAAGAGGGAAGGGGGCAGGGGGGCAGGAGAGAGGAAGAGGGAAGGGGGGAGAGGAAGAGAACAGGGAGGCGGAGGAGAGAAAAATAGGGAAAAGGGGGAGTAAAGAAGGGGAGGGAAGGGCGTAAAGAGGAGAAAAGGGGAAAATAAAAAGGGGAAAAAGGGGAGGAAAGGGAGTAAAAACAGAGAAAGGGGGATGAAGGAGGAAAGAAGGACAGAAGAAAAGGAAGAAAAAAAAAATGCCCCCCCAAAAAAAAGAAAAAAAAAGAAAAAAGAAAATCAGACCATCCCAAGAAAGCAGAAAGCAGAAAGCAGAAAGCAGAAGCAGCTCCTATCCCATCTGTCTCGATGTCCTCGTCCGCGCTAACAAATGACGGTAAAAGTTATCGGGAAAGCGGCAAGATCCGATATACACGAGACTGAATATTTCGGAAGAAAAGAGAGAGGGGGGACAGGGGGAGGAGAAGGGTAGGAGGGTGAAGAGTTAGAGGAACAGGGACGGGGTAGAGGGAGAGAGAGAGAGGGTAGGGGGTAGAGAGAGGGAGGGAGGGATGGAGGGAGGGAGGGAGGGAGGGAGAGAGAGAGGGTAGGGGTAGGGGGTAGAGGAAGGAGGGAGGGAGGGAGGGAGAGAGAGAGATATTAAGAGAGAGAGAGAGAGAGAGAGAGAGAGAGAGAGAGAGAGAGAGAGAGAGAGAGAGAGAGAGAGAGAGAGAGAGAGAGAGAGAGAGAGGGAGAGGGGGGGAGGAGAGAGAGAGAGGGGGAGAGAGAGAGGGAGAGGGAGAGGGAGGGAGGGGGAGAGAGAGAGAAAGAGAGAGAGAGAGAGAGAGAGAGAGAGAGAGAGAGAGAGAGAGAGAGAGAGAGAGAGAGAGAGAGAGAGAGAGAGAGAGAGGGAGGGAGAGAGAGAGAGGGGGGGAGCAAGGAAGAGAGATAGAGATATATATATAGCGAGAAAGAGAGATGAACTTCCTACGAGATGTCTAGCAATTTTTCCTTTTGATTGCCTTATGTTGTACAAACAAGCAAGCTCAAGTAATGAGAAAAAAACTCATTCCCGACGATAGACTAACAAACAAACAAATGCACGCACAAGGTCCACCCCCACCCCCCTTCGCCACCTGCAAGCAAGCACTACAAGAAGATTCTGATTCTCTTTTATACCTTTTCCTTTTTCTTTTTTTTTTCTTCTTCTTCTTCTCCGGGAGACAAAAGACAGCGCGCAAGTTTAAGACGCTTGACTGCTGATGCCTGAGGAGAGCCAGCTGCCAGGATGAGGCAAGGGTGAGGGTGAGGCAAGGATGAAGCAAATAAAGAGGCAAGGGTGAAATAAATGAAGAGGCAAGGGTGAGGCAAGGATGAAGCAAATAAAGAGGGAAGGATGAAGCAAATAAAGAGGGAAGGATGAAGCAAATAAAGAGGCAAGGATGAAGCAAATAAAGAGGGAAGGATGAAGCAAATAAAGAGGCAAGGATGAAGCAAATAAAGAGGCAAGGGTGAGGCAAAGAGGAGGCAAGGACGAAGCAATGAAGAAGCAAGGACGAAGCAAACAAGGAGGGAGTACAGAAGCGGTAGAGATGAAACAAAGGTAAATCAAAGAAGCAAGGGTGAGGGAAGGAAGAGGCAAGGACAAAAAGAAGAAGCAAGGTTCGGGCAAAACAAGGATGTAGTACAGAAGATGCAAGATAAGGCAAAGGAGAAAGCAAGACTGAAGCAAAGAAGAAAGCAAGGACGAAACAAAACAAAACAAAAAATAAAAAAGCACCAAGAGTGAAGCAAAGAAGAAACAACGATAAAAAAAAAGCAACAACACGACAAAGAACAAACAAAAAAAAACAAGAAAAAAACAAAAAAGAAAACGAACCAAAGACGACTTAAAGGAAACTAGCGCTGACTCGAAAGACGCGCTGTCGATATCCACCCCCCCCCCGTACCCCGTACCCCCTTACCCATCACCCCCCCCCCCCAAACTCCTCACCCCCGCGGGCAGACAGGCCTTCCCGACGGCTCGTCACGAGTCGGCCGTCTGTCTCTGTCAGCGGGTGCGATAGTCGGCTCGATTTCCCGCTGTCTAATCGTGCTGTCGATGCTATTCTTGTTTTTTTTTTCTCTGTCTTTGTGTCGTTTTTTTTTCTTCTGTTGTCGTTTTTTATCTGTTGCACTTGACTCTTCCCGTTTTCTGTATTATTCTGCTGTGATCTTTGTTGATATTATCAAGTCGATTCGATTCATTCGTTTTTTTTTCAATGTCGTTGATTCCTTTTCGTATTCATATCCTCGCTTCCCTTCTCCGGATTTTTTGTTACATTTCCTCCATCTCCTCCTTCCTCTTCGACCTCTTGCTCTTCCTCCTACTCTTTCATCCTTCTTCCTCCAACTACCTCTTCCTTCTTCCTTCTTCCTCCTCTTACCCCTCTCCCCCTACTCCACTTCCTCCCTCCTCCCCTCCCCCCTACCAGATCCCTCCTCCACACCTCCCCCGCCCCCCTCCTCCACATCTCCCCTTCCCCTTACCCCACCCCTTCTCCTCTACCCCCTACCCGCCTTCCCCCTCTCCCCCCTACCCCACTTCCTCCCTCCTCCCCTTCCCCCTACCCCACCCCACCCGTCCTCCACACCTCCCCTTCCCCCAACCCCAGCCCACCCGTCCTCCACCCTTCCCCCAACCCCACCCCATCCCCCAGCCTCCCCACCCCACCCCATCCCCCAGCCTCCACACCACCACCACCCCACCCTTCCCCCAACCCCACCCCACCCCTCCTCCACCCCTCCCCGCAACCCCAATTCCGCGTGCCGCCTCTCCTTCTCATCTTCCCTTCCGCTTCTCCGTCATCCTTTCCCCAGTATATACGACCGAGAAGCGACGGCTGGCGGGAATACCTGTTGCATAATGATAAGGCCTTTGCCACAACTCGAAGTTTTTTTTTTTTTCCTCCTCCCTCTCTCCCTTTTTTTTCTCTCTTTCTTATTTCCTTTTTTTCTCATAGAAGTTTACCCCCCCCTCCCCCTCTCCTTTTTTTCTCTCTTTCTTTCTTATTTCCTTTTTTCCTCATCGAAGTTTCCCCCCCCCCCTCTCCCTCTCCTTTTTTTTCTCTTTCTTATTTTTCTTTTTTTCTCATCGAAGTCTTCCCCCCCCCCCTCCCCCTATCCTTTTTTTCTATCTCTTTCTTATTTTCTCTTTTCTTTCTCACCTATCCCTAACCCCTGCCTGCCTTCTTCCCCTACGTCACCTGATTCCTTTTGCGAAGTATAGGGGAATTGGCGTGGCACCGAAGAATAAGTCTTGTGTGCCTTTACATGCCTGTGGTGTGTTTATTATGCACGCGCGTGGAAGTACATGTGACCGCAAACAGACATATATGCACGCACAAGTAGACACGCGCAGGTACGAACATGTACATACATATGCACACAAGCACAAATACAGACACACGCACACAAAAAAATAAAAAAGAAACACACACGGGAAAAAACGAGCAAACTCAATAAACCACATAAATCACACGAAATACAAAACAGAATAAATCGAAAATATACAATAGTAAAAAAAAAACATACCAATAAACGAGAGACAAATTTTACTCTCCCTCTAGCTTCCACCCACCCCCACTCCCTCACCTCCCCCACCCCCACCCCCACACCTACCTTCCCCCCACTCTCAACATCTGAACCAATATCGGCAATAAATGCTGACCCGTGGAGTGCGAGGACCGTAGACTTTTGTGATGGAGGAGTGTGGAAGACGGCCTGAAGAGACGAGCGGGGGGGGAGGGGGGGGGGGGGGGGGGGGGGGTGGGGCGAGGCATTAGATAGGGGAGGGGCGTAGAGAGGAGGGGGGAGGGGCGTGGAGAAGAAAGGGGAGGGGCGTGGAGAGGAGGGGGGAGGGGCGTAGAGAGGAGGGGGGAGGGGCGTAGAGAGGAGGGGGGGAGGGGCGTTGAGAGGAGGGGGGAGAGGCATAGAGAAGATAGAGGAGGGGCGTAGAGAGCAGAGGGGGGGGGTGAAATGGAAAGAGAGATTGAGATCATCCCAGGGAGGAGAGGAAAACGGAAGATAAACGGAGAATATGAGAAAACGTGGCGAGAAAACTTAGAAGACGAATAGCTTAAACAAAAATAAAAGAATGATAAAAGAAAATAATATAAGGTAATAAAAAAGGAGAATTATAACATAAATCAAGATAATAAGGATAAATGTGCAAAGACAGAAAAAGAAAGGAAAGAAACGGAGAAAAGGAAAAAGAAAGAAAAAAAAATGAAGGGTTAGGTGGAAAGGATGAATAATGGTGGGGGGGGATAGAGGGGGGGGAAGGGGGGGAAGATAAAGGGTAATAGGAAGGGTGGGGAGACAGAGGGGAAGTAGGAAGGGGGAAGAGGTAGAGGGGAAGTAGGAAGGGGGAAGAGGTAGAGGGGAAGTAGGAAGGGGGAAGAGGTAGAGGGGAAGTAGGAAGGGGGAAGAGGTAGAGGGGAAGTAGGAAGGGGGAAGAGGTAGAGGGGAAGTAGGAAGGGGGAAGAGGTAGAGGGGAAGTAGGAAGGGTGAAGAGGTAGAGGGAAATAAGAAGGGTGAAGAGGTAGAGAAGTAGGAAAGATGGGAAAAAGGAAGCGAAGAAAGAGTGAAGAGTGGAAGGATAACAAGGGTAGAGAGATAGAAGCAAGAAGAGAAGCGCAGATGTGGGGGTAGGGTGGGGGTAGGAGTGGGGTGGGGGGGCGGGGAAAGGGGCGGGGGAAAGGGGCGCTGTGGGGAGCAAGCCTTTGAAGCAGGACACAGCTGTGGGCGAGAAGCTCGTTGCATGCAAGATGAAACGGGGGGGGGGGAGAATGGCAAAGGATCGAGAGCAAGGAACGAGAAAAGTGGCGAAGGAAATGCAGCATAAATGACGATGTATACATTGCTATTTAGGCAAATGGAGGCGGGGATGAAAGTGTGTGCATGGGAGGAAGCAAGAGAATTGCGTGTGCGTGTGTGTATGTGTGTGCTTGTATGTGTGTGTGCTTGTATGTGTGTGTGTGTGTGTGTGTGTGTGTGTGTGTGTGTGTGTGTGTGTGTGTGTGTGTGTGTGTGTGTGTGTGTGTTTGTGTTTGTCTGTGTGTGTGTTTGTCTGTGTTTGTGTGCGTACGTGAGGGAGGGAGGGAGGGAGGGAGGGAGGGAGGGGGGAGAGGGAGGGAGGGAGGGAGAGAGAGAGAGAGAGAGACAGAGCGCGAGAGAGACAGAACAATCGAGCACAAGCAAGCTAGCGAGCGACACAAACAAACGAAACCGGCAAAACAAAACAAAACAAAACAAAAACGATAGAGAATAACAAAGACAACAAAGAGCAGAACAGAGCGCCAATGTCACAAAAACACCACCAGCAATGGAGCACAGCCTCGGAGCTCTCAAATATAATGAGGAAAAAAGACAGCATAATACACCAACCAGCAAGAGGCAAGAGGCAAGAGCTCGCACTTTGCATATCCTGTTTGTTTGTTCCGGAGAAACGAATCCCGTTGGAAGAAGCAGAGGAGGAGGAGGAGGAGGAGGAGGAGGAGGAGGAGGAGGAGGAGGGAGGAGGATGATGGTAGGTGGAAGGAGGTGGAGGAGGAGGAAGGAAGAGGAGGAGGTGGGAGGAGGAAGGAGGAGGTGGGGGGGGAGAAGGAGGAGGAAGGAGGTGGGAGGAGGAGGGAGGAGGAGGAGGAGGAGGAGGAGGAGGAGGAGGAGGAGGAGGGAGGAGGAGGAGGGAGGAGGATGATGGTAGGTGGAAGGAGGTGGAGGAGGAGGAAGGAAGAGGAGGAGGAAGGAGGATGATGAGGAGGAAGGAGGATGATGATGAGGAGGAGGAGGAGGAGGGAGGAGGGAGGAGGAGGAGGAAGGAGAGAGAGGAGAGGAGGGAGGAGGAAAGAGGAGAGTGAGGAGAGGAAAGAAGAGGAGGGAGGAGGAAAAGAAAAAGATAAAAATATATAATGCATATATAGCCACATGGCAGAATAAAAACGAAAGACAAGAAAACGGTTTCAAAAGCCTCCAGGTATTCGTTTTCAGTTCATGGATGGATAGATGGATGGAAGACGAATATGAAATAGACAAGGAGATGTAGCGACGGATACATAAAGGGACAGAGAGAGATGGGTAGACTGACAGATCGAAATACATATCCATCTTACACTTAAAATAAAAATATCCCCACAGTCGCCAGAAAAAAAAGAGCAAGAGCTACGAGATCCTCCCAACCTCCCCACAAAACCTCGCCCCCACCCAACCCCAACCCCCACCCTCACCCCAACGATCACCGCGGGCACAAATCCAGGCCAAACTTATTCTTGTATACAAATAAGGCGACGCAAAACCCGAAAGGCCCCGGATGAACGTCTCGAAACCTTCTCCCTCCCTCCCTCCCTCCCTCCTCTCCCACACTATACTATTTCCCTCCTTCCCTCCCTCCCTTACTTTACCCTCCCTCCCCTTACTTTACCTACCTACCTACCTACCTACCTACCTACCTACCAACCCATCCACCTACCCACCTCACCTACCCACCCCACCTACCTACCCACCCATCCATCCATCCAGCCACCCTCCCTCCCTTCTTCCCTCCCTCCCTCCCCTCCCTCCTCCCCTCCCTCGAAGAAAACGCAACAAGGGCCATTTTCTTATAGACTTTCCGTCACATCTTAGCCCGTGCGGACACTTTTATTTATAGCCATCTCGAGACTATGTGCAGATTTACATTGAGAGCGAGAGTAAGGAGTGAAGTGCACCCGTCGCCAAGGACTAGTCTCCCGAGCTTGCCCAGTGGGATTTTCGCACTTAGGGTACGCCGAAACGAGGAAGGACATTTTTTTTTAACCCTCTCCTTCACCCTCTCTCTCCCTCTCTCTCCCTCTCTCTCTCTCTCTCTCTCCCTCTCTCTTTTTTGGACGACCACAAAGTTGGAGTAGCACTCTTTTTTTAATGTTTAGTTTCACCACAGCATTTTCTGGATTTCGCAAATGCTCTACAAACAAGCTAGCAAGTAAATATGCGTATACACATAGCATGTATTTGCTGATGGTACTCCACAGGCTTTGCTCCATTTCCTTTTTTTTTCTTGAATGGGGGAAGGGGAGAGGGGGGAAGAGGGAAGGGAAGGGAGTGAGAAGGCGAATAGAGAAAGGAAAAAGGAGTAAGGGAGGGAAAAAGAGAAGTTAGGGGGGAGAGAGGGGAGGGGGAATAGAGGAGGGGGGAGAGGGGAGGGGAAAGAGGGAAGAGGGGATGTGGGACGTGGGAGGGGAAGAGGGGAGGGGGAGAGAAGGGGTGTCAGGAGGGGAGGAGGAGGATTGAGAAAGGAGGGAGGGAGATGGGAGAAGAGGAAAATGGAGGAGGAGGAGGAAGGAAACTCGTGGGAAAAAGGAAAAAAAGGAATAAGAAAGAGATACGGGAGAATAGCAAAGAAGACGAAAGGCAAGGAATGGAGGAAAGGGAAGAAGAAACCTACCTACCTACCTATCCACCACCCCTCCCCACCCTCCCCCTTTCCCCCCCTTCCCCTCCACATACACATCAATCCATCACTCAATCCACAAACATACACAACCACGAGGTTATCCAATTACACCAGCCCAGCCCACCAAAGCCGCGATTTTAATCCAAATAATCTTCCCCCTCTTTGCCCGCTTCCCTCCTCCTTTCACAATCCTTTCAATCCTCCATTCACGAAGGTCAAACACGCGCCTATTCAACCCTTCCATCAATTAACGTCCGCCGCTGACTTCAATCTATCATTGACGAGATTGCCTAAAATTGCAGCGGACGGAAAAAATGCCCTTCTGCTTGGGTGTTGTTGAGGGGGGAGAGGGGAGGGGGAGGGGGAGGGGGAGGGAGGGAGGGAGGGGAGAGGGATTGGGGGAGGAAGAGAGGGAGAGGAAGAGAGGGAAAGGGGGAACTTCCGAGAGGGGGAAAACACTCTCGAGAGGGAGAGAGGGGGAAACACTACCGAGAGGGAGAGGGAGAGGGAGAGGAAGAGAGGAAGAAGGGGTACCTTCGAGAGGGAGAACTTCCGAGAGGGAGAGAGGGATCTTCCGAGAGGGAGAGAGGGATCTTCCGAGAGGGAGAGAGGGAGAGGGGGAACTTTTGAGCGGGGGTCCACTCTCGAGAGGGAGAGAGGGGAAACACTACCGAGAGGGAGAGGGAGAGCGGGAGAAGAACATAAGGGTTAGAAGATGAAAAAAAGAAGAGAAAAAGAAGATAAAAAAAAGTAAAAAAAAAACACCCTCACCCCACCACCACCCAAAAGAGAGAGAGAGAGAGAGAGAGAGAGAGAGAGAGAGAGAGAGAGAGAGAGAGAGAGAGAGAGAGAGAGAGAGAGAGAGAGAGAGAGAGAGAGAGAGAGCGAGAGAGAGAGAGAGGAAAAAAAATCGGGGTCTCGATTTTCCTTCGCGTCTCAAGTTCCGAAGTCTGGGGCCCCAAGACATGCCAAGGAATGTTCTGGGCGATTTTCAGATCCCGCGGACAAAGCTCCTTGCGAGGCGTCTTCTGGAAGCATGGCTGAACTCCAGTCGCCGGATCGCAATGTCTTCAAAGGAACCGCGGCTCATTCCCGTCGCCTCGCCTCGCGCCTTTCGGTTCTGCGTTCTAAATACGAAGTCATTCGAAAACGGTAATGCGCAGATGGATGTGTGCGGGGGGGGGGGGGGGGGGATTGTGTGTCTGTGTGTGTGTGGGGGGGGGGGGGGTGTGTGTCTGTGTGTGTGTGTGTGTGTGTGTGTGTGTGTGTGTGTGTGTGTGTGTGTGTGTGTGTGTGTGTGTCTGTGTCTGTCTGTGTCTTTGTCTGCCTGTCTCCATTGCCTGTGGGGTGAGTTCTTTTTTTATTTTTCTTTCTTTACTTTTTCCTTGAGGTATTATGATTTTTGTGTGGTTTGTGCGTCTTAGAAAGGGTGCCTGATGTTTTGTCTTTTTTGTGTATAAAATTATTTTCCAAGACCTTTTTTTGTATACTTTCTCCCTCTCCTTAAACCGGTCTCTCACTCCTTCACCCCACCCCCTCATCATTCTCTCCTACTCCTCTCCTAATTCTCATTCGTTCCCTCATATCCGACCCATATTTCTCTCCCCTCTCGTCTCTCTCTCATCTTTCATCCCCTCTCTTTCCCACTCTATCACTCCCCCCCCCCCCAGCCCTTACTCCCCCCGCCCTGCATCGACCCCCTGCCTTTTTAACCCTGTCACGAGGTCCAGGCGATATTTACTGTTATCGCGTCCCGGCCTAGCGCGGTAGTCCCTGTCTGTCCCATTAACCTCGTGTCATCTGCATTACCCAACGGCTGAACTAGTTATCTGCTTATTAATTTATCTTCTCTCGTTTACATGAATTGCTTGTTCGTCAGTGTTGCTTTTCACATCGTTATCTATTTTTCTTTTCTCTGTCTCTGTGCCTTTCTCTATCTCTATCTCTCCGTCTCCATCCCTTCTTCCTCTCTCTTTCCCTCTCTCCCTCTCTCCCTCTCTCCCTCTCTCCCTCTCTCCCTCTCTCCCTCTCTCCCTCCCTCCCTCCCTCCCTCTCTCTCTCTCTCTCTCTCTCACCTCATCCCCCTCCCACCCCCCGTGTGAGCTTGTATGAGGTTAGTTAGATGTTAATTAAAGTCAGATTAACATGTCTCTCCTCCTCCACTCCTAGGACCCCCCTTGCTGGCTCCTAACCTCACCCTTACACCCTGAGACAAAAGAAACCACCCTTTCGACTCATATTTCCTTAAGAAGAAATTACACTCAAAACAATTCACTCGCAGCCCCTGACCCTAAGCAAACTCCATACTTGATCCTTAAGGACAGCATACTAGGGACCTTACGCCCTGAAGCCTTATCCGCTGACAATCGTACATCACCCTTTGGAAAAATCCTTGCTTACCTCTTACCTCTCCTCCTCTTATTATTATTATCCGAATTCTCATTTCTCTTCTCTCCTCTTCTTTCTCCATCCTTCATCCTTCAACTTTCTTTACCTTCCACTACCTCCCTTCCAGCCCACAAAACCATCCTTCTTCCAGAAACACTGCTGCTGCTGCTCTCTCTCTCTCTCTCTCTCTCTCTCTCTCTCTCTCTCTCTCTCTCTCTCTCTCTCTCTCTCTCTCTCTCTCTCTCTCTCTCTCTCTCTCTCTTATGTGTCTCTTTCTTCTTTCTCTGTTTCTGTCTCTCTCTGTCTCCATAAGCCTCCCCTTCTTCCACCTCACATATCACTCCCCCCTCCCCCCTTCCTCATAACCCCAACTTACCCCCCTTCTTCTTCCACCCTAACCCCTCCCCTCCTCCACCCCCACTTACCCCCCTTCTTCCTCCTTGCCCCTCCCTCCTCCCACAACTCCACCCTTACCCCCCCTCTTAGCTCTCTCCCCCACCCTATACCCCCCCCACCCCACCATAACCCCTTTTTACCACCCTAACCTTCCCTTTTCCACACTGGCTTCACTTACCCTCCGCCCTTAAATCTCTTATAATCCGAGCAATAAATCCCCCTCCCCCTCCACCCCCACCCCCACCCCACCCCCACCTCCTACCCCAACCCCCAACCCCCAACCCTACCGACCGGATCACATAATTCCTTACCTCGAGTGTTTGTACATCCACTCCATAATTTCCAGAATTCTTGCTCTTGTGTACATATTTACACGCGCGCGCACACACACACACACATACACACACACATATACACACACACATGCACGCAAGCTCATACACACCCAACTGGCAAACACATACACATACAGACACGCATATACACATTTCTGAGTTGCATCTCCCTCCCTTGCTCCTTGCCCCCCCCCCTCTCCCCTTTCGTTCCTCTACTACATATGTGCACACAGACACGGATACAGACACACATACAGACTTAGGGCTATGATCTCCTGTACCCTGCCTCGACCCCCCCCCCTTTCCCCTACTCTCTTGCCTCTCCGCCTACCTACCCCCCACTACACTCCCCTCCCTCCCCCCTTTTCCTCCTCTACCCCTTCCCCTCCCTCCCTCCATCCATCCCTCTCCTCCTCCTCTACCCCTTCCCCTTCCTGTCCCTTACCTCCCTCCTCCTCCCTTCTTCCCTCCCTTCCTTCTTTCCTCCTCCTCCTCCTCCTCTTCCCCCTTACCTTCCCTCCCTCCCTCCTCCTCTTCCCCCTTACCCTCCCTCCTCCTCCTCTTCCCCCTTACCTTCCCTCCCTCCCTCCTCCTCTTCCCCCTTACCCTCCCTCCTCCTCCTCTTCCCCCTTCCCCTTTCCCTCCCTCCTCCTCCTCCACCCCCTTCCCCCTTCCCCTCCCTCTATCTCTTGTGTTTTTCTTGCTCTTCTTTATTTACTCGATTTAGTTTGTTTGGTGTTCTTTTGATTTCTGGCGCGGGGGGGTGGGGGGGGGGGGGGGGGGGGGGGGGGGGGGGGGGGGGGGGGGGTGGGGGGGGGGGGGACGCAGCCGGTGGTGGTTTCAGGCTTGGATTTCTTTTCTTTCTTTTTTTCTTTGGCAGCGGTTTATTTGTTTACATCTGTTAGTTTCGGTTTCATTTGCACACCCGCGCAACTATCTCACTCTTCAATTCGGACATTTTATAATCATAATTATTTTCGATTTTAATCAATTCGTTCCACTTCCTCTTTCTCCCCCTCCTCTTCCTCTTCTTGTTATTCTTCCTCCTCCTCCCCTTACCCTTCCTCTTTCTCCTCTTCTTCCTCTTTTTATTATTCCTCCTCCTCTTCCCCTTCCCCTTCTTATTATTCCTCCTCTTCCTCTCCCTCCCCTTCCCCTTCTTATTATTCCTCCTCTCCTCCTCTTCCCCTTCCTCTTATTATTCTTCCTCCTCCTCCTCCTCTTCCCCTTCCTCTTTCTCCTCCTCCTCCTCCTCCTATCTGATCTTCATCCCTTCATACAATATTCCATCACCCTTTTTTTTTTACCTTCCGTTCCGTTTCATCTGCTTCCTCCACCTATCCCGGCTTCCCTTTCATCTCTCCTTCATCAAACGCACATACCTGGAAAGAGAGAGAGAGAGAGAGATGAATTAAAAAAATAATAAATATGAGATAGAGGGAGCAAGAAAAACAAAATAGGAAGGGAGGGAGGGAGAGAGAGAGAGAGAGAGAGAGAGAGAGAGAGAGAGAGAGAGAGAGAGAGAGAGAGAGAGAGAGAGAGAGAGAGAGAGAGAGAGAGAGAGAGAGCGAGAGAAAAGGAGAGGAACAGGAGAGAGAGAGAAAGACAGAAGAGAGGAGAGAAAGAGAGAGAGAGAGAGAGAGAGAGAGAGAGAGAGAGAGAGAGAGAGAGAGAGAGAGAGAGAGAGAAAGAGAGAAAGAAAGAGAATAAGGGGGGTGTAGAAAGTAAAAAAAATAAATAAATAAAAATAAAAATCCATATACAATATAGGGGGAAAAGCGGAATAATACCATACGCAACCTTCCACATAAATTCATTAAGGAGGGAGAATGTACTAGAAGCTCGACCGGCCGGTTAGTGTGTATAACATAATTAGTCTTTGCAATCTCGCCAGCCACGCCCTCTCGATCGGGGCGCCCCGCCCACATCCCCTTCGTCCCCTATGCACTCTTTTCGCGGATTTGTTCCCCTGTTTCTGTAAGTAAGAGAGTGTGTAAGAGTGTGTGAGAGAGAGAGAGTGTATGAGAGAGTGTGCGTGTGTACGTGTGATATGAGCTTGTGATGTGAGCTTGTGATGAGAGCGTGAGATGTGAGCTTGTGATGTAAGCGTGTGATGAGAGCGTGTGATGAGAGCTTGTGATGAGAACGTGAGATGTGAGCGTGTGTGTGTGTGTGTGTGTGTGTGTGTGTGTGTGTGTGTGTGTGTGTGTGTGTGTGTGTGTGTGTGTGTGTGTGTGTGTGTGTGTGCGTGTGTACGTGCGATGTGAGAGTGCGATGTGTTTGTGTGCAAAAATGCGTGTGTATGTGCGATGTGAGCTTGCGATGTGTTTGTGTGAAGTGTACGTGTGCGTGTGAGCCAAGTGTGTATGTCTTAACGCGTGCCAACATACGTTCAACGCGCGTCCGTGCCGCCGCCGGGCTGAAACAAGTCGAGGGAATTCACCGATTCCTAACCATCCGTTAGAACAAACACGCCCCGACCGCCAAATTGTGCCACATTTCTTTCGCCAGTCACCATGCATCTTCGCGCGTGTTCTGTTTTCCGCACTGCTCCCTGCTCGTCCCTCCTCCCTCCCTCCTTCCCTTCCTTCCTCCCTCCCTCCCTCCCTCCCTCCCTCCCTTCCTTTCTCCTACCCCCCATCTTTCCATCCTAATATTCCCTTCCTCCCATCTAACTCCTCTTTCCCTTCCTCTCTCTACTCCCCTCTTCCCTCCTTTTCCTCTCTCTCTCTCTCTCTCTCTCCCTCCTTCACTGCCCTCTCTC
>NW_028234442.1:21677012-21679512 GCF_977035675.1 Penaeus japonicus
TATGACATTATCAGCATAATCAAAACACTATCACCACCACCCAATATCATCACTATGACTTCATCTCCCGTGTTCAAGAGGAGGCTGAGAGGCTAGCCAGGAAGCTGCTCTTGGACCTCTCCCTAAGTCGATTTCCGTGACCTTTTTTTTTCCTACGGTTTCCTGACCTCTTTTGTCCCCTTCCTAATACTTTTGTGCTCTTCCCCCCTTCCTCCTTTCCTCACTCCCTCTCTCTCCCTACCCTCTCTTTTTTTCTCTCTTCATTTTGATTCGTCTTCCTTTATTTTATAATCTTACCTCTTTTTTTCTCTCTCCCTCTTCTTACTGTATTTATCGTCGTCTTATTCATTTCCCTCTTCCTTTCTGGTTCCCTATCTTCCTCCATCTTTCTGTTGGTCTTCCCCTCCTTTTCCACCGCCTTTTTCATTATCCCATATTCTCTTTTTTTCCTCCTCCCCCTCCATCCCCTCCTCCCCCCTATGCACATACCCCTTCTACCCACGCCAATATATCCCCCTCCCACACCTTCATAACGCTCCTTCCCCACATACGTCCCACCTTTTCCCCCCCCTCCTCCCCCCTTTCCCCTTAACCCCTTTGCTTTATCCTTTCCCGAGCACTTTTATCCTCCCCTCCCCCCTCTCTCCTCCTCTCTACCCACCATCCTACTCCCCTTCCCCCTCCTAACCCCCTCCCCCTTCTCCTCCTCCCTTTCCCCTTCCCCCTCCTCCCCCCCTTCCCCTTCCCCCTCCTTCCATGTAACGAAAATAAGTGAAAAAGACCCAACCGTAAATCGAAACCAAAAAAGCAAAAAGACATCCAAATCAAGAATTAAAAAAACATAGAAAACGGCAAGGGGAGAAGAGGGGAGACTAATATGAAGGGGATAGATAGGGCAGATTGGTGATGCGGGGAACGGCAAGGGAAGGGAGATATGACATATATGAAAAGAAATATATATACACATGAAAAAAATAAAAATAAATAAAGAAGAGGGAACAAAAATAAAGAGAACAGATAGATAAAAGTGGGAGGAGGAATGTGTAAGTGGCGGGGCGTAAGAAGAGAGAGTAAAGGCAAGTATGGCAATAAAAGCGATACTTTTAATTTATCTTGCTTCACTTTTTCAAACCAAGGGAGACGAGGAAAAGGGGAAAAGGAGAAGGGAGAAAGGGGAGGAGGAAGTGGTAGTAGTAGCAGCAATAGTAGTAGTAGTAGGAGGAGGAGGGAATAGTAGTAGAAGGTAGTATTAGTAGCAGGGAGTGGGAGTGGGAGTAGGAATAGTAGTAGTTGTTGTTGTAGTTGTTGTAGTAGCAATAGTAGTAGTAGGCTGTTGTAGTAGTAGTAGTAGTTTCAGTAGTAGTTATAGTAGTAGTAGTAGTTGCAGTAGTAGTAGTAGGAGTAGGAGTTACAGTAGTAGTAGTAGTAGTAGGAGTTGCAGTAGTAGTAATAATAGTAATAGTAATAGTAATAGTAGTAGTAGCAGCAGGAAGAGGAAGAGAAAAAGGAGGAGAAACAATAAGAGTACGATCATAAGCAGATAAAAAAAAAAACAATCATACAAAATATAAATCTAAAAAAAGAAATAGAAACGAAACAAGCAAAAACAAAAAAACCGAAGCGAAAGAAAGAGAGAAGAAAAATGAAGACGCGCCTCGTGTCGTGTGAGGCAACACAAGGAAGCCGATTCTAAGAAATCAACGCGGCGAGATGGATCAAAGGGAACCCATGGGAAGGGGGGAGGGGGGAGGGGGGGAGGGAAGAAGAAAGAAAGGAAGAGAGAAAGAGAGGAGGGGGGTGAGAGGAGAGATGGAGGGGAGAGGAGAGGAGAGATGGAGGAGGAGAGGAGAGGAGAGATGGAGGAGGAGAGGAGAGGAGAGAGGAAAGATAAAGAGGGACATGAAAAGAGGGAGAGAGGGAGGGAGAGGAGAGATGAAGGGAGAGAGGAGAGGAGAGATGGAGGGAGAGAGGAGAGGAGAGATGGAGGAGGAGAGGAGAGGAGAGATGGAGGGAGGGAGAGGAAGAAGCAGAGGAAGAGGGAGAGGAAGAAGCAAAGGAAGAGGGAGAAGGAAAAGGAGAGGAAGAGAGAGAGAGAAAGAGAAAGAGAGAGGGAGAGAGAGAAATAAAGAACGAGAGAGAGAGAAAAACAGAGAGAGGGGAGCCATAGCGAAAGACAAAGAGAAAACGCAAAAGGAGGTTAGCAACAGAGAACCAAAAAGTAATCAAAATAACACCTGGCGTTCAACGGCGACTAATTAGAGAACTAATGATGGCTAACTTTCCCCGAAGAACAAAAGGCCGGGGGGGAAGGAGAGGGAAGGGGAGGGAAGGGAAGGGAAGGGAATGGGAGGGGAGGGAAGGGAAAGGGGATGGGAGGGAATAGGGATAGGAAGGGGGGGAAGAGGGAACACGAAAGAGAAAAGAGGGAAGAGGAAAGAGTGAGAGAAAGGGGAGGAGGGAGGGAGGGAGAGATAGTGAAATGGATAGATAGATACATAGA
>NW_028234442.1:21684512-21689512 GCF_977035675.1 Penaeus japonicus
TTCCAGCCACAGAATGAATAACAAACAAAACACCACCACCAAGACCCGCTGTAACCCAGCTGTACAAACCCATCCTCTTCGCTTTAAGACAAGAATAATAAAAATCTAAAAAAAAAGTTCCCAAAAGTAAACTAAATCTCCATCGAATCGCAATCTCCCCGACCAATACCCTCCGCCCCCCCTCCCCCCACGCCCCCTGCTCCCGCCCCCCTCAAATAAATAAGAGAGAAAGTTACACGGCCAACAAAACTGAGAGGGAAAACACTGTGCCTAAAACTTATCAAAAAGTGATCAAAGTGATCTCTCTCCTCTAAGTAAACTGCACCGAGAGTATAAAGTTTTTTTTTGTTGTTGCTCCTCTCTCTCTCTCTCTCTCTCTCTCTCTCTCTCTCTCTCATCCTGCCCTCTCTTTCTCTTTCTCTTCCTTTTCCTTTCTCTCTCTCTTTCTCTTTCTCTTTCTCTTTCTCTTTCTCTTTCTCTTTCTCTTTCTCTCTCTCTCTCTCTCTCTCTCTCTCCTCTCTCATCCTGCCCTCTCTTTCTCTTCCTTTTCCTTTCTCCCCTCCCTTATTCCCTACTTCCTTCTCTCTTTCCTTACCTCCCTCTTTCTCTCCTTTCACCCTTCCTTCCCTCTCTCCCTTCCTTCCCTCCCTCTCTCCCTTCACCCTTCCTTCCCTCCCTCCCTCTCTCCCTTCACCCTTCCTTCCCTTCCTCCCTCTCTCCCTTTATCCTTCCCTCCATCCACCCATCCCAGATAAAACAGTATCGGAAAACAAATTTGTTTGTTTGTTTTTGTGTGTACCAAAGGAAAAAAAAAAGAACTCGCGCACCAAAGAGCGAGCGCCTGTCTCAAAGAACTTGTGCTGAAGAACATTCCCGCACTCTTGCCAGCCATCTGCCTGCTCCTCCTGCTCCTGCTCCTGCTCCTGCTCCTCCTGCTCCTCCCTCGTACTTCCTTCTCCTCCTCCCTCGTACTTCCTCTTCCTTCTCTCTCGTACTTCCTCTTCCTTCTCCTTCTCCTTCTCCTCCTCCTCCCTCGTACTACCTCCACCTCGTCCTCTACCACCACCACCACCACCACTACCACCACCACCCCGTCCACCACCTCCCCCTCCCCCTCCTTCACCTCCACCTCCACCTCCACCTCCACCTCCACCACCACCCCCTCCCCCTCCTCCCCTCCCCCTCCTCTCACATGGAAGAACAAAGCAAGCTGAAAAAAGACAAAGCAGTCCATTGCAAGCAGACTCCTGTGTGCATGTGTGTGTGAAGCCTGAAGCACTCAAGTCCGGCGGGGGGAGAGTGGTGAGGGTGATGATCATAGTAATGATGATGGTGGTGGTAATGGTGATGATGATAATAGTAATGATGATGGTGGTGGTAATGATGATAGTGATGATGGTGGTGGTAATGATGATAGTGATGATGGTGGTGGTAATGATGATAGTGATGATGGTGGTGGTAATGATGATAGTGATGATGGTGGTGGTAATGATGATAGTGATGATGGTGGTGGTAATGATGATAGTGATGATGATGGTGGTAATGATGATGTCAAGAAAACGAGGAAAAGACGATATTTTCCCTATTCTTTTTTAGTAATTTTTTCGTCATTGACATCTTTCTTCACCTGCTTATCTCCCCTTCTACCCCAGTCTCATCTCCCCCCTTCTCCACCTTCGTCTATCAGTTTCTGCTTACTCTCCCTCGTCTTCTTTCACCTTTTCTTCTACTCTTCCCTTCCTCCCTCCCTTCTTCCTTTCTAATCTTTCTTCCTTCCTCTTCTCCCTCCCTTCTTCCTTCCTCTTCTCCCTCCCTCCCTTCTTCCTTCCTCTTCTCCCTCCCTCCCTTCTTCCTTCCTCTTCTCCCTCCTCTCGCTGTCACTAACCACGCCAGCACTCCCTGTCACCACCTTCCTCTTCCTCCCTTAAATAAAAAAGAAGAAGAGAAACAAAAGAAAAAAAAAAAAGAAAGAAAGAGAAAAATAGGTAGACGAAGAAACCCCTACCAATCCCCTACCCCCCCCACCGAAAAAAAAGAACAGAAACAAAAGCAAAGAAAAAATAAAGAAAAAAAAAGGTAGACGAAGAAACCACTACCAATCCCCTGCCACCCCCATCCCCCCCACCCACCCACCCACTCAGCAACTACTACCGTTCCCCTACCCCCATCCCCACCCACCCACTCAGCCTGCAACCCACCCACCGACCCACCCACTCACCCTGTACGAGAGCCGCAGCCTTCCTTCCTTCCTTCCGTGGCCCGGGGCTGCTGCTACTGATACTCCAGCGTTCCCTAGCCTGCTGCTTCTCTCTCTCTCTCTCCTACGCTTACTCCCACTCCTCTTCTACCTCCTCCTCCTCGTTCTCCTCTTCTGTCTCTTCTATTTCTTTCATCTTTATCATCATCATCTCCCTCTATTACCTCCATCATTATCATTATCATCATCGCCATCATCATCATCATCATCATCATCCCCATCATCATTACTTCCTCTTTAACTTCCACCTTCCACATCTCCATCTCTGCTTCCTCCTACACCGTCTCTATCCACCAACCTCTTTTTCAACCTTAAACAACCCCATCCCCATCCACCTCCACATCCACCCCCACCTCAAAGTTTTCTTCCACATCCAAATAGACATCCACCTCCACCTGTATCTATACCGACTCAATCACCTCCACCAACACCTCTACTTCCACCTCCACCTGCACTTCCACCACCACCTCCGCCTCCACTTCCACTTCCACCACCACCTCCGCCTCCCTCTTCACTCCACTCTACCTCCAAGTCCACCTATACCACTCTACCTCCAAGTCCACCTATACCACTCTACCTCCAAGTCCACCTATACCACTCTACCTCCAAGTCCACCTATACCACTCTACCTCCAAGTCCACCTATACCACTCTACCTCCAAGTCCACCTCCAAGTCCACCTATACCACTCTACCTATACCACGCTACCTCCAAGTCCACCTATACCACTCTACCTACAAGTCCACCTATACAAGTCCACCTATCAAGTCCACCTATACCACTCTACCTCCAAGTTACCACTCTACCTCCAACTCCCCCTATACCACTCTACCTCCAAGTCCACCTATACCACTCTACCTCCAAGTCCACCTATACCACTCTACCTCCAAGTCCACCTATACCACTCTACCTCCAAGTCCACCTATACCACTCTACCTCCAAGTCCACCTATACCACTCTACCTCCAAGTCCACCTATACCACTCTACCTCCAAGTCCACCTATACCCACCCTACCCCACCCCACCCCACCCCACCCAACTCCACCCCATCCCACCCGACCCGACCCGACCCGACCCCACCCCATCCCACCCCACCCCACCCCTTCACCTGTTTCTCCCACGCAGGCCAAAAAGTTTCCTTGTTACTGCTGTGGTGCACAAGGAGAAGCTCCCTTAGTGGCTTTTTTTCTTTATTTTTTTTCTTTTTTTTTATTCAAGTAAACTCAATTCAGCAAGAATGAACACTGACATTTTTTTAAATTCTAGTTGAGCAGAGCAAGACAATTCATTGCATGCAAAGACAAAACTTTTTTAACAAATTAATTGAACATTTCCCTTAAGTGGGGTACAAAATTCACTGGTATATATTTATACAATATATATTCATACAATATCTATATCTATATATCTATACATTATACACTTATTCACAATCTTTTTTTTAATTTTTAGGGGAGGACTAATTTTATTTCTTATCTTTGTGCATTCCATACAAACAAATACAACCTAATTTTTTTGTTGTTGTTGTTATCATCTCCTTGTTCCTCAACCTCAAAAACTTCTTCCCCAACTGGAGACCGATCGGGTTATAATTTGCATACAGACGTCTACAATTAGGTTTTAAAAATCTACATATCCAATTTACATCATCAGATAAATAAAAAACATCCATGTTGGAAGAAAGGGGGGAGGAAGGAAGGGAGGGGATACGAGGGGATGGGAGGGGGAGAAGGGAGGAGGAGGGGAGGGGGAGAAGAGGATGGGGAAAAAGGAGGAGGAAAGGGGGGATGAAGGGAGGGAGGGGATACGAGGGGATGGGAGGGGGAGAAGGGAGGAGGAGGGGAGGGGGAATGGGAGAAGGGAGGATGGGTAAGGGAGAAGATGGGGAGGGGAGGGGAAGGGAGAAAAAAAGAAAGGAGGGTTAAGCAAGGAAAGGGTCGGTAAGAACAGGGATGGAGTGCCTCTATTCTTCCCCCTCCTCCATTCCTCCCCCTACTCCTCCCCGCCCCTCTTCCCTTCCCTTCCTCCACCTACCCTTCCCTTCCTCCTCCTCCTCCTCCTCCTCCTCCTCCTCCTCCTCCTCCTCCTCTTCCTCCTCCTCCTCCTACCCTTCCCCTCCCCCTCTTCTTCGCCCCCCCCCTCCTCCCCCTCCCCCAATGCAGACCCACCGACCCTCCGTTGACGAGAAAGAAGTTTTCAAATTATGGAAAAAGACAAGATTAACGCATTTCACTGCTGTCACTTACAACGGACACTGTATTACGCTGGGGTTGGTGGCAGGGGGCACGAGGAAGGGGAGGAAGGGGAGGAAGGGGAGGAGGAGGAGGAAGGGGAGGAGGAGGAGGAAGGGGAGGAAAAGGAGGAAGAGGAGGAAGGGGAGGAGGAGGAAGGAGATGTGGGAGGAGGAAGGGGAAGTGAGAGGAGGAAGGGGAAGTGAGAGGAAGAAAAGGAGGAGGAAGGAGAAGTGGGAGGAGGAAGGAGAAGTGGGAGGAGGAGGAAAAGGAGGAGGAGGAAGGGGAACAAGTGAGAGAATAAGAAAGAGGCAAGGGAAGGAGGAGACGAAAGAGGAAAGTGACGATGACATGTCAAAAAGAGAGGGGAAAAAAAACACCCCTCCGCTGCCACGCCAGCCCTATCCCCCTATCCCCTTATCCCCCCCCTCCCCCCGTGTTCCCTCATAACTGAGATAATTTCGCTCTCACTCAGGTATAGTGGGGGGCGCGGGCGTGGGGCGTCGTCAGCTT
>NW_028234442.1:21697012-21699512 GCF_977035675.1 Penaeus japonicus
AGTTGCAGGTTATTATTTTTTTTTTATTAAAACTTTTTAGCTATTTATGTCATAATTATATAGATATATATAAAATTGTTATCATATATTTGCATCCTAGTTATTCGTGGCCGGCGAGGGGGAGGGAGGGGAGGGAGGGGAGGGAGTGGAGGGAGGGAAGGAGGGAGAGGGGAGAGAAGGGGAAAGAAGGAGAGGGAGAGGGAGAGGGAGAGAGAGAGAGATAGGGCATGAGGTCGTACGGGCGGCCTCCTCTCTCTTTCTTTCTTTCTTTCTTTCTTTCTCCCTGCCTGCCTGCCGGCCTTCCTACCACCCTCCCTCCCTGCTACCCACCCACCCACCCTCCCTCCCTCCCACCTACCCTCCCTCCCTCCCTTCCTCCCTCCCTCCCTTCCTCCCACCCTCCCTCCTTCCCTCCCTCCCATTACTAAACCACCGCAGGAAATAAAAACCCAAAATAAAAATCCCGAACGAACCAACCAAGCAACCAAAGCGCCCATCACAACGAACTCGCTCCCGACACCGCGAGACGAAGACGAAGAGGGAGAGAGAAAAAGAAGAAGAAAAAAACAATAATAAAAATAAACTGGGACAAAACAAAACAAAACAAAAAGTAAAAAATCAAAAGGAAGCACTTCAGAAAAATCAGAGAGAGAGAGAAAAAAAAAGAAAAGAAAAAAAAAGTTCTTAGAACTCCCCGGCGATTCCTGACAATCAAGAAGGAAACGTCATCTTCATTCTCTATCGCTTTCTCCTCCTCCTTCCTCTTCCTCCTCTTCCTCCTCGGCGAAGTTGGACAAGTTAAGGCTCTCGCAAGACAACCTAACTTGCTAATTTATTTCCATTATAGTCGCTAAGTAAAAGAAGAAGAAGAAGAAGAAGAAGAAGAAGAAGATGGAGGAGGAGCAGGAGGAAGAAGAAGGGGGGGGAAGAATGCTTTGTTATCCATCTGTAAACTTCAAATTGAAATTGAAAAAGAAAAAAAGAAAAAAAAAGAGTAAAAGAAAAAAAATATATAAACATCTGACACGAGGCGCTGGTTTCGTGCTCGACCTTTCACGTTCGCTGGAGTTAATTTGGAAGACGTCAAAATAGTCTAGTTTCCCCTTGCCAGCGCATCTTCGCGTTTTCTTTAAGTTGGTCGACGCCTTGCCCTTACTTCTCACTATTCCTCTTCCTCTTTCACTACCTCCTCCATTTCCCCTTCCTCCTACTTCCTCTTGTATCTCGTCCTTCTCCTCCTCTTCACTCTCCTTGTCCCTCTCAATTTCCGATAAATTTACCAATAAGTAATATCTTTCTTATTGCCATTTGATGCATATTAATTACCGAGGCATCTCTGTGCGCTTGGGATTGCTGACACGCCAGTAAAATAGGAAATTAATAACATTAATACATTATCACTGCTATTTGTACTTATAATAATAACAATTGTAATAGTAATCTAGCAATAATACTACTACTACTAATAATAGTAGTAGTAATAATAATAATGATAATAATAATAATAGCTATAACAACAATAAAAGTAATAAAAGTAGTAGTAGTTGTAGTAGTAGTAGTAGTTGTTGTAGTAGTAGTAGCAATTACAATAAAACGAATAATAATAACAAAGCAATAATAATAATAACAACAACAATAATAATAATAATAATAATAATAATAATAATAATAATAATAATAGCTACAATAACAACACCAACATTACTAGCAAAACCACTTCACCTGCGTCAAACTCTACGGGACAACAACCCCTCTTTCAATTCTTAAACCCTGGAAGCGATCAGCGACGGAAAAAAATTATAAACGACCCTCCCCGAACGCCAAACTAAAGCGTTCAGTCTCCATCCATCTCTATAAGGACCGTATTAGTTAGCGGGGAACTGTAAATAATGTAAGCACAGGAGGGAGGGAGATGGAAGGGGAGGGAGGGAGGAGGGAAAGGGAGGGAGGGAAAGGGAGGGAGGGAGGGAGGGAGGGAGGGAGGGAAGGGGAGGGAAAGGGAGGGAGGGAGGGAGGGAGGGAAAGGGAGGGAAGGAGGACATTATAAAGATCCATTACAACTAAAAATATATATTCAGAAAATATGAAAGGGGAAATAAAGAATAAGATGATAAACACGGAAGATACAAATGAGACAAGAATCGAATACAAAGCGAATGATAAAGACGATTAAAAGGGGGAGGAGGAGAGAAAATACAGAGAAAGAAGAAAGGAAGAAAAAACAAAAGAACACGAAGAATAAGAGAGGAAAAAGAAAGACAAGATGAACAAGAGACTGAGGGAGAAGAAAGAAAAACCGAAAAGTTGCCTGAAAGACAAGTATCTCAGTCGAAAGCAGAATTTTATTCCCAACTCTCCTCCTCCTCCTCTTCTCTCTCCTCCTCCTCCTCCTCTTCTTCTCCCTCTTCCTCCTCCTCCTCTTCTTCCTCTTCCCCTCCTCCTCCTCTTCTTCCTCTTCCCCTCCTCCTCCTCCTCTTCTTCCTCTTCCCCTCCTCCTCCT
>NW_028234442.1:21707012-21717012 GCF_977035675.1 Penaeus japonicus
AAAGAAAAAAAGAGCGAGAAGCAATACAGGACGCAGTATGTCATTCTAAACTCGATCTTATGACCATGTCCTGACACGTGGGCTAAGTACACGTTACGGTTATTGCTCTCTCTCTCTCTCTCTCTCTCTCTCTCTCTCTCTCTCTCTCTCTCTCTCTCTCTCTCTCTCTCTCTCTCTCTCTCTCTCTCTCTCTCTCTCTCCATCTCTTTCATTTTCTCTCCCTCTCCCCCCATCTCTTTCATTTTCTCTCCCTCTCCCTCCCTCTCTTTCATTTTCTCTCCCTCTGCTTCCATCTCTTTCATTTGCTCGCCCTCTCCCTCCCTCTCTTTCATTTGCTCGCCCTCTCCCTCCCTCTCTTTCATTTGCTCGCCCTCTCCCTCCCTCTCTTTCATTTGCTCGCCCTCTCCCTCCCTCTCTTTCATTTTCTCTCCCTCTCCCTCCCTCTCTTTCATTTTCTCTCCCTCTCCCTCCCTCTCTTTCATTTTCTCTCCCTCTCCCTCCCTCTCTTTCATTTTCTCTCCCTCTCCCTCCCTCTCTTTCATTTTCTCTCCCTCTCCCTCCCTCTCTTTCATTTTCTCTCCCTCTCCCTCTCCCTCCATCTCTTTCATTTTCTCTCTTTCATTTTCTCTCTCTCTCCCTCCCTCTCTCTCCCTCTCTTTCATTTCCTCTCCCTCTCCCTCTCCCTCTCCCTCTCTCTCTCTCTTTCATCCCCCCCCCCCCCGTCTCTCTCTCTCTCTCTCTTTCGCTTTCTCGTCTTCTCTTTCCTCTTCCTCTTTCTCCAACTCTTCTTCAACTACGATTTTGACTCCTAATCTAATTCCCTCTTCACTCGATCCATCCTTTCTCTCTCCTTCTCTCCGAATTCCCCTCCCTTTCCTCCCCCCCCCCCCCACCCCTCCTCACACATCCGTTCTCTTACCTCTCTCTTTTGAATTTCTTTTTCTCCCTTTCCTATCCCAACCCTCCCTTCTTTCTCTCCCTTTCTTCTCCTTCCCACTTTTCCTCTACTCCCTCTTTTCCTTCCTTCTCTCTTCTATATCCTCTATCCCCTCTCTTTTCCTCTCCTCTCTCTCTCATCTTTATCCAGTATCCTCTCTATCATTCTCCTCTCCTTTTCTCTCTATCTTTTCCCTCTTTATCTTTCTCTCTCTCTCTCTATCCTCTATCCTCTCTCTTATCCCTCCCTCCCATCCCGTCTTTATCCACAAGACCTCATCCATCACTTGACGGACGAGGGGAGGTAGGGGTATGGTGATAGGAGGGGGGGGGCGCCGTGGTATCTGTGTTTACCCATACTTTCCCAAAGATAAATCACTAACGCCGCCGCCACCGCACAATAACAGCTGATGGTGGTGGTGGTGGTGATGAGGTGGTGATAAGGTGATGGTGATGAGGTGGTAGTGGTGGTGATGAGGTGGTAGCGGTGGTGATGAGGTGGTAGCGGTGGTGATGAGGTGGTAGCGGTGGTGATGAGGTGGTAGCGGTGGTGATGAGGTGGTGGTGGTGATGTGGTGGTGATGGTAATGGTGGAATGATGGTAGTGATAGTGATGATAATGGTGGTGGTAATTATGACACTACACCTACTACTACCTCCTCTTCCTCTTCCACCTCATTCTCCACCACCTCCACCTCCTCTCCCACCACCACCACCACCACCACCTCCACCTTAATCCTCTTCATCTCTCGTCCCTTATCCGGTCGAAGCGCAGGACAGAATTATTCCCGGAAATGGTCCCCGGACACGGAAAGTCTCATATATAAAAGGCGTATTATTTTGTGAAGATGAAAATAAATAATAATGAAAAATGAAACGAAATATTATACACGAGACAAAGAGAGAGGAGGAGGGATGGGGAGGGAGGGAAGAAAAATGCTGGAGGCGAAAAAAAAAAAAAATAGAAGTGAAAGGTGGTGGTAGCTGCAGAAGCGGCGACAGTAATAGGAGAAAGGAATAAACAAAACGGAGATGAGGAAGAAGAGAAACAAGGGAAGAGAGGGAGGGAAGGGAGGGAAGGGAGGGCAGAGAGAGAGAGAGAGAGAGAGAGAGAGAGAGAGAGAGAGAGAGAGAGAGAGAGAGAGAGAGAGAGAGAGAGAGAGAGAGAGAGAGAGAGAGAGAGAGAGGGAGAGAGAAAAAAAAAAAAAAGAGAGAAAGAAAGAAAGAAAGAGAGAGAAAGAAAGAAAGAGAGAGAAAGAAAGGAAGAGAGAGAAAGAAAGAAAGAGTGAAAAAGAGAGAACGAGTGAGGAGAAAGAAAGCAAGAGAGAAGGAAAATACACTCACCCTTGATCATGCTTTATTTGCTTCCCCTCACCCTTCCCCCTTCCCCCTTTCCCTCACCCCACTATAGTTATTGACCTGGAGAACTTTTGCTCACGATTTCTCCTAATTCTCGCTCTTCTCTTTCGCTCTTTCCTTGTTTCCCCTCATTTCCTATATTTCCCATTCCATTACCTATAATTTCTATCCCCTCTCCCTCTCCCTCTCCCTTTCTTCTCCTTATCCATCTTCTCTTTTCTTCCCTCCCTCTCCTCTTCCCCATCTCTATCTCTTCCTCTTCACCCTCCTCCTTCCTTCTTTCCTTCCTCCTTTCATCTCTATCCCCATTCCCTCCCTTCATCTTCCTACTTTCTCTCTACCCCATTCCTTCCTTCTCTCCCTTTCTTCCTCCTTCTCTCTCTACCTCATTCCCTCCTTCTCTCCCTATCTCTCCCCTTTTTCCTCCTCTCTCTCTACCTCATTCCCTCCTCTCCCTCTCCCTCTCCCTCTCCCTCTCCCTCTCCGCCTCTCCCTCCTCCCCATCACCCCTTCGCGTCTTAACTTCTCCCTCGCATTACAAGTCTTGTATAATGATCCAGAGACAGAGCGCCACCAGTCACAGTCGGGGAAATTACAGGCCTGTCCCAATTACAGGCCGTGCCCAATTACGCTGCTGCGAGTGTCCTAAGGTCCTTCCCCCCCCCCCCTCCTTCCTCTCCCAGGTCCTTTTTTTCTCACCTGAAGGTCTTGTCTTTCCTCAAGTCCTTCTCCCTAGTTTTGGATTTTTCTCCCTATCGTAAGGTCCCTTTCTCCCATAAAGTTTTTTTTCCCCCAAATCTCGGAGTCCTTTCTTCGCTGAAGACTTTTTTTTTTATCCATTTCAAGGTTCCCCCCCCACCCTGTTTCCATTTCCCAGGTGACTTTCCCCTCATCCCCCAGGATCCTATTTCCCATCCTAGGGTCTCTGTCCCCAAGGTTCTTCTCTTCTCCCTACCTAAGGGTCATCTTCCCCACGTTTCTCCCTCCCCCCTCATTCTCTTCTACGTTCTCACCCTTCTCCACCCTATCTATCCCAATCTCCACTTCACTTCACTACTCCTCCTCCTCCTCCTACTACTACTACTACTACTCCTCCCCCATCCCTATCCTCACCTCCCCTTCCCCTTTCCATTATTCTCTTCCACATTCTCCTCCCCCTTCCCTTCCCCTCTTCCACAATTATCGCAACTCTGCCTCCCCATCCCTATCCTAACCTCCCCTTTCCCTCTCCATCATTCTCTTCCACATTCTCCCCTTCCCCTTTCCATCATTCTCTTCCACATCCCCCCCCTTCCCTTCCATTCCCCTCCTCCACAATTATCGCAACTCTGCCTCCCCATCCCTATCCTAACCTCCCCTTTCCCTCTCCACCATTCTCTTCCACATTCTCCTCCCCCCCTTTCCCTTCCCCTCTTCCACAATTATCGCAACTCTGCCTCTCAGCCCCTCCACTCGATTACATTTTTTCCCCTCTCTTAACCGGACTAACTTCGTCCTTCATTCGGTTAATGAATGACCACGCAAGAATTTCGAGTGATTGTGAGTGTAATGAGGAAATAAGAGTGCGTGCGAAAATGGGGCAGTGAATGAATGAGAGATGGGAGTAGTCAAGGGTGAATAAAGGGAAATTGATGTGTGAGTGAGTGAGTAAGCGATGGATGGGTGAGTGAGTGAGTGAGTGAGTGAGTGAGTGAGTGATGGATGGATGGGTGGGTAGGTGAGTGAGTGATGGGTGGGTGAGTGCGTGATGGATGGATGGATGGGTGGGTGGGTGAGTGAGTGAGTGAGTGAGTGAGTGAGTGAGTGAGTGAGTGAGTGAGTGAGTGAGTGAGTGAGTGAGTGAGTGAGTGAGTGAGTGAGTGAGTGAGTGAGTGAGTGTGTGTGTGTGTGTGTGTGTGTGTGTGTGTGTGTGTGTGAGTGAGTGAGTGAGTGTGACAAGTGAGATCCATCCCGCGGCCCTACCCCAAGTGCATGCATGTATATCTCGTTTCCAGAACCTTTGATAGGAAAGCCTCCACACCCTTTCTCCCTCCCTCCCTCTTTCCTCTCTTCCACTCCTTCCTTCCTTTTCTCTTTCTTTACTACCATCCTCTCCATCTTTCAGTCACTTCCCTTTCTTCCTCTCCTTCCTTTCTCCCGCTCCTCCCTCCTTCCCTACTCTCACCCCCTTCCTCCCCGTTCCTCCCTCCCTACCCTCCCACCTCCCGCTCCCTCCCCCCTTCCCTCCTACCCTCCCTCCCACCATCCGCTCCCTCTCTCCTTCCCTCCTACCCTCCCACCATCCGCTCCCTCTCCCCTTCCCCCATACCCTCCCTCTCTCCTTCCGTCCTACCCTCCCTCTCTCCTTCCCTCCTACCCACCCCCTCTCCCCTTCCCTCCTACCCTCCCTCCCTCTATCCGCTCCCTCTCCCCTTCCCTCCCACCATCCGCTCCCTCTCCCCTTCCCTCTTACCCTCGCTCTCTCCTTCCCTCCTTCCCTCCCTCCCTCCCTCCCTCTCTCCATCCGCCCCCTCTCCCCTTCCCTCCTACCCTCCCTCCATCCGGTCCCTCTCTCCTTCCCTCCCTCCCCCGGCATCCCAAATGGACTCAGCCAGTGCAAAGAGTCACGGATTCTTCTGCCATTTCTCGCTTTTTATGCAATCGTGAAAAGGGAAGGCAGAAGGGGCAGCAGCGAATCGGAGGGAGAGACAGACAAGAAGGAAAGGGAGAGGAAGGAGAAAGAAAAAGAAAAAGAGAGAGAGAGATGAATAGAAAGAGAGAAAGAGAGAGAGAAAGAGAAAGAGAAAGAGAAAGAGAGAGAGAAAGAGAGAGAGATAGAGAAAGATAGAGAGAAAAAAAAGAGGTGGTACGAAAAATAGGAAAACGCACAAAAAAACGAACCAAAAGAACATGAAAAAACCCATGGAAAACGAGAAAAATACGAAGAAGAAAATACGCACACGAAATACGAGAAAAAGGCCCTGAAGGTGGAGAAAATACGAAAGCCCAGATAACGGGTCGCATCTGGAGGACAGGGAAACGTGAGGATTGAGAAAGAATGCTAATCCACAGATCAAAGAGCCGCAGAAAGAGGAGGAGGAGAAGAGGGAAGGGTGGAAGGAGAGGGAAGGAGAGAGGGAAGGATGAGGGAGGGAAGGGGAAGGGTGGAAGGAGAGGGAAGGAGAGGGAAGGAGAGAGGGAAGGGGGAAGGGAAGGGTGGAAGGGGGGAGGGAAGGGTGGAAGGAGAGGGAAGGGTGGAATTAGAGAGAAGAGGGAGGGAAGGAGAAAAGTAAAAGAGGATATACAGAGATGTAATAGGGGAGAGAGGAAGTAGAACAGAAGAAGGTCGGGGAGAGGGAGACAGAAGGAAGGAAAGCACCCCCCCTCCACGAAAAAAAAACAGATGAACCCTATAAAAAATCACACATAAAAAAAATCATAAAAAAATAAAATAAAATAAAATAACAAAGTAGATCCCTCTCCCCTCTCCCCTACACCACTCCCCTACTCCCCGCAACCCTGATTTAGTACATAATATTTCACATCTTCAAACAGAGCGAGCGCACGCAAGGGGACATTATGCAACACGTCTAAGAAGATCCATAACACACTGTACTCTCACGCCCGGTGCTAGGCAGGTGTAACACGGGGGGGGGGGAGAGAGAGAGAGAGAGAGAGAGAGAGAGAGAGAGAGAGAGAGAGAGAGAGAGAGAGAGAGAGAGAGAGAGAGAGAGAGAGAGAGAGAGAGAGAGAGATTAGGAAGCTGATTTTAAAGGGGTGTTTTGGGAAGGGGTCAGGAAAGGGGTGTGGGAGGGGGGGAAAGGGGAAAGGGTTGAGGGAAAGGGAGAGGAAGGAAGGAAAGTTGAGGGGAAGAAAGGGCGAGAGATAGGAGAAAGGTAGGTATGAGGGGACGAAGCCGAAGGAAAAGAAGGTTGAAGGGACGAAACGGGAAAAGAAAAGAAGGTTGAAGGGACGAAGCGGAAGGGAAGGAAGGTCGAGAGGACGAAGCGGAAGGGAAGAAACAGAACGGAACGGAAGAGAAGAAAAGGGAAGAACGGAGAGGAGAGTGAAGAGGTTCACACCAACCGAATAAATCATAGCCCGCGGGGAATGATTTAATACACTGCCATCCCGAGACCCGAGACCCGAGACTCGAGACCTTTTACACAAGACGGCGACCGGGCGACATGACACTGGGTCGACCTCAAACATTTCATACCGCGAGGAAAAAAAGAAGAAAAAAAGGTGGGACGGTTTTTATCTCATCGACTTCCGCTGAGACACGCGACACACAACACGCGATGTACGAAGAAGATATTAATCAACAGTGACATTAGGATGATATTAATAGCTATCAACAATATTAGAAGATATTAACCAAGAGGATATTAACAGTTACGAAATAGATAGTATCATTAGCAACAAACTGCAACAGCACTAGCACATAGATAAATAATAGAGACTTGGATGTTTACTTAACGCATAAAGCAGTAAATAAACGAATGTAAGTATTCAGCCTGAAAACCTCCTATTTCTACCTACTCAAAACCTCACAATTCCACCCAAAATCCTCATAATCCCGGCCCTCAACCCCACAATACTTCCCAAAAAGAAACAATCCCAATTCCACCCACAAAACCTCACAATTCCACCCAAAATCCTCATAATCTCGACCCTAAACCCCACAAAGCTTCCTTCCTAAAGACAACAATCACAACTCCACACCTCGAAACCTCCTAATTCCAATCTAAAAACCTCACGATTCCACCCAAAATCCTCATAATCCCGGCCCTAAATCCTCCCCCCAAAACAATCACAAATCCACCCCTCGAAACCTCATAATTCCACCCAAAATCCTCATAATCCCGACCCTAAATCCCACAATGCTTCCTTCCTAAAGACAACAATCACAATTCCACCCCTCAAAACCTCACAATTCCACCCAAAATCCTCATAATCCCGACCCTAAATCCCACAATGCTTCCTTCCTAAAGACAACAATCACAATTCCACCCCTCAAAACCTCACAATTCCACCCAAAATCCTCATAATCTCGACCCTAAACCCCACAATGCCCTCCCCCAAAAAAAAATCCCAATTCCACCCTCAAAACCTCGCCATTCCACCCTCAAAACCCCGCAATCCCACCCTCAAAACCTCATAATCCCACCCTCAAAAGCACGCCCCATTCCAACAACAAACACCCCCAACAATTGCAGCCCGAAAACCTCCCGTCCTCAAAGTAGCTGAAGAGCGGCTTTCAAGCCTTTCAATGAACTCCCGGGAAAAGCCTTGGGGAGAAATATGATTTGGTTGGCAAGCGCCCTCTTCCCGCCCGGAGGAAAAATTGAAATGTGGGAAAAGCTGTCCCCGCGTCGACCTTATATATATATATATATATATATATCCCCCTCCCCTCCCTTACCCGCCCCTCCTCTCCTCTCCCTCTTCCCCCCATGGTATCGAGGAAGGAGGAAGGGAAGGAGGAAGGGAAGGAGGAAGGGAAGGAGGAAGGGAAGGAGGAAGGGGGAAGGAGGAAGGGGGAAGGAGGAAGGGGGAAGGAGGAAGGGACGGAGGAAGGGAAGGGGGAAGGGAAGGGGGAAGGGAAGGGGCTGGGGGTGGGAGAGAGAGGGAGGGAGAGAGCGAGTATGGGAGAGGTAGAGGTATAGGCAAACATGGAGGGAGGGAAGGGGACGTATAGAGGAGGAGGAAGAGGGAGAAGGAGGGAGAGAGAAAGTGAAAAAGAGAAAGATAGAAAAAAGAAAAAGCAAGAGAGAGGGAGAGAAAGAGAGAGAGACAAGGAAAGAAGAGAGAAAACGAAAGAGCACAGACCCTCTCAAAGAAAACTTGTGTAAACAAGAAAACCAAAAAAAAAAAAAAAAAAAAAGTACACACACACACACAGCCACAAACACAGAACCGCAAGGCTACACTTTTTATTTGCTCGGTTACAAACTTTTGTGATTAAACTCGGCGGAAGCGAAGACTATATCCCTCGTAATATCCCCGTTGCGTAAAGTCAACATAGGACGCCTAGGAACTTCGACCGGAAGAACGATTAAACGCACATAAAACGCACATAGCAAGCGAGATATATGAAAAAAAAGAAATAAAGAAACACGACATTTATACTCGACACTTACTGTTTTGACTCACTTAACTTCTTTCCTTTCACTCACCTACTTACTCACTCCCGCCCTCATTTCACTCACTTCCTTTCTCCTACAAACCTACCTACCTACCAATAGCTTGTTGGCCTGCCTGCCTGCCTGCCTGCCTGCCTGCCACCAGTACCATCCTCCCACCGATCTTTCCCCCTCCCCTTTCCCCCTCCCCCCTCTCCTCCCTTCCTCCAATCCATCACGCAGAAACGAATAAAACGAATATAAAAAAAAGAGCCATCTTAATCAAAATCGCGTTTGTTTAAACCGACGTTCGTTCCGGATTCCGTTTCTCCGCCGTCGAGCGAGTAATGGGAAACCGGGGTTTAAAAGTCCGTAGAGTTCGTGCAGCTGTATCGGAGTTGCTTTGGGATGTTTACCAATATAACCGGAAGGCGAAGATTTTCATGGGTTTCGCCGTATCGACTTGAAAAAATGCTCCGGGTGGATTGCAGCCGGGATGAAACAAAAAAATAAAAAATAAATAAAAAGAATGGAGGCAGAGAGGCACATAAGAGACGAGGAAGAGGAAGAGGAAGAGGTGTAGAGGAAGAGGAAGAGGAAGAGAAAACGATACAAGATAAAGACGAAAGTATTAGGCTCACGCTAAGTGATCTGCCTCGCCGCAACACGGAATTTCCCTTTGATGCCCCTCCACAAAGCACCTTAAAAAAAATACAACCAAAATAATAAATACGAATAATCACATCATGAAATTAACACCACGCACGCAAGCAAATAATCTCAAAGGAATAACAACGTCGCATATCATAATCAAACTCTGGAAATAGGCCTACACACCACCTGCACATCAAACGAACAACCACACACGTAAGCCAATATCCTAAGCCCTCCTTCCCCCTTCCCCCTCCCTCCTCATAAACCCCTCCACCCCCTTTCCCCCTCCCTCCACCCCACCCCTCCCCATAAACCCCTCCACCCCCTTACCCTTTCCCCCTCACCCTTTATCCCCCACCCCCAACCCCCACCCCCACCCCGCCCCTATCAAAGCACAGAGGAGTGCCATGTTACAAAGGTGACTCAGGCAAGAGCGTGCGCGGGCGCGTAGGGCACTCACTGCCTGGTGTAAGAGCCCGTAAGAGCGATTATCCCGTGGCAACAATCAGGATTCATTACCCATGCATGAATCCTCAAGAACCGCACCTCAAGAACCAGTTCGTATAATATATAACCTTGACATCTATAGCGTGTGAAGGAAGAATCCAAACAAACAAAACCTCGACTTCATCATTCAAACAAACCATCCAAAAAATAATTAACCCCCCTCTCAAAAAAAAAAAAAAATGAAATGACCTCCAAAAAACACTCGAAAATGAAGATGAAATAATTCTTACACAAAAAAAAGAAAAAGAAAAAAAAATGTACCTAATTAGCTGAAGGAAGAGAGTCGAGCACAACAGCAGGACCAACAGCTGGTTTGCACCTTGTCTTCATTGCCGTCTTAATTGGGTCTTATCAAGGAAGCAAAAGAAAGAGGGGGGAGGGGAGAGGGAGGAGGGGAGAGGAGGAGGAGGAGGAGGAGGAGGAGGAGGAGGGAAGAGGAG
>NW_028234442.1:21722012-21754512 GCF_977035675.1 Penaeus japonicus
AGAGGGAGAAAGGAAAAGAAGGAGAGAGAGGGAGAAAGGGAAAGGAGGAGAGAGAGGGAGAAAGGAATAGAAGGAGAGAGAGGGAGAAAGGAATAGAAGGAGAGAGAGGGAGAAAGGAAAAGGAGAGAGAGGGAGAAGGAAAAGGAGAGAGAGGGAGAAAGGAAAAGAGAGAGAGAGCAAGAAAGGGAAGCGAGAGAAAGGGAGATAGGGAAAGGAGGAGAGAGAGGGAGAGCGAGAGGGAAACCAATACCATAGACAGATTAATAGATGGAAAAATAAATAGATAAATCCATTGGGTAGGTGGATAGACGGATATATCGATGGATGGAGATAACCTAATCCCTGGTCGTACATAAAAATCCCGCCATACCCCTAACCCCCACCTCCAACCCCACCTCCAACCCCCTCTCCCACCCCTCCCCACCCATACACCCAATACATGTATGTACCCTCTTCCTTCCCGCTTCTATTGTCCCCTCGTTCTCCTCCTCTACTCCTCCTCTCTCCCCTCTTCTACCACCACAAGACGATCGGGGGTACGGTGAGAAGAGAGGAGAGGAGAAAAAGAGAGGAAAGGAGAGAGAGAGAGAGAGAGAGAGAGAGAGAGAGAGAGAGAGAGAGAGAGAGAGAGAGAGAGAGAGAGAGAGAGAGAGAGAGAGAGGGAGGAGAGGAGAGGGAGGAGGGAGGAGAGAGGGGAGGGAGGGAGGAGGAGGAGAGGAGGGAGAGGGGGAGAGAGAGAGAGAGAGAGAGAGAGAGAGAGAGAGAGAGAGAGAGAGAGAGAGAGAGAGAGAGAGAGAGAGAGAGAGAGAGAGAGATAGGAGATGGGAGGGAAGGAGATCAGGGAAAAGTGAAGAAAGGATCCTCCCTTAGCCCAAAACAAAATGGTGGAGGAAGGAAAGAGGAAGTAGAAAAGGAAGAGGAAGAGGAGGAAGACAAGAAAAAATATATATAAAGATTTAATACTGGAATTTTTTATCACGGTTCCTCATAATTATTCCTACCATATACGCTTCCAAAACTATTCAATCATAATGAAGAAAAAAAACGATGATAAAACAGTAATCAACAAAAAAACAAAACCAGTACGAATAATAACAACAATAACAAAATAACAACAAAATGATAAAACCCAACAACAACAATAATAAAAAACAATACTAATAAACAAAAATAACCATAAATTAATACAAAAAAAAAAAAAATACATAGATCTCCTATCCGGGAAAGTAATGGCCAAAAATGAGCCACTTTATGATTCCGGCCGAAACCCCGCCATTGCGAATAAATCACACTGTAAAGAATTGTCGCTTCCGGATAATGATTACAAATGTCCAGCCAGCCCTTTCCTCCCCCCACCCCCACCCCCACCCCCTCCCTCTCCCACTCCTCCCTTGGCCAACCTTTTCCTAATCCTCTCTTGGCCAACGTTTTCCTAATCCTCTCTTGGCCAACCTTTTCCTAATCCTTCCTTGGCCAGCAACCTCTTCCCCCCTTCCTTGGCCAGCCCTCTCGAATAACCTCTCCCTTGGCCAGCCCTTTCCTACCTGGGTTAGCCCTCTTCCCCCTCCTTTGACCAGCCCTTTCCTAACCCTACCTTGGCCAGCCCTTTCCTAACCCTCCCTTGGTCAGACTCCTCCCCTCCCTCCCCCTCCCCCTCCCTAGCCAGCCCCTTCTCTCCTTCTCCCTCCCCCCTAGCCAGCCCCTTATCTCTCCCTCCCCTCTTCTTCTCCCCCTCCCTAGGCAGCCCCTTCTCTCCCTCTCCCTCCCTCCCCCTCTCTCTCTCTCTCCCTCCCTCCCTCTCCACCCCCGCACCACACCCTTTCCCCTACTTACACGGAATACATACGGTGCCCCTTTATCCTTCTTTCGCACTACGACGCACTGTAGCCGCGTCTTGGCTCATTCGGAGGACGTGGGCGTTTCCCCTTCGTTATGATTGAATGCCATTTCGTTATTTCTCTTGTTCGCATTTCGCGTGGGCGTGAGGGGGAAATAGTTCGTAAGGATACGCGGATTAGATCTCGTTAGTTCTTGAAATCTCCTTCACATTTATTGTATGATTGGTGCAATTGCGTAAGTATTGATTTGGCTACTGTATTTGTATTGTCTCTGAACGCACATTCGTTATTTCACTGTTCTATCCTTTGATTTTATTCACGCATCTATAAACTCTTTTTTTAATCTATTCATCTCTTCATTAAACATCAAATACATATATACATACATACATATATATATAATATATATATATGTATATCTATTTACTCTGAGGTATTTCACGTTCTCTGTACTCCATTCTTTCCTCAATATTCACATATATGGAACGTATTCATTCACATTACTCAAGTATTTATATTTAAATTTCTCCCGTCCTTATCTTCATCTCCAATCTTTATCGTTTCTCTTATTTTACTTCTTCGCTTCACTTCCATTTGCCAAATATATTTCCCTTCTAAATCCTATCGGCTTATTCATTTATTCACTTTCTTTGCATCCGCCGAATGTATAAAACTTTTTAATCTTGCGAAACATGGACACCCTTTTAAGTGGAGGAGGAAGGAGGAGGAGGAGGAGGAGGAGGAAGGGAGGAGGAGGAGCATGAGGAGGAAGGGAGGAGGAAGAGGGAATAGGAAGGGAAGATGAAAGGAGGAGGAGGAGGAGGAGAAGGAGGAG
Organism: Penaeus japonicus; assembly: GCF_977035675.1. Lineage (NCBI taxonomy): Eukaryota > Metazoa > Arthropoda > Malacostraca > Decapoda > Penaeidae > Penaeus > Penaeus japonicus. The sequence goes on from NW_028234442.1 coordinate 21,724,686, forward strand.
GTAGAAGGCGGAGGAGGGAGGAGAAAGAAGAAGAAGAGAAAAAGGAGAAGGCGGAGGAAGAAGAAAAGATACGGACGAGGAAGAAAAAGGAATAATATGGAAGATGGAATAAACGAGGAAGTAGTAGAGAGAGAGAGAGAGAGAGAGAGAGAGAGAGAGAGAGAGAGAGAGAGAGAGAGAGAGAGAGAGAGAGAGAGAGAGAGAGAGAGAGAGAGAGAGAGAGAGAGAGAGAGAGAAGAGAGAGAGAGAGAGAGGAGAGGAGAGGAGACATGAGAGAGAGAAGAGAAAAGAGAGAGAAGAGAGAAGAGAGAGAAGAAGAGACGACAAGAAGCGACACGCACAGGAAGAGGCTCCGAGAGACACACGAGCGACGCAAGCAAGATTCATCCCAGACGGAAATAGGAGGAGACATAAACCTCCCGAAATAATGCCGCTTTTCTTAAGACATCGCGGAAGGTTATGAGTGTCCAGGATTTTACTTTTTTCTTAAATATTTGTTTCTAAGGGGTACTCTTCTTCTATTATGATTTTTATGATTTTTTTATTATCATTATTATTACTATTATTATTATTGTTGTTGTTGTTGTTGGTTTTTCCTTTGTCTTTTGCATCGAATGGTGAACAAATGTGGAAAAGTTGGAGAGTGGTAGGGAGTGGGAGGGAGTGGGAGTAGGAGTGGGAGTGGGAGGGAGGGAGAGAGAGGAGAGAGAGGAGAGAGAGAGAGAGAGAGAGAGAAAGAGAGAGAGAAAGAGAGAGAGAGATACAGAGAGAGAGAGAGAGAGAGAGAGAGAGAGAGAGAGAGAGAGAGAGAGAGAGAGAGAGAGAGAGAGAGAGAGAGAGAGAGAGAGAGAGAGAGAGAGAGAGAAGAGAGAGGTGAGAAGAAAAAAATAGAAAAAAAGAAAGAGAAAGGGATCAAAGAAGGCTAGACACAACGGAAAAAAAGAGGAAAGAAAGCAAGAAAACTAGAGAGAGAAAAAAACGAGTCAAATTAAACCCACAACCAGACAAAGACTACACCAATAAAAAAAAAATAATTAAAAAAAAAAAAGTTATGATTACACCACCAGCAGACCCAGCCACAGACAAAACGGGAGACCTCACCCAAGCAGACACTAAGGAGCAGAAGCAGGAAGAGCGCCCGGCAGCCGGCCAGTCAGTCGTCTTGGGGGCGAGATCAGCGAGAGATCCCTCGAGACGCAGGCACCAGTCGAGATAACACAACCCCGCTAATTGCTTCCTTATCACAGAGCTCTTGACTGTTAACTCCAGAGACGATGATCTAAGCGGAAGGACGGCTTCCCGAGATTCTTTGCAGAGTTTAATTATTTGGGTTGTTCGGTTGTCCCCCTTTCGGTTGGTTGGTTGGTTGGTCTGGTTGGTCTGGTTGTTGAGTTGGTTGGTTAGCCTAGGGTGAATTCGATGGTGGGCTCCGTTGGGTGGAATTTGTTCATACTCACTCGCTCCCTGATACTCAATTCCCTATTACTCACTCGCATATGCTCACTCATTACACATCTACATCCCCTTGTCCTTCTCCCTCTCTCTCGCTCTCTCCTTGTTCATCACCCTCCTTCTCCTCCTCCTCTCTGTCTCTCGGCCATCCTTTAATACTCTTCCTATCCCTTTCCCTATCCCTATCTCTCTTCCTCTCCCTTTCCCTCTTCCTCTTCCTCTCCCTTTCCCTCTTCCTGTTCCTGTCCCTCTCCTCCCCCTCCCTCTCCCTTTCCCTCTCCCTCTCCCTTTCCCTATCCCTCTTCCTCTCCTTATCCCTCTTCCTCTCCCTTTCCCTCTTCCTCTTCCTCTCCCTTTCCCTGTCCCACCTGCCGCGCTGAGCCTCCAGCGCGCCATCCCCTCACACAGGCTTCGCCCAGCGCCATCTTCACATAAGCCTTCGAGAACTCTTCACGTCAGGGTTCATTAGCGACAGATATGGTCCTCCGATTGGCTAATCCCCTCTTCAATCATCCAATCAAAATCTAAACGACTTAACAACACCGGTGACGCAATGAAGACCAGCCAGCCAATCAGCGCCCGGGATAATTATCCCCCTTCTGCTTCCATCATGAAGATGTCGCAATTATCGGCAAATCTGTCTGCTCGACGGGACCTAATGCGAGTTATTCAACGGCAGCGCATCGACTCCGACACGAATCAATCACTTTATCACTGAATTCATGCTTGCCTGAATGCCGCGCGATGACGTAAGGGCTGGCGCGTCGACCAATAGGCGTTTCAGCCCTCATCCGGGACTTCTTTGTTGACACAAACCGGCTCACGGACGAACCAATCAGCTTCTTCCAGCACATATACTCACTTGATGACGTCAGAATTGACGGGAGTTTTAAACGTACCTGCGGAAGAGAGAAAAAAGAGAAGAGGAAATTAATTACCGAGATTCCGAAAGAAGCGAATAGGAACATTCGAAGATCAAAATTCGAAAATATTTCAAGTTTTCAACTGCACGAGATAATGGCCATGGCGAGCGATCTGACAAAGAGCGGCTTTATTCCAGGATCGCACGAAACATTCTTTCCAGAAAAAAAAACAATATTTTAAGCTCATTAAACCCAACCTCGCTCTCCCCCCTAAAAACAACATAATAATAAATAAAGCGAAGGGGAGGACAAAGACAAAAAAAAATCCCAAAACACAACAAAAACACACTTAAACGTATCCGAAAACGCACCTTCGACTTGATTACCGTTATTACAAAATGTCGTACTTTTTAACAGCGCGCAGACCGACATAAATCTTGTGTAATAACCCGTAATTTTCAAGTTCTTCTCTTGATGTTTATGATAAAATAGATTAGGAAAAAAATAAAGAACCCCAATTCCCTTCTTTGTCACGTTTTTTTGTTTTTTTTCTTACCACTGAAAGAAAGAAAATTATTGCACTGTCGCAGCTGTCATGTTGTTCGTATGTCAACCGCATATCAGTTTTAGTATCATCGTCTAGTATCATTTGGTGTTTGTTTATTTCTGTTAAGGTCACCAGTAAGACTCTTATCGCGATAGTGTCATTCTTATTGCTATTTACCATGCACACAAGTTTTTTTTTTTTTTCTTTTTTTCTTTTTTTACATCTTACAGCGATACCCCTCTCTCTTACTCGTTCATCCACTCACCCATTCTCATTGATTCACTCACTCTCACACTTCGTTTCTCATTTACATACCTATTCACTCATTCACTTACTCACCCCTCACTCTTATTCTTACTCATCTAAACACCCACCCACCTACCCACTCTCCCATTCACTTACCCACTCTCTCACTTCCATCTTTACTCACCCACCCACTCGCACTCATCCTTACTCACCCACCCATTCGCACTCATCCTTACTCACCCACCCACTCGCACTCATCCTTACTCACCCACCCACTCGCACTCATCCTTACTCACCCACCCACTCGCACTCATCCTTACTCACCCACCCACTCGCACTCATCCTTACTCACCCACCCACTCATCTTACCCACCCCCACTCGCACTCATGTCACTCACCCACTCGCACTCGCCCTCATCCTTACTCACCCACCCACTCGCACTCATCCTTACTCACCCACCCACTCGCACTCATCCTTACTCACCCACCCACTCGCACTCATCCTTACTCACCCACCCACTCGCACTCATCCTTACTCACCCACCCACTCGCACTCATCCTTACTCACCCACCCACTCGCACTCATCCTTACTCACCCACCCACTCGCACTCATCCTTACTCACCCACCCACTCGCACTCATCCTTACTCACCCACCCACTCACTCTAATCCTTACCCACCCACCCACTCACTCTAATCCTTACTCACCCACCCACTCACTCTAATCCTTACTCACCCACCCACTCGCACTCATCCTTACTCACCCACCCACTCACTCTAATCCCTGTTTCTTCTTCTCTTTGCTTCTTCTTGCTTCTCCTCTTTGTTTCATTTTCTCTTTCGCCCCGATGAGCTTTCCTGGCACTCTCCTCTCCCTCGCTTCCTATTCCTTCCCTTTTATTCCTTCTCTTTCTCTCACTTTTCCTCGCCCGCCCGCCCTTCCTTGCCCTCTCGCGAGTTCCTCTTCGCCCCTTCGTTTCCTCTTTCACCTTCTTGACCCTTCGATTCTTCCCTAATCATTTCCTTTCTTCCTTCCCTCCCTTCTTTCATCTTTTTTCTTTTTTTCCTTCTCATTGCATAAATCAGCAGTAGCAACAAAAGGAAAATCAGAAACAGTAACATCACCATCCTCATCACATCATTATCAACACCACATCATTATCATCACCATCATCACATCATTATCATTATCATCATTATCATCGAATAATTATCATCATTATCAAATAATTATCATCATCAAATAATTATCATCACCATCATATCATTATCATCATCATCAAATAATTATCATCGCCATCAAATAATTATCATCACCATCATATCATTAACATCATCACCATCATATCCTCACATCATCACCATCAACAACACATCATTATCATCACCACCATCAACAAAAACAAAGCGACAACATTTATCAAAATTAATGATTTTTGCCTGTCATCGTCGCCATTTCTTTTTTCTTTCATCGCTCTCTCTTCCTTTGTCTCAATCTCGCGTTATCTTTATATTCATTCCCCTTTCTTCTTTGCATCACCATCACCGTTACCAATGCTATCATTATCATTATCACCATCACCCTTCGCCCTCTCTTCCTTCTACCTCATTTATCCCCCTCCCCCTCCTCCTCCTCCTCCTCTTTATTTTTTCCTAATCCCCACCTTCTTCTATATTATTACTTTCTCTTCTCTTCTCCTGCCTTTCTCTTCCTCTTCCTCTTTCCTCTTCTCTCCTCTCCTCCCTTCCCTTTTATTTCCTTCTCTCCTCTTTTTTGTACCTCCCCTCCTTAGCCTCATTCCATCCGACTCCCCATCCTACCCCCTCCCCCTACCCTCCCCCACCCTCCCGCCAGAAGATTGTTCCAGCAATTAGTTTTTCACAAAATAATACTTTTCCCCTCCCAACCAAGCTGTCTCGCGTCTCATCTTCCTTCATTATTCACCTCCACGTCCCCTCAACTCCCCCCCTCCCTTCCCTATTTCCCTATTTCCTTCCTCCTCCCCCTTCCCCCATCCCCCTTCACCTCCTCCCTCCTCCCCCATCCTCCTTACCCCTCCCTATTTCCTTCCTCCTCCCCCATCCCCCTTACCCCTTCACCTCCTCTCTCCTCCCCCATCCCCCTTACTCCTTCACCTCCCACCTCCTCCCCCATCCTCCTTACCCCTTACCCCTCCCTATTTCCTTTCTCCTCCCCCATCCCCCTTACCCCTTCACCTCCCACCTCCCCCATCCTCCTTACCCCTTACCCCTCCCTATTTCCTTTCTCCTCCCCCATCCCCCTTACCCCTTCACCTCCCCCCTCCTCCCTCCCCTCAGTTCACGACCCCGTTAGGGTACCATACTGACCTTTACCTAGCGAGGTCTTCGGGTCGATAACCTCTCTTCCTTCCTTCCTTCCTTCCTTTTCTTCTTAAGGAAACTCTAATCTCTCTCTCTCTCTCTCTCTCTCTCTCTCTCTCTCTCTCTCTCTCTCTCTCTCTCTCTCTCTCTCTCTCTCTAGCACGTTTAAATACTACTTTCTTTCTCTCCTTCCATTTCGTCTTCTTCGACTCCCTCCCCCTTCCTCCTCATCATCTCCTCGTTATCATTATTCCTTTTTATCTGTCTTTCTTTTATTCATTCCCCCTACCGTCCCGCACATTCCCCTCTTCCTTCCTCCCTCCCTCTATCCCCTTGACTCCCTCGCTTCTCCACCCTTTCTGCTTATCCTTCCCCTCACTTTCTCCTCCTCTTTTACCTATCCCATTGGCCCCCTCCCCCTCCACCTCCCCCTCCCCCTCTATCCTTTCTAAAGGAAGATAACACCCTTGAACCCACTCTTTCTTCTGTGTAAAAGGGCCTATGGCAGTTCCCTTCCCTTCCTTCGACCCCCTCCCCTCCCCCCCTCACCCCCAAACCAGGTCACAATCTCACCCCAGCTCCTCCTCCCGCCTGACCCCATTCCTCCTTGTACCCTTCTCCCTCTTCCCCCCTTCCTCCTTGGACCTCTCTCCCTCACCCCTCCTTCCATACTCCCCCCCCTATCCTCTCGCTTATCCTCTTCCGCCCCCTCCCCCCCACCCCCACCCATCGCCCTCCCACTGCCCTTCTTTCTAACCAACAAAAGGCAGTTCCTCGCGCCCCTCCCCGCCCCCTCTACCCCCCCTCCCTCCCTCCCTGACGACCCTAACATGTTCACACGCAAACCGCTATTATTCCCCTCCGAGCTACGTCCTTTTATCTTCTTCTCCTTCCCTTTCGCCTTCATCATCGTCTTCGTCCCTTCCTCTCCTTTCATCATCTCATTATTATTATCCTCATCATTATTATTATTATGACGTTATTGCTACTATGATTAGTACTACTACTACGACTATTATTATAATCATCATTATCATTATCGTTATATTTCATATTATCATCATTACTACTGTTATTATCAGTTATCGTTTTCTTCTCTCCCTATTCACCATTCTTTATCTTTCTCTCCTTCACTTTCGCCTCTATTATCATCCCCAGTCCTTCCTATTTACCATCTTCTATTTATTTATCTCAAGCTTCCTCCTCTCCTAATTATCCTTCTTTATATTCTTCTTCTCTTCGTCCCGCCCATTATCACTTTCCTTCCTTCCTTTCCTCCTCCTTTTTATGCATTTCTATCTCGTTAACTTTTTCTCTCCTCTCCTAATCCTCCCCTCTTTATCGTCCCTCTCCTCCACCTTCCCCTCCTTCTCTCTATATATACTCTCCCCTCTTCTCTATCTTCCCGTCCTATATATATACACACACATACACACTCCCCTTTTCTCCATCTCCCCCTTTCCTTCCTCTTCATCCCTCTTTCACTTAATTCCTCCTCCTCCCTCCTTTTCTGTCTCTATCCTCTTATCCCTTTACCTCCAATATTACAACATCAAAGAGGAAGATGAATTGAAAGCTTTACACTAAGTAAAAAAAAGATGGAAAATGTCGACAGGGACCAACGCAGAGGGAAGGCGAGAAGAGGAAACCGAAGGAGTGATTGAGGGAGAGTTGGAAAGGGAGACGGGAAAGGGTGACGGGAAAGGATAGGGAGGGAGAGGGAGAGGGAGAGAGAGATGGGAAAGGAGAGGGGGGAGAAAGAGAGAGAGAGAGAGAGAGAGAGAGAGAGAGAGAGAGAGAGAGAGAGAGAGAGAGAGAGAGAGAGAGAAAGGGAGAGAGAGATGGGAAAGGAGAGGGGGGAGAGAGATGGGAAAGGAGGGGGGGGGGGGAAGAGAGTGAGTGAGGAGTGAGTGAGAGAGAGAGAGAGAGAGAGAGAGAGAGAGAGAGAGAGAGAGAGAGAGAGAGAGAGAGAGAGAGAGAGAGAGGGGGGGGGGGGGAGAAAGGGAGATGGGGTAAAGGAGACGGAGAGAGAAAAAAGTGACGGAAAGGGAGACGGGGAGCGGTAATAGTAAGGTGAGAAGTAATAAGTAGGAAGGGAGAGAGAACAGGAAAAAGGAGAGAGAAGTCAGAGAAGAGAGAGGAAAGCGAGGGAAGCGAAATACGCAGCAAAAGCGGAAGGAAATAAAACAAACAAAAAAAAAGAATGAGAAAGAGACAGAAAGAAAAAAGAAAACGCGAGCAAAGGATATAACAACAACAAAAAACAAAGGACGTAGCGCTACAGCCGGGAGCGGGAGTCAGGAGTTAGGAGAGATGGTGAGGAGGAGGAGGAGGAGGAGGAGGAGGAGGGGTGGGGGAGAAAGAGAGAGAGAGAGAGAGGGGGGTGTTAGGGGTTGTTGGGAGGGGGTTGGGGTGGTGGGGTATAAGCTATGGCGCCATACAGTCTGCCATCTCCATACCAATGTCGAGTACGTTTCCTGGAGCAGACATTCCTTACTATTTTTTCCCCCTTTTCGAGAGTCCACTATTTTATCCCCTCGTCCTTTTTTGAGGTCATTATTCACATCTCTTATTTTTCTTTTCGCCGCTTCTGATATTTCTTTCACGGTTCCGTCGTTTGTGCGTGCGTGCGTGCGTGCGTGTGTGTGTGTGTGTGTGTGTGTGTGAGTGTGTGTGTCCGTGCGTGTTCTTGTTTGTTTGTTTGTGTGTCCGTGCGTGTTCTTGTTTGTTTGTTTGTGTGTCCGTGCGTGTTTTTATTTGTTTGTTTGTGTGTGTCCGTAAGTGTTCTTGTTTGTTTGTTTGTGTGTGTCCGTGCGTGTTCTTGTTTGTTTGTTTATGTGTGTATACGTGCGCGTACGTGTGCATACGTGCGTACATGACTCCCCCTCCCCTCCCACCCAACCTCCCTTCCCCCAGCCTCCGCCATCGCATTCAGATTGGCCATTTCCATAAAAACAAACACACAAAACAACAAGGGCAGCGAAAAAAGGGGGACAAGGCATCTGTCACTTTCACCCGCATTGTTGTTCGCTTGCTCCGGGGCAGGGCGGGCGGCCGTAGGATAACACAGGACATCACATATGCATACAATACCCAGCCAAGAGACGAGTGTGTTGAAACCTGCTGCCCAACTGCGGAGACGAGAGAGACGGACAGACAGACAGACTGTCGCTTCTTTTTTCTTTTTTCTTTTTTCTCCTTGCTCCTTTCTCTCCTCCTTTTCTTGTTCTCCCACTTCCTCTTCTTCTTCTTCTCCCTCCTCTTCTTCGTCTTCCTCCTCTTCTTCCTACTCATCTTACTCTTCATATTCCTCCTCTTCCCCTTTCTCTTCCACCTCTCTTTCCTCCTACTCTTGTTCCAATTTTTCTTCCTCTTCTTCCCCTTCTTGTTCTTGTTCCTGTCCATCATTATCATCTTCCTCTACTACTCTTGCTATTCTTGTCAATTTTCCTCTTATTTTATAGTTCCCTTTAATTTTCTTCTCCTCATCCCTCTTTCTCCTATAATTCTTCCTCTTCGTTTCCTCTCTACGTCACTTATTTTCTTATCCTTATTCATTTGTCATAATCTCTTTCCTTCTTTACCCCCTTTTCCTCTTTGCCTCCTCCATCTCCCTCCTCTTCTTCTTCTCCTATTCCATCTCCCTCCTCTTCTCCTTATCCTCCTCCACCATCTCCCTCTTCTTCATGGAACGACACACAACCCTCTATCAAAATTAACAAATGAATACATGAAATTATATATATAAATATATATATATATATATGTATATATGTATTTATATACACACACACATATATATATATAAACTAAACCGTAAAATAATAACAAACCCAAACAGAAAAATACACAACTACTCGTCACCACCACGCCCCCCCCCACCTTCCTTCCCTCCAGCCCCCCCCCCATAAAAAAAATCCACCGAGAGGGGAGATAAATCCGGCAACATAGAGAGGAATCCATTCCGTGTTTACAAAGGTGGAAATAACATTCTGACAAATCCCGCAGCGCCCTTCACCCCCCTCCCCCCTCCCTCCCTTCCTCTTGCTCTTCCCCTCCCTCCCTCACTCACTCGCGCCCCCGATAACACCACGACCCCCACCACAACACCTATCCTCCCCCTCCCCCTCCTCATCCCCCTACCCCTTTCCCTCCCTCCCTCCCTCGATGCTCTCTTTGCGCACGAGTGTCAGGGAGATATTTTCCGAATGTGTTTTTTTTTATATTCTAAATAAGGTATGTATTATTGAAAGGGAGATAAAGAGGGAGGCGGTGATGAGAAGGGGTGAAGGGAAGGGAAAGGGCGAGGGGGAAGGGGTGAGGGAGGAGGCGTGAGGAAGGGGGGGAGAGGAAGGAGGGGGTAGGAAGAGGAGAAAGGGCAAAAGAGAGGAAAAGGGAAAGGGAAAGAGAGATAAAAAAGCAAAATGCGAGTGAGCAAGGGGAAAGGAAAGAGAGAGAGAGAGAGAGAGAGAGAGAGAGAGAGAGAGAGAGAGAGAGAGAGAGAGAGAGAGAGAGAGAGAGAACATATCTGAAAAAATGTATACCCACATCACTTGAATTTCTTCGCCGATGCAAAACCGACGGCTTTTCAAACGAGCAAAAGAAATAAGCAAATAACACTAAATGCACAACATATGATACACATCAAAACGTCCTCATAACGACATTCCCTCAAGGACTGTTGATACGTTTGGCACGCCCTTCATCTTACCTCCCTCCCTCCCTCCTTATCCTCCTCTCTCCTCTCCACTCTGCTCTGCTTGTCACCACTCCCTTTGGGCTTTCCTCCTTCCCTTTCCTCCCTCCCTCCATCATTTCTTCACTTCCTACCATTTTTTCCTCCCTACTTTCCCTTCGTCCCCACCGCCCTTAGACCCCCCACCCCACCTCCCTCCTTCTCAGATACATACTCTCCATTACGTACATCCTTTGGCCCTGGCAGCGGCACTCCGATGCCCGTCCCCTCTACCCCTACCCCTGGCCGCCTCCTCTTCTTCCTACCTCCAAGCCTCCATCTCTTATCCCTCCTCCTTCTACCCCCTCTATCCCTACCCCTGCCGCCTCCTCTTCCTGCTACCTCCAAGTCTCCATCTCTTATCCCCTTCCCCCCTCCCCCCCCCCCACTCCCCTCCACGAGCATATACAAACACATCCACTTCCTCCCTACATACGCAATGTGCTCGAGTATTCAACCTGCCCTAGGGAGGAAAAGTGCCGGGGGGAGGGGGAGGGGGCGGAGCGGGGGTTGAGGAGGGGACGGGGAGAGACGGAGAGTGACGGGGAAAGAGGGGGAGGGGGCGGAGCGGGGGTTGAGGAGGGGACGGGGAGAGGGGGAGAATGAGGGGAATGGGGCAGGGAAGAGGAGAGATACGGAAGGGGAAGAAGAAAGAGGGGAAAATAGGGGGAGGGTGGGGAGGGATCAGGGCGGGAAGGGAGGGGGAGAATAGGAAGAGAGGGGAACAGGAAATGATGAAGGAAAATGGGAAGGGGAAAGGGGGAAAGGACGAGGGGGGGAGAAATTGAGGAAGAAGGGAAGGAGAGAGGGGAGAGAAAGGGAGGAAGGGAAATAGGAAAGAAAGGGAGAGAGGAGGAGGAGGGAAGAAAATTGCAAGAAGTAGAGGAGGGAGAAAAACAGAAAGAAGGAAGGGAAAGAAAAGAGAAAAGAGAAACGGAAGGGAAGAAAGGAAAGTGGTAATGCCAAGGAACGCCAAGCAAAGGAGGAAGGATAAAGTATGTCCAAGGGGAAAAAACAACTAAGGACGGAGTACCAGGAATAGAGGAAGGGGGGTAGGGGGGTAGAAGATCAGTAAAAGAGGGGAGACAGAGGGGGAAGGAGGGGGTAAGAAAAAAAAATGTAAAAAAGTAAGCAAGAACCAGAGAAACAAACAAAAAAAACAAAAATGAAAAGGGAAAACGAGAAAAATAATAAATACCACGCTGAAGAAAACGAGAGAAAATAACTAAGATCGAATTCGAAAAAGTGAAAGGGATCTCGGACAAATACAAACTAGCAAAGAGGACAACAAAAAATAGCAATTCATAAATAAATAAATAAAAACGAGAGAAACACCGGAGAGAAAGAAAGGAGATAAGGATGAGGAAGAACGGGGGAGAGGCAATGGAGAAAGGAGAAACGGAAAGCAAAGTCACACCCGAGACCATCGCAGCGGCGGTGGCAGCGACCTAAGCGCCCGTGTCAATAGCTGGACGAGCGGTCAGGTCAGCATTCCCGACATAGCAAGCCTCCCGACCTGGTTTGACCTGTCACCCAACGCATACCAGGTCCAACAAACGCTGTCTATATCACGTTTTCCCGCGCGCCGACCGATGCGAATAATCGGCCAATCAGCGCGCAACACCTCAGTGCGCGTAGACTTACTCCTCGGCCAATCAGCGAGCACTATGATTTCAGAGCGACCAATCCGATCACGATTTTGTAACGATAAATCTGAACAATATTTCTGAAGCGACGAATCACCGGATGGGTTTTATCAAACGACCAATCAACGCGAGAGTTTTGATTAAAGACCAATCAACGCACGAGTTTTTAACGACCAATCAGCTCATGAATACCAAACGACCAATTGGCGCACGAGTATTTTACTAAATTCTTAAAATTACATAATTAAGCCAATCACAGGAACTCATTTAAGCTTAATTGTTTGTTATACATCTAATTATTCAAATCAGCACATGGATTTAGTTTAATGCAATCGATACGAGAAGGACGAGAAGGGCGAGAAGGAAGAGGAGAAGAAGAAGAAGAAGAAGAAGAAGAAGAAGAAGAAGAAGAAGAAGGAGGAGGAAGGAGGAGAAGAGTAAAGAGAAGGAAGAGAAGGGAGAGAAGGAGGGGGAGGAGAAAGAGACGATGATGAAGGGAGAAGAAAAAAAGGAAAAAGAAAAAATATCTCTCTCTATATATATATATGTGTGTGTGTGTGTGTGTGTGTGTGTGTGTGTGTGTGTGTGTGTGTGTGTGTGTGTGTGTGTGTGTGTGTGTGTGTGTGTGTGTATATCATATATATATATATATATACATATATATATATATATATATATATATATATATATATATATATATATATATACATATACATAGATATAATAAAACACTGCCACAATATGAAAGGAAAAACTCGCGACGTTCCGAACTTTCACTAAAAAGTTCGAAACGTTGAGTTTTTCCTTTCATATTGTGGCAGTGCTTTATTATATTTGTATTGTACATGTTATTGAGTCTGTGTTTTTGTGATATATACATATACATACATACACATATGTATATACATATATACATATATATATATATATATATATATATATTTATATAACGATGAAGAGAATGAGAAAAAAAGCAAAAACAAGGTAAAGAAAAGAATAACGCAAAATAAAAATCACAATCCCCTCGAAAGACAGGGGCGGGGGGGGGTAATAAATAACCTCAATCAAACCCCAACATAACAATTCGTCCCACCCACCAACCCTTTATCTTTACCCACTTGCAGACTTAAAAGCACCCCCCCATCCTTGGCATATCTCCAACCCCCTCACCCTTCCCCCTTCCTCCTCAGTGCCTCTCTTTTCGCCACCCTAACACCCCTTCCCTTCCCTTCCCTTCCCTTCCCTTCCCTTCCCTTCCCTTCCCTTCCCTTCCCTTCCCTTCCCTTCCCTTCCCTTCCCTTCCCTTCCCTTCCCTTCCCTATCCCCTCCCTTCCTTCCTTCCCTCCCTATCCCTTCCCTGCCCCTCTCCCAAACCCCACCTTCTCCTTCCTTTCTCCTTACCCTCTCTCCCCATCCTCCTCCTCAATCCCTCACCCTCCACCCCCCTCCAGACCAGCCCTCCCTCCCCCACTCTAACCACCTCTTCTTCTACCTCACCCCTACCCCTCCTCCTTACCCCCTCCCTTTTCTCCTTCTTACCCGCTCCCTCTCCTCCTTACCCTCTGCCTCTCCTCCTTACCCCCTCCCTTTTCTCCTTCTTACCCGCTCCCTCTCCTCCTTACCCCCTCCCTTTTCTCCTCATCCTTACCCCCTCCTTCTCCTTACCCCTCCCCCCCCTCCCCCGAGCGCGCGTTGTCCAGATAAATAAGGAATCGACGGTCAATCGCCGAAGGATTTTCCTATTCATTTGAGAACACGGCCGAGGATTTGCCGCGGGGAGATTCATCAGATGGAATCGAGGTTTTCTTTTCTCTTCTTATTCCTTTTTTTTTACTATTATTTCTTTTTATTCATCTTCTCCTCTTCCTTCTCGTCCTTCTGCACCTATTCCTCCTCATGAATGTCCTAACCCCGAAATTCCTATCTTCACCACCTCTACCTCTTTTCTTCTTCTTCCTCCTCCCCCATCTCCTCCTCTTCCTCCTTCTCTTCCACCTCCACCTCCTTCAGCTTCACCCCATCTCCTCCTCCCCCTTCTCCTTTTTTTTCTTTTTCTTCGTCTTCTTCTTTTTCTTCTTCTTCCTCCTCCTCCTCCACTTCTTGTCTCTCCACCTCCCTCTCGCTTCGTCTTAACGACCTCATGAATTTAGATTGTCGTCATCATCCATACAATCTTCAACAATCATACACTAATACTAACTATGCAAAACATTATTTCGATCAATATTCAATTGCAATGACTAATGTCATTCTAACCATCACTAACCATCATCAATATCATCACCACCGTAAAAAAAAACATCACCACCACTGTAAAAAAAAAAAAAACGATTATCACCACTGTAATAAAACGCATCATCACCATTACTATCACCATCATTATCATCACCACTATCACCATCAGCCTCGTAACCATTACTTTATCGTTATCCCCCCCCCTCCCGAAAGCGAACTTATAATTGTTCCCCAAAATACACTTTCAAGTTAATGACCTATTTTTCTTCCAGCTTACGTTGCAAAGACCAGTATCATTATCAACACATTTTCATTGCAACTGCTACCGCCCTCATTCTCATTCTCTCTCTCTCTCTCTCTCTCTCTCTCTCTCTCTCTCTCTCTCTCTCTCTCTCTCTCTCTCTCTCTCTCTCTCTCTCTCTCTCTCTCTTTCTCTTTCTCATTCTTTCTATCTAGCTCTCTCTCTCTCTCTCTCTCTCTCTCTCTCTCTCTCTCTCTCTCTCTCTCTCTCTCTCTCTTCCTTTCATTCTTTCTATCTAGCTCTCTCTCTCTCTCTCTCTCTCTCTCGTGGTAATTATATCCAGCTATGACATTTTTCATTACGACTATATTAACCTGAATTACTATTATGATTATTCTTATTATTATTATTATTGTTATTATGAGTTGTATAATTGCAGTAAAATTAATTATCATGATTACGACTTAATTAAACTGAATCATTATTATTATTACTATCATTATGATTATTATCATCATAAGTGATATGATTACAGCAAAATGAATCTTTATGATTACGGCTTCATTAAACTGAATTATCATTATCATTATCATTATTATTATTATCATTATTATTATTATTATCATCATTATCATCATCATCATAACTGATATGATTACAGTAAAATGAACCTTTATGATTATAAAAATAAATAAACATGTAGTCTATCGTTGCGTTGTGAATAACGTCCTTGGCTGGAGACCAGGATGACGTCCAAGCACACGGGTTCGACTCCTGGCTACGGTCCGAGTCCGGAGGCGTACCCACCCAGCGTAACGGTCACCACAATAAAAGTCAAATAAAAGTCTAATAAAAAGGCTTTCGGGGGAAAAAAAGATACCGCCCTATCCCGTGCGAGGGAGTTTGTGGCGTAAAACCGATCTCGATTAAGATCATATTATTTTCAGTCATCAATAAGATCAAATCATAATTATCACGATCGAATTATATATAAACTAATTATAATTATGACTATATCAGAATGAACGATAATTATAACCGGGTATTATTCTTATTTCTCATTCCATCGCAAAGAAAACGAGCAGATTTGTGTCCACGCCGCCCCTCCCCCTACATAAACATATAAATAAATAAATAAACAAATAAAACACCACCACTAAAGTCAACATGCAAAACGATTCAATTGGTAATGGAATACTCAACAAACACAAAAACAACAAATACTCTCCAAGCATTCATATCACCCACCAACAACTCCCACCCCCTACCCCTACCCCTCCCATTCCCCACACCCCCCTCCCTCTTCCTTCCTTCCCTTACCCCCCCCCCCCTACTAAACCCTAGACTAGAAGAGACTTCATTAGATAGGAAGGGGAGGGGTGGGAGAGAAAGAAAGAAGAGAAATATTTAGAGAAAGAAGAAAAAAGGAGTAAGAGAGGCGAAAAAAGAGCAAAAGAGAAGAATAAAAGAGCAAGAGAGAAGAATAAAACAGTAAGAGAAGAATAAAACAGTAAGAGAAGAGAAAAAGAGTAAGAGAGAGAAGAAAAAAGAGTGAGAGAGAGAAGAGAAAAATTAGGAGAGAGAAGAGAGAAAGATCGAGACAGAAGAGAGAGAAAGAGCGAGACAGAAAAGAGAAAGATCGAGACAGAAAAGAGAAAGATCGAGACAGAAAAGAGAAAGATCGAGACAGAAAAGAGAAAGAGCGAGAGAGCAAGAGAGAGAGAGAGAACGCAGCGCTATCTCCTTCGGGCCTCCACATGGCCGTGTTCATTATCTCGGGGCCATAATGCTAACAAAGAGCTCGGGACCAGGATTCCCAGGATGCACCTCCCAGGATTCTCTCTCTCTCGCTTCCCTTCCTATTCCAGGTTTTCTTTCTTTTTTTTTCCTTTTTTTTTAACTTCTTGATTTTTTCTTCTTTTTTTTTTCGTCGCCCTCCTACTGGGGGGAAGGGTAGGTGGATAGGTGTTAGGTGGACCGGTGGATAGGGGGTATGGGGTGATGGTGGGGGTGGGGGTAGGGGTAGGGGTAAGGGTAGGGGTAAGGGTAAGGGTAAGGGTAGGGGTAAGGGTAGGGGTAAGGGTAAGGGTAAGGATAAGGGTAGGGGTAGGGGTTAAGGATTGGTGAACGGGATGATGAGCTGATGGTGAGAAGGAAGATGTGGTCGAAAAGGAGGAGGAGGAGGAGGAACGGACGAGGAGGAAGAACGAAGAGATGGAAAATAAAAAGAACAAGAAAAAGGGGAAGACAAAAGAAAGAAGAACAAGAAGAAAAACAAGAAAAAAATATAAACTTTCTCCCTCTCATCCTCCCACTACCTCCCCTCTTCCTCCTCCCCCTCCCCTAACCCCTCAGGAAATTTCTCACGATATTTATCATACCGCCAGCTTATTCCTCGATCATCCCCCTCCGGTGCAATTGCTACCCCTTGCATGGAGGAGGAAGACGATTAACGAGGCCAATGCAATAATGCAATTTTCAGATCAGCTAAAGTTATCTCCTGTTTTCATCGCTTTTCCGCAAACTGTAATAACACAAACACATCCGTCGCGACGAGAGGGGGAGGGGGGGGGGGAGGAGAGGGGGTGGAGGAGGAAGGGAGAGGGTGAGGGAGGAAGAGAATGAGTGAGTGGGAGGAAGGGAGAGAGAGAGAGGGGGGGAGGGAGAGAGAGAGAGGGGGGGGAGGGAGAGAGAGAGGGGGGGGGGAGAGAGAGAGAGAGAAAGAGAGAGAAAGAGAGAGAGAGAGAGAGAGAGACAGAGAGAGAGATCAAACAAGCGAGACAACCCAAAGACAACAACCGAGAGAACGGCCGTCTTTACATCGGGCATCTTCAAATACCTCCCTTACCCTTCTCTCCCTCCCCCCTCCCCCTCCCATGCCACTTCACTCTCCCTCCCTCTACCCCTTCACTCCCACCTCTCCCTCCCTCCTCCCCTCCCTCCCTCCTTCACTCCCTCCTCCCCTTCACTCCCAATTCTCCCTCCCTCCCTCCCTCCCTCCTCTCCTCCCTCCCTCCCTCCTCTCCTCCCTCCCTCCCTCCTCTCCTCCCTCCCTCCTCTCCTCCCTCCCAACTCTCCCTCCCTCCCTCCTTCACTCCCATCTCTCCTTCCCCCTCCCTCCTTCACTCCCAACTCTCCCTCCCTCCCTCCTTCCCTCCCTCCCAACTCTCCCTCCCTCCTCCCCTCCCCCCTCCACCTCCCCAAGGCCAGGAGACATACTGATATTTCAGGCCGTAATATCGAGGCAACGTCACCGGAAGCTCGCACTTTCGAAGGGCAGCGCTGTCGTGTGTGATTCATCCTCCTTGTTCTCTTTGTTTCGTCTCTCTCTCTCTCTCTCTCTCTCTCTCTCTCTCTCTCTCTCTCTCTCTCTCTCTCTCTCTCTCTCTCTCTCTCTCTCTCTCTCTCTCTCTCTCTCTCTCTCTCTCTCTCTCTCTCTCTCTCTCTCTCTCTTTCTATCTCTCTCTCTCTCTCTCTTTCTATCTCTCTCTCTCTCTCTCTCTCTCTCTCTCTCTCTCTTTCTATTTCTATCTCTCTCTCTCTCTCTCTCTCTCTCTCTCTCTATCCTTCCTTTTACCTTCTCTCTTCCACTTCATGTCATTTCTCCCTCCCCTATCTTCTCCCATTCCCCTTGTTCATAAAGAAAGAGGGAGATGGGAGAGGGGGGACAAGAAGAGGGAACGGACCATTAATACCAAAATGAATAAGGGAGTAGGGAGTAGGGAGGTGGAGGGTGGAGGGTGAATAGTAAAGGGAGGAAAATATCTCGAGCAAAAGGGGGGAAAAAAAATCTCGAGTAAAAGGGGAAATTACCCCGAAGCAAGGGGGGGGGGGGAATTTCTCAAATAAAATAAAATACATCGAGCAAGGAAAGAAAATACCTCAAGCAAAGGGGGGGGGGGGATATCTCGAGCATAGGGACAAAAAGGAATTAAAGTACAAACACCAAAATGTCCTCAAAACGAGAAGAAGAGTATAAATCCCCCCCCCCCCACTCCCCCCCCACTCCACCCACCTTTTCAATAGAGGAGAATGGAGAGAGAGGGCGAGAAGAGGAAAGGCCAAGAGAGCATGAGGGAAAGGAGGGCAGATGGAAGGCTGGAGGGCTGGAGGGAGGGAGGGAGGGAGGGAGGAAGAGAGGAAAGGAGAGGAAGCAAGGAACACATCGAGAACCCGATAAACCGAGAAAAAAGAGAAAGAGACAGAGATAGATAAAGAAAGAAAAAGAAAAAAAGAGATAGAAAAAAAACTATAAACAAAGAAAAAGAATAAAATAGAAATAAAGAAAGAGAAAGAAAAAGAAATAGAGAGAGAAAAAAAGAAAGAGAAAGAGATAGATAAAGAAAGAAAAAGAAAAAAAAGAGATAGAAAAAAAAACAATAAACAAAGACAAAAAGTAAAATAGAAAAAAAAGAAAGAGAAAGAAAGAGAAATAGAGAGAGAGAGAGAAAAAAAGAAGAAGAACGAACCGAACGCTTTTACCCGATGCCTAAAACTTTATCCCCCAGAGGCGACGCGGCCAACACGGGCTAGTCTTAACTTCGAACGAGGAAATAGAGAAAAAAAAAAGACTAAAAAAAAATGTATACATTTATATATAATAGACCGAATGAAATAAAATTAAGAAGTATACACGTTATAAAATGATAAGGCTGAAGGAAGGAAGGAAGGAAAGGAAGAAAAGGAAGGAGAGAAAGACGAATGGAAAGAAGAATGGAGAGACAGAAGAATGGAAAGAAGGAAGGACGCGAAGTTGAAATAAGGAAGGAAAGGAGGAGGAGGAGGAGGGGAAGGAAGGAAGAAAGACGGACGAGAAGTTGAAAGAAGTTACAAAAAGAAAGAAAGATTAAAAAGATACCGTTAGCTATGCATAATGGAGAACATGACGAGAAAATGCCCAATAAAAAGGAGTTACGACGACCCAAATAACCTCTTAAAGTCACAAAGATAATTAAAAAAAAAGGAAGACAAAAGGAAGACACAAATAAAAACAACAACAAAGAAACAAAGAACAAGACCGGAAAAGAAAGAATCAGAACAAAAGACAAAGATTATATTCCATCCAATCATTACTCCTCTTACCCTACCCCCCCACCCTCCAAAAAAAAGATAATAAAAAGATATCTTGATCCCCAAGTTAATCAGCAAGCAATCCTTTTCATCTGAGCAGACTCACAGACACAAGACACTGACGGAGACACTAATGAAGACATAGGCATTGACAAAGCCACTAAAAATGACACGCAGACATAGATAGGTACAGGAAAAGACAGACTGACAGACAAACAACAAACTCGCATGCGCGCGCATACAGATATCGAAAAAGACACACAGACATACACACAGAAAAAAACAAAAAACAAATATACAGGGACTTCGACAAAGACATATTTCATCCCCATTCACACACAGACAGACACAAATACAAAGACAACAACATACACAGATAAATATCAGCCACATACACAGACAAACACACACAGAAGGAAGAGGCAAGATAGATTCAAAAAGACAACCACATACACAGACAGACAGACAGACAAACAGACAGACACAGAAGATCCCGTCGCCGTCAGCCCAGAAGCCGCTGTTCATTATACCCGAGAACTATAACGCTAACAAGAAGCTCGGTCGCAGATATGAGAGGATTTGCCTTTCCAATGTGATTCATTTTTCTTCGTCGTCGTCGTCTTCTTTTTCCTTTTCTTCTTTTTCTTCTTCCTCTTCTTCTTCTTCTTCCTCCTCTTCTTCTTCTTCCTCTTCTTCTTCTTCTTCCTCTTCCTCCTCTTCTTCTTCCTCCTCCTCCTCTTCTTCTTCTTCTTCCTCCTCTTCTTCTTCCTTCTCCTCTTCTTCTTCCTCCACTTCTTCCTCCTCCTCCTCTTCTTCCTCCTCCTCTTCTTCCTCCTCCTCTTCCTTTTCTTCTTCTTCATCGTCGTCTGCGTCTTATCTTTGTCCTCTTCTTCCTCTTCGTCCTTTCCCCTTCCTCCTCCTCGCCATGTTCGTTTTATTTTATTTTTTTGTCATCTTCACTTTCCCCAATTTTGTTTTTCTTGGGGACAGGGAGAGAGAAGAAGAGGAAGAGGAAGAGGAAGAGCGAGAGAGAGAGGAAGAAGAAGAGCGAGAGGTACAGGTAGAGCCAGAGGGAGAGAAAGAGGAAGAGCGAGAAGGAGAGGGAAAGAGGAAGGGCGAGAAGGAGAGGGAAAGAGCGAGTGGAATCAGAGAACGAGAGCGAGCGAGCGAGCGAGCGAAAGAAAGAAACGGCTCGCACGTTAATTTTCTCGGAAGCCCTCAAGTAATGAATATTTAAAACACGGGATTAATTAATAAAGAAAAAGAGAGAAAGGTAATTAATAAAGAAGAAGAGAGAAAGACGAAACGCAGAAGTTCTAAAAAAAAAAGAAAGTAAAAAAGAAAAAGAAGGTAGAGAAGGTGAAGAAGAAAAAATAAAAAAAGAAGAAGATTAAATCAAGAAAAGGCGAGATGAAACGTAATTATGTAATAAATTGAAGACCTCAAAAATAGGAAAATGAGACAAAGAGAAAGAGAAAAGAAAAGAATTGTAAAGAACGAAAACTTAATAACGAGAGAGATAAAAAAGAGCGGAAGCAAAAGAGAGAGAGAGAGAGAGAGAGAGAGAGAGAGAGAGAGAGAGAGAGAGAGAGAGAGAGAGAGAGAGAGAGAGAGAGAGAGAGAGAGAGAGATAAAGGGGGGAGAAAGAGAAAGAAAAAGAGAGCGAAAGAGCAAGCGAAAGAGAGAGACAGACAAGCAACCCGAGGGGGCCCTTCAAACCGCAAACCCGGAATTAACGAATATCTTTAATTACAACCCCCCCACCTGCGCCCCTACCTCCCCCTCCCCCACCCACCCAACCCCACCCTAACCCCCCCTCGCGGCGAAAACTTATAATCGGTTCTCAATATCAATAACAATCTCATCAAGGAACCTCTTACGACATAAAAAAGAAAAAAAAAAACGGGAGGAGGGGGATGGGGGGTGGGTAGGGGGCGCTCTTATCCTTTTAAATGTGACGAAAATATTCTAATATCGTGTAAGAAAAATACACGTGCTCTCGGAATTATTATTTTCTTTGAAAGACGAGTGTGAAAGAGAGAGGGGAGAGGGGAGAGGGGAGAGGGGAGAGGGGAGAGGGGGGAGGGGAGAGGGGAGAGGGGAGAGAGAGGGAGACGGGGGAGGAGGAGAGAGGGAGAGGGAGGAAGTAGGAAGGAGGAGGGGGAAGGAGAGAAGGGAGAGGGGAGAGAGAGGGAGACGGGGAGAGGGAGAGGGAGGAAGGAGGAGGGGGAGGATGGAGTTTTGAGTCTTGGTAAATCAAAAACAAACAAGAGAGGTAAGGGATAACATCTAGATAAATATCTAACAAATGTGTGCATCTATGTGTAAACAGACACAGAGGGAGAGAGAGAAGAGTGGGAGGGGGGGAGGAGGGAAGGGAGATGGGAGGGAGAGAGAGGGAAGGAAGGGAAGCAAGGAGAGGGGAGGAAGGGAAGGATAATGAGGAAAATAGAGAAAGAGAAAGAGAAAGGTAAAGATATAAAGAGAATGAGGAGAAAGAAATAGAGAAAGATAAAAAAAAAGAGAAAGGAAGACTGGAAGAGAGAAGTGATAAGTGAATTCTTCAGGGGACAACGCCCCCGTTTTACCTTTCATGCATCATCAATGTCTTCCTGATTGTGGATTTGATCCCAAAGTCAAACACAGGAGACGTTAACGAAGCGGAGGAGGAGGAGGAGGAGGAGGAGGAGGAGGAGGAGGAGGAAGTAGAGGAGGAGGAGGAGGAGGAGGAAGTAGAGGAGGAGGAGGAGGAGGAAGTAGAGGAGGAGGAGGAGGAGGGGAAGTAGAGGAGATGGAGGAGGAGGAGGAGGAGGGGAAAGTAGAGGAGGAGGAGGAGGAGGAGGAGGAGGGGAAAGTAGAGGAGGAGGAGGAGGAGGAGGAGGAGGAGGAGAAGGGGAAAGTAGAGGAGGAGGAGGAGGAGGAGGAGGAGAAGGGGAAAGTAGAGGAGGAGGAGAAGGGGAAAGTAGAGGAGGAGGAGGAGAAGGGGAAAGTAGAGGAGGAGGAGGAGGAGGAGAAGGGGAAAGTAGAGGAGGAGGAGGGGAAGTAGAAGAGGAGGAGGGGGTAGTAGAAAATTAGGGGGAAGTAGAGAAGGAGGAGAAGGGGAAAGTAGAGGAGGAGGAGGAGATGGAAGTAGATGAGGAGGAGGAGGGGGAAGTAGAGGAGGAGGAGGAGGAGGGGGAAGTAGAGGAGGAGGAGGAATAAAAAGAAGAAAAATCCCACAGGCTCAGTAATGAAAGAACTTATCGTAACCAAATCCCTATCAACATCCTAACACGCCTTACCCCCATCCTATCCCCTCTTCTCTCCCTCCCTACCATCCAGCTTCCCCTATTCCCATCCCCTCCTCCCTCACCTCCCCTCCCATCCTCCTCCCTCCCCTCAGACCTATCCCACACAATCAACAACACGAAAGCAGCAGCAACAGAAGCAGCAGCAAAGACAAAAAAAGAAAAAACGAAGAAAGAAAGAAAAAGAAAAAGAAAAAAAAAAGAAAAGAAAAAAAAAATCCCCACACAGAGGCATCCCAGTCTGGCTCTCGCATCAGAAACGCATTATGTTGCCCACCTTCCAGACCTCCCTCGAAGACTGCTTGGGGAGGGGGGAGGGGGGATGGGGAAGGGGGAGGGGGGATGGGGGATGGGGAAGGGGGATGGAGGGGGATGGGGATGGAGGGGATGGAGGGGATGGGGAAGGAGGGGATGGGGGAAGGGGGAAGGGGGAAGGGCGATGGGGAAGGAGGGGGAGGGGATGGAGGAGATGGGGAAGGAGGGGAGGGGAGGGGAGGGGGATGGGGGATGGGGAAGGGCGATGGGGAAGGGGGATGTGGAAGGAGGGGAGGGGTTGGGAAGGGGGATGGGGAAGGAGAGGGGGTTAGGGAAGGGGGGAGGGGAAGGAGAGGGGGTTAGGGAAGGGGGGAGGGGAAGGGGGAAGGAGGGGAAGGGGTGAGGGGGAAGGGGGATGGGGAGGGGGAAGGGGGATGGGGAAGTGGGAAGAGGGAAGGGGCAAGGGAAGGGGTGCTCTAAGATGTTCCCGTACTCCCTTGCCCTTTCCTCTTTCCTTCTTTCTTCCTTTTCTCTCTCCTCTCTTCTTTCTCATCTTCTTTTCAGGGGAGGGGGAGGGGAGGGGAGGGGGTGGGGGAGGAGGGGGAGAGTGAGAGAGAGAGAAGGAGAGAGTTAGAGGGGGGGAGGGAAAGGAAGGGACATAAGGTGGATGACAAAGGAGAAAAAATAGAAAAAAGAGAAAGAGGAGAAAGAAGAGAAAGAGAAAGCGAGAGAGAAAGAAAGAGAAAAAGACATCACCTCCACCCACCAAAACATTCATTACAAGTAATCCTTATTGAAATTCTAAATAAGCCACAATATCGCGACGCACGCAAACACCGCCCTTACCGCACTCTAGGAATAAGGCCGAGATACCGATGACACGTTTACCCTCTTGTTTCTTTCGTTTCCCGGTGTCAGAAATTGTATTATTATTGTTTTTATTTTTTTTCTGGAGGGGGGGGGGGCATTTTTCCATTAGTCATCGCTTTCGTTTTCATTTTGTTTTTCTCTAAAAAATGTATAGGCCTATATTAACTAATTGCTAATACCTTATAGTGTCATCGACATCACTATAATAGTAACAAGGATGGCAATAATGATTACAATCCCTGACAACAGCCCAGCACACGCCACCACAGCCCTGAAGTGCTCCTCTCCTCTCTCTCTCTCTCTTTTCCTCTCCCCTCTCTCTTATTTTCCCCTTTTCTCTCGCCCCTTCCCTTCCTTTCTCTCCCTTTTCCTTCCTTCTCCTTCCTTCCCCTTCCCCTCCCCTGTACTCCTCTTCTCCTCTCCCCTCTCTCTTTTTTTCCCCTTTTCTCTCGCCCCTTCCCTTCCTTTCTCTCCCTCTCCCTTTCCTTTCTCTCCCTCTCCCTTTCCTTTCCATTCCCCTCCCCTGTACTCCTCCCTTCTCTCCTCCCCTCCTCTTCCCTCCTCTTCCCTTCCCTCCCCTCCCCTCCCTCCCCCTCCCCTCCCCTCCCCTCCCCTCCCCTCCCCTCCCCTGTACTCTCTTCCCTCGCTCCATCTTTCGCCCAGGGAGGAACTTTCTTGAGATCGAGCACAAAGACGCGAACAGACACTGGAGACAAGATTACCGAAAGGAGGAAGGGGTGAGGGGAGATTGCAGCGAGGGGAAAGGGAAGGGGAGGAGATGGCGAGAGAGTGATGGTGAAAGGGGGAGAGGGAGTAGGAAGAGGGAGAGGGGAGAGGGGAGAGGAGTGGGGGGTAGGAGGAGGGGGAGGGAGTCGGAGGAGGAGGGAGAGGGGAAAGGAAGAGGAGAAAGGGGGAGGGGAAGGAGAGAGTGGAAGGAGGGAGAGGGAGTAGGAGGAGGGAAAGGGAGGGGAGAAAGGGGGAGGGGAAGGAGAGAGTGGAAGGAGGGAGAGGGAGTAGGAGGAGGGAAAGGGAGGGGAGAAAGGGGGAGGGGAAGGAGAGGGGGAGAGAGAGGAGAGAGGGGACACGGAAAGTTAGTAGGTAGAAGATGAATATTTGTAAAGAGATGGGAGAGGGTGATAAAAAAAAATAAACAAAAAAAATAAGGTAGAAGGGAAAGGTGAAGGGAGATAGGAAGAGAGGGGACAGTAGGGGGCGAGGAAAGGGAGAAGGGGAGAGGAATGAGAGGAAGAGAAAGAAGGAGCAATGGAAGATGAAGGAAGGGTGAAGGAAAAAAGGAATGTAAGGAAGGGAAGGAAGGAGGAAAGAGAAGAAGAGAGAGGGGAAGAGGGGGGAGAGATCGAGGAAGGAAAGAGGAAGAAAAGAGAAGAGGAAGAGTTGGGAGAGGAGCAAAGAGTGAGGACAAGAGAAAAGAAGTGAGAGGTGATGGGAGGCAAAATGGAGGGGAGAAAACAAGAGAAAAGGAAGAGAGATGGGAGGAAGAATTTGTGATGGAGTCGGAAAAAAAGAGAGAAAGAGAAAAGGAATGAGGATAAAAGGAAAGAAGAATGAGAAAAAGGGAAGAGCGAGCGAGAGAGAAAGATAAGCAAGCAATCTGGACAAAAGAATATAGGAGGAGAGAAAGGATAGAGGGGGAGAATAGAGGACAGAGAGAAAGATAAGAGAGAAAGGAAAGAAAGAAGAGGATAAAAGAGAAAATTACGAAAAGAGGAGAAAAACAGAAAGAGAGAGAAAATGAGAGAAGAGAAAACAAAGAACGAAAGGAAGGAGAAAGAAAGACGAGAAACAGAAAGGGCACGGACACAAGAGAGGGCTATACACATACACGCTCGGTGTCTCTGCCTGTAACGGGATGCGCACAATAGTCGTCATGACAACCGCGCGTGACAGTCCCCCCCACCCCCCACCCCCCCGCGCCACACCTGCCTCGTGGTGAGCCTTGATCAATGGCCACGTAACGCAAGACGCCCTGTGACCAGTCCTGAAGGGGAAGAGCTTTCCCTCAGGCCCACATCCTGAAGGAGAGCTCGCACTCGCTCTCGTTCTAGCTCTAGCTCTCTCTCGCTCGTTCTCTTTCTCATACTTTTGTTCCTTCCTTTCTTTCTCTTTGTCTTTGTCTCTTTCTCCTTTTGTCTTTATTTCTATTTCTATTCTATATTTTTTTTCTCTTTCTCTTTCTCTTTTGCTCTTTCTTTTTCTTTCTCATTTTTTTCTTTCTCTTTTTGTCTTTTTTTTCTCCCTTTTTTTTCTCTTTCTCTTTTTGTCTTTCTCTTTCTTTCTCTTTCCTTTCTACATTTCCCTTCTTTCTCACTTGCAGGCTCCTTTCTTTTCTCTCTCTCTCTCTCTCTCTCTCTCTCTCTCTCTCTCTCTCTCTCTCTCTCTCTCTCTCTCTCTCTCCCTTTCTTTTGCTCTCCCTTTCGTTTCTCTCCCATTCCCTATCCTTCTTAACTCTACCTTCTACCTTCTACCTTCTACCCTCCGTCTCTCCGTCTCCACCTCCCCCTCCACCACCTTCTCCCTTTCCTTCTCCCTCTCTCAAACAGGTCAAGACAAACAAAATCCCGTGAACACACCAAGACGCGCACACGAACACAAACACAGAGTTGTAAAGCATGTGTCGGAGTCTCAAAAAAAAAAAAAAAGGAATACAGGGACACATTACATTACGGTAATTCATCTCGTTCCTCACGAATATCATTTATTCGCTTTATTTATTCGTTGTTATCGAGTCATGCAATTAACCATGATATCATCATTCAATTATTGCAGCATGCCTGTGAGCAAAGTCGGTTATATTCAGCATAAAATAGTGGGAAAAAATGATTAAGTTTCTTCCTCCTCCCTCCTTCTCCCTCTTCTACTCATCATTTGCATCCCTGATAAATCCTTCTCTCTCTCTCTCTCTGCTACCTCCCTTTCCCTTTCCCTCTTCCTCTTCCTCCCTTTACCTTATCCTTCCTCTTCCTCCTCCTTCCTTTACCTCATCCTTCCTCTTCCTCCCCTTCCCTTTTCGTCTTCATCCCCTTCCCTTTTCGTCTTCATCCCCTTCCTTTCTCCTCTTGATCCCCTTCCCTTTTCTTCTTCATCCTCTTCCCTTCTCCTCTTGATCCCCTTCCCTTCTCTTCTTCATCCTCTTCCCTTCTCCTCTTCACCCCCTTCTTTTCTCCTCTTCATCCCCTCTCCCACTCCTACTCCTACTCCTACACCTTCACCCTCCTTCCTATATCACCACCAAATTATCCACACACCCCTCCCCCTCTTCCCCAACGCCAACCCCTCCCCTCCCCTCCCCTCCCCTCCCCTCCTCCTCCTCTTCCCCAACGAAACCCCCCACCCCTCCTCCTCCTCCTCCTCCTCCTCCTCCTCCTCTCTCCCCCCCTCCCCCCCGACGAAGATAAATCCAAACCAAGAAGAGGGAGGATTATTCCGGCCGCGCACACACGACACTCGCAAATCTTTCGCCGCTTTTTCAAATATTCACGCGGCTGATGACGTCACACGCATCCCCCCCTCCCCTCCCCACCCACAGGGTACCTCCCACCCACCCCACCACCTAAGCACCGCCCACTCTTCTCCTCTCCTCTCCTCTCCTCTCACCTACCCCCTTTATCCTCATCCAATGACGTGGGCGAAATACGTCACGCCCGCATTCCTTTTCATTCTGGTTTTGTTACTTCCATTATCATCATTATTATTGTTAGCATCTTTATTGTTATTACTATTATCATTATTACTATGATTATCACCGCCGATAAATATTTTATTAATATCATTATCATTTTCATTATTACTTTTAAAATGATTATTATCAAGAGGGGAGGATAAAAGAAAGAACGGAAAATGAAGTGAGAAATAGAGGGAGAGGTGGGGGGATAGGAGGAGGAGGAAGGGAAAAGGGGATAGGAGGAGGAAGGGAAAAGGGGATAGGAGGAGGAAGGGAAAAGGGGATAGGAGGAGGAAGGGAAAAGGGGATAGGAGGAGGAAGGGAAAAGGGGATAGGAGGAGGAAGGGAAAAGGGGATAGGAGGAAGGGGAAAAGGGATAGGAGGAGGAAGGGAAAAAGGGATAGCAGAAGGAAAGGAAAAAAAAGGATATAAGGAGGAAGGGAAAAGGGGATAGGAGAAGAAAGAGAAAAAGGGATAGGAGGAAGAAGGGAAAATGGGACAGGAGGAGGGCGGCGAAGGGGAGTGGGGTGGGGGGTGGGGGGGGGGACAATATGAAAATTAAGCGGGGCATTCATAATCAGCGAACAAACCCCCCCATTCAAGTCAGCCTGTGCATTCACGGAGACACGGAGACACGGAGGCCCATGCATGCAAGATTAATTCAACGTCAGATAATCAGAACGAAAGGGGGAGAGGGGGGGAGGAGGGAGGGGGTGAGGGCAAGGCTGTACTACATCCTGATTCCTGTAGATCATTTGTCTGGCTAATTTGCGCTTGATTGCAACACTGGCTCTGCGACCTGGCTGGCTTTCGCTCGTGCTTTCCCTCGCATATAAACAGGACATATATTATGGCTTATATTACTCACGGTATTAGACTTTCTTCCTCCATTTCCCCTTACTTCTACATAAGCCGTCACTTCCACTTCCCTCTTCCACCTCCACCTCACTTACCCCTCCTCTTCCACCTCCACCTTACCTACCCTTCCTCTTCCACCTCCACCTTACCTATCCCTCCTCTTCCACCTCCACCTTATTACCTATCCCTCCTCTTCCACCTCCACCTCATCTACCCCTCCTCTTCCACCTCCACCTTACCTATCCCTTCTCTTCCACCTCCACCTCACCAATCCCTCCACTTCCACCTCCACCTCACCTATCCCTCCACTTCCACCTCCACCTCACCTATCCCTCCTCTTCCACCTCCACCTCCACCAACGCCTGTTAGAATGTGGTCGGGGCTTCACCCTAATTTCATTGAGGTTAATGTCCTCCTCGCCACAAAGTGATTAATGCACCTTTGCTATTTTTCTTCTCTCTCTCTCTCTCTTCTCTCCCCTCGCTATGTCCATCTATCACTTCTATTTCTAGTATTACTATCATTATCTTTATTAGATTTTTTTTTCTTTTTTTGTGTGTGATAGATTGCAAAAATAACTGGAAAAGATGTTTTAAGAAATGATGAATGGGTGTTCCTGTCTCCCTCTTCTCTTCTCTTCTCTCCTCTTCTCTCCTCTTCTCTCCTCTTCTCTCCTCTTCTCTCCTCTTCTCTCCTCTTCTCTCCTCTTCTCTTCTCTCCTCTCCTCTCCTCTCCTCTCCTCTCCTCTCTCCCCGTTTTCCCCTCTCACTCCCTCCTTCCACCTGTTTCCCCTTATCCATCCTTCCTTCCCTTCCTTCCTCCATCCCTGTTTTCTCCTCTGCCGCACTCCCTTCCCCTGTTTCCCCTCTCCCTCCCTCCCTCCCTCCCTCCCTGTTTTCCCCTCCCTTCCTCCATCCCTGTTTCCCCTCTCCCTACTTCCCTCTCTCCCCCTCCCATTCCCATCTGCATTCGCCCGTTTCTAGAATGTTCCCTCTATGGAAAAATGGGCCGTTGTCTATTTTGCAAAAGAAGGGCTCGCTCGTATCTGCTAGGAATGAGGGGAATTTATTCACAAGTGCAAAGTATACATTTGTTGAAAGGAGAAAGGGGAAAGAGGGAAACGGGATTGTGGAGAGGGGAGTGAGGGGGAGGGAGATGGGAGTGGGGGGAGGAGGAAGATGGGAGTGTGGGTGAGGAGGGAGATGGGAGTGTGGGTGAGGAGGGAGATGGGGAGGGATAGGGAATAGGGAATAGGGAATCTCTTTCGGCTTGCTCTCTTCCTCTCTCTCTCTCTCTCTCTCCCCCACACACACACAAATTCACTCTCCTATTCTCCATATTCCGCCTCTTTCCTCTATCCTCCCCCTCTACTTTTTACCCTTCTCTCTCTTACTTCTCTTTGAATCTCTCTTACTTTTTCTCATGGCTTCTCCCTTGTACATCCTTTCTTTCAACCTTCATCTCTATCTCCTGCTTGCTTATTTCCCCACCTTCTCC
>NW_028234442.1:21764512-21767012 GCF_977035675.1 Penaeus japonicus
ACAAACACATTAAAATAACTCTAACAACCCTTCCTGTATCCCCCGTACAAATACAACAAACAACAAACAACAACAAATACAACAAACATCAAACAACAACAACAAACAACAACAAATACAACAAACATCAAACAACAACAAACAAACAACAACAACAAATCTTGAACATCATTCTTCGTCATGCACCCCCCCCCCTCCCCTTAAAAGACAACCCCTCTTTCCCCTCACTCAGAACTCGAAATGACTCACAAAGAGCAATAAATATGGCGGAGCTGGTGCTAAGGCGCTTAAGGGCGGATAATGGGGAGGGAGGGAGGGAGAGGGAGGGGGAGGGGGAGGGGGAGAGGGGAAGGAAGAGGGAATGGGAAGGAAGAGGGGAGGGGTAGGGGGAGGGGAGGGTGAAGGAAGGAAGGACGGAGAGGGAAGGGTGAAGGAAAGATGGGAGGAAGGGAAAGAAAAGGGTGGGAGCGAGGGGGATGGGAGAGAGGGAGGTAGGGAGGAGTGGAAAAGAAATACGAGAAAAGGTGGGAGAAGAATGAAGGAGGGGAAAGGATGGTGGAGTGGGATGGAGGAGAGGGCAGGTTGGGGAGGATGGGGAGGAAGGGAAGGAAGGAAGAGTATGTGGAAGGAAGGAAGGAGGGTGGAGGGCGGAAAAAAGGAGGATGAGGAGGAGGAGGAGAAGGAAGAATAAGAAGGAGGGGTAGAGAGAAGGGAATGGGGGAAGATTGGAAGATGAAGAAAAAAAATACGCAAAGGGGGAAATACGAAAATAGAGACCAAATGAAGAGAGACGAAAAAGAAATACGAGGGGACAAGGCAGCATGGGAGAGGTCAGACGAAGAGGGGAAAATGAAGGGGAAGTGGAAGGGGAAGGGGAGAGGAAGGGGAAGGGGAGAGGAAGGGGAAGGGGAAGGGGAAAGGAAGTGGAAGGGGAGAGGAAGGGGAAGGGGAGAGGAAGGGGAAGGGGAGAGGAAGGGGAAGGGGAAGGGGAGAGAAAGGGGAAGGGGAAGGGGAAGGGGAAGGGGAAGGGGAAGGGGAGAGAAAGGGGAAGAGGAGAGGAAAGGGAAGGGGAGGGGGGGAGAATGAGACAGGGGGGAACACAGTCCATAACAGCACTTTGGTCCCGATGTCAACTTTCGACCAGGTCAACCCACGAGAATCTGAACAAAACACATCAACATGAACCATAAACAAAGACAATAGCATCAAGAACAACAACAGACCAGCAAGAACAAATTGTAGCAAGAACAATAGCAACATCAAGAACAACAACAAAAAACAGCAAAAATAATATCATGAAGAACACCAAAAAAAGCATCAAGAACAACAAAATCAATAGCAACATCAAGAACAACACCAAAAAAAAGTAAAAACAATAGTAACATCAAGAACAACAACAAAAACAATAGCAACACCAAGAACAAAAAAAAAAAAAAAAAAAAAAAAACAGAATCACCAAGAGGACCGCCCTCGCCGCCTCGCGCAGCCCACCCAGCGGCCGGCTCCAAGAAGTTGGTCTTTGTCACGACCAGCGATTACATTTCGGTCAGATTTGGAGCGAAGTTTGCATCAAGTGGAGGCGCGGGAAGAAGAGCCAGCCACCTAACGACGTTTGGGGGGGGCTGGGGGTCTCAAAAAATTGACTCGGGATGCTTTTCTTTCTTTTCTTTTTTTATCGAAAGAGAAAGAGAAGGAGAAAAAGATTGTGGAAGAAGAAAAAAAATAATAATAATACTAATCAGAGACTCTGGACTCGAGAGCGACTCAGCCACAGTCCAACCTCATCACAACCCAAACCCGCTCAACTTTATAAACCCAAAATTAAACTCACTCTTTAAATAACCCAATTCTAGCAGGGGAAAAAACACACACACCCATCCACACACACGCACACACCCAACACACACACACAACCATCCACACACACAACCACCCGCACACACACACACACACCCACACCCACACCCCCCCCACACACACACACACACACAAAACACTTAATTAATCCCCAAGAGGTCATGCCAACCCTCAAGCAGAGTCAGTCAGGTCGCGTGCTAAGGGGGTGGGGTGGGGGGGGGCGAGCCAAGGTCAACATTCACAGTCATTACTGCACGCTCGTCAACGCAGCCACCAGGGACGAACCCCAATCTCAAAGGACTCCGATGTCTGTGCATGACCTCTGGCTTGGCGTGTCTGTCTGTGTGTGCGGGGGGGGGGGAGAGAGAGAGAGAGAGAGAGAGAGAGAGAGAGAGAGAGAGAGAGAGAGAGAGAGAGAGAGAGAGAGAGAGAGAGAGAGAGAGAGAGAGAGAGAGAGAGAGAGAAAGAGAGAGAGGGAGGGAGAGAGCGAAGGAGTGAGTGCGTATGTGAAAGAAAGAGACAGGGGGGAGGGAGGGAGGCTGAGAGAGAGAGAGAGAGAGAGAGAGAGAGAGAGAGAGAGAGAGAGAGAGAGAGAGAGAGAGAGAGAGAGAGAGAGAGAGAGAGAGAGAGAGAGAGAGAGAGA
>NW_028234442.1:21772012-21797012 GCF_977035675.1 Penaeus japonicus
GGAGGCACTGAAACAAACGTGTGGGCGACAGGAAGGAGGTTGAAGCATGGTGGGGGTGGGGGTGGGGGGGGAGGGTAATTTTGCCTTAACCTTCTGTACAACTTGGAACCAACTCGAGAAAATAAAGAAAAGAATTGGATAAAAACTTTTCTTTCTCTCTCTCTCTCTCTTTCTCTCTCCTGGTCTTCGGCAATTGGGAGCACCAATACTAGATCAAAGACTCGGGTTTTTATACACACTTGCTCAGACACGTGTGCACAGACAGACACACTTTTCACTCACTCACTCACTCACTCTCTCTCTCTCTCTCTCTCTCTCTCTCTCTCTCTCTCTCTCTCTCTCTCTCTCTCTCTCTCTCTCTCTCTCTCACTCTCTTTCTCACACACACACGCACACACACGCACACACGCACACACACACACACAGGGGTTCCAGATCCTATTCCCCACACACCCGTACGCACACAGAATCCAAAATCCGGGCGGTCTTCGACAAACAGTACTTTGGGCGGCCGTGTCAACAACGCCCGCAAAGGTGGGAGGGGAGAAAGGTGAAGGTAAGGATATATACATATACATTATATATATATATATATATATATATATATATATATATATATATATATATATATATATATAGAGAGAGAGAGAGAGAGAGAGAGAGAGAGAGAGAGAGAGAGAGAGAGAGAAGGGGGATAGAGGGAGATGGAGAAGGAGAGAGAGGAGAAAAAAGAGAGGAGAGAAAGAAAAGAGAGAGAGAAAAAAAGAAGAAAGAGACAACAAAAAGAAAGAAAGAAAAATAAATAGAAAGAGCTCACCAGATATAACAAAAAATTACAAAACAGAAAACGAAGACCCACACACACAGCACGAGACCAAGAAACAGTCTAGATATGTGCAAGATTCATCCCTGGTCTTAGTAACGAGACCTCATCTACCGAGCCCCCCCCCCCCTTCCCCACCTCCCCTCCCCTCCCCCCTGCAAAGCTCCTAATGTTCATCAATCATTGTGCTTCCTCAAAGGACTCCTTACTTTCCCCTCATTCCGCCTAATTCTCCCTTATCCGGTCTTTCATTCCCTCTGTTGGATAACGCCCATTCACGGTCGCTCATCACCCAAAACGCCCATTTCCCGTTCTGTTATTTACATAAACACAGACATTAATGTATACACACACTCATTTACATACACAGACATTGATGTATACACACACTCATTTACATGCACACATACATATATACACACTTATTTACATCACGACATTGTATATACAAAAGAATCATTTAGCCCATGCACACAGGGCACATGTATAAAAAAATATATTATCATTTACATACACACAGACATGTATGTATATACACACACACAGATATGGATGTATATACATACTCATTTACATACACACAGATATGTATGTATATACATACTCTTTTACATACACACAGACATGTATATACATACTCATTTACATACACACAGACATGTATATACATACTCATTTACATACACACAGACATGTATATACATACTCATTTACATACACACAGACATGTATGTATATACACACACACAGATATGGATGTATATACATACTCTTTTACATACACACAGACATGTATATACATACTCATTTACATACACACAGACATGTATGTATATACATACTAATTTACATACCACAAACATGTATAAACATACTCATTTACATCCACACATACATATATATACATACTCATTTACATATACACAGACATGTAGGTATATACACACTCATTTACATACACACATATGTATATACATTCTCATTTACACCCACACAGATATGTATGTATATACACACTCATTTACAAACATAGAAACATATATGCACTTTATATATTCATTTACATTTAAATACACGTAGACGCGCATGCACACGCACATGCACGCATACTTTTCTCCCCTTCGCCCTTACCATAACCGAACTATAATCGCCCTTACCTTACCCTCACCCTAAACTTCACTACCACCCATACCATAACCCTTCCCCTCTCCTCTCCCCCTGGCGTCCACTCTCCACAACCCCCCCCCTAGCCCTCACCTCCCCTCTTCTCCCTCTCCCTCTCCCCCTTCCCTTCCCTTCCCCTCCCTTCCCTTTCCTCCCTCCCCTCCCCTCCCTATCCCTATCCCTATCCCTCCCCATCCCTCCCCTCCCCATCCCTCCCCTCTCCTCCCCTCCCCTCCCCTCCTCTCCCTATCCCTCCCCCCCTCCCTTCTCCTCCCTATCCCTATCCCTCCCATCTCCTCCCCTCTCCTCCCTCTCCTCCCTCTCCTAGCGTCCAGCCTGCGCAGCGACCCGAATGTCCCTCCCTCACACTCCACCGTTCCATCCATAGTTCCAATATCGGCGGAAGGGAGAGCGGCCGCCTTCCATAAATCATAACATCTGCCAATAACAGCCACCAAAGAAAATGTCACCCGGACCCTATTAGATTGCATGGGACACTATTCTAGAATGACAAATCCTCCGCCTACCCGGGTTTTACGCCTCATCATCCATCGGCTGCGATATAACAACGATTTTTATTTTTTTTTTTTTTTATTTTTTTTTTTTTTACTATTCATCCAGGGGGTGGGAATGACATCAAGCCAGCGAGATGGATAATAGTGTCCAGGTAAAAGGGAATGTATGAGAGGTGGAATGGGCATGCGGACGACGTGAGAGCTGCAGATAAACGAGGAGTCGAAGAGAAAATTGGATTTTTTTTTTTTTTTTTTTTGAGGGGGGGGGAGGGCCTTGTCTTCTTGTATCTCTTTATTCCACATGTGTTATATCTGTTGCGTCCATCTCGTTGTTGTTTTTTTGTATTCGCGTTGATATACTCACACACACATACATGCCCATCCTCACACGCAAATACACCCGCGCAACCACGAGCACTCACGCACACCCCTCATCAATAAAAAATCTAAATACAAACACACAAACAAAAAATGTACACACGCAGAGGGGATTCCCGTGCACCCCCTCTACACAAACACATTTGCTGATTGACGGCAAACAAAGTGCCTGATATTAAAGAACAATGTAAACTCCAAACGGGTCCCCTTGATTTGGGGGAAAAAAAGGTGACCCAACTACATCAAAGAAAACGGGAGTGGAGAAACGGGTGGCAATTGCTGCTGCTTCTTCCCTCGTGCCAATGTAGTGAAAACTGGGTTGTGCTCCGCAGAGTATACACAAACCCTGGCTCCATTTGCAAAGAAAGGGGCTCGCGGATGACTACCAAAGGCAACAAATCCGAGGCATGTGGAGAGAGGAATGAGAGAGAGAGAGACAGAAGTGGGCTGCGACGAAACAGAATCAAAGCAAAGGGTAAAGAAGAAGAAGAAGGAGAATATTTTTAAACAAAACGTTCAACAGCCTCCGACGAAAGCACCGCAGTCACAGCCTTAACCCGAACGTTATTTACGACCGTTCGAATACCCGGCGTGAAAACGGAACTTATAAACCACAATTGGCCTCGTGGAAATTATGCCTGTTGGCTCGGTATTGCAAAGCCGATGGAGGGCTCTGTTGCCAATGCAGCGCACCATATGCAACCGGGGTCTAACGAGGACGAACAGCCTGTGCTGTCCAGGAAGCCATGGGGGGGGGGGGGGGCACATCGAGCTAAGCAGGCGTGAAGGTAAAATAAAAGAGAAACGACGACAAAATGGAGGAAAACCATCGAACTGCGTTATATATCAAGCAAATGAATAAATAAATAAATAAATAAATAAATAATTACGGCCGGAACTATTCCAAGACATTGCAACTTCAAAGAAACAGACACAAACGGACACACAGATGTACCGAGACAATCCACGTACGCAAACGAAATCAAATCATCAATCCATCCATCCATCCATACACACACACACATATACACAATCACATACACAATCACACACACAATCACATCTCCCACCAGCACAATCAAACCCCCCTTCCTCATCCCCCACGATCAACCCCAACCCCAACCCCTCCCCCACAATCAACCACACCCAAACCACAACCGGAGAACCCGACCCAATACAAGCGCCGACATAATGTGGAGAGAGAGAGAGAGAGAGCATCAGACGTGCAAAATATATATCCCATTTCCCCTTTGGAGATCTGAACAATCTGAATGTTCAATACAGCAAATCATCTCTTTATGATCATCTAGCCCTGCATAAACTCCCCCCATAAAAATATCGGTGTCGATACATGGAAATATAAACCAAACATATATTTCAATGTTATTGCTTACTGCATATTGAAGGGGGGAATATTACGGTGTGTAATGTTACAATAAACTACCATGGCCGCCTGGACGCCCGAGGCTCGCTCTCTCTCTCGCACACACGCGCTGGTGCTGCTGGTAGGAGGAGGGGAGGGGGAGGGGAGGGGGAAAGGGAGGGGAGGGGAAAAGGAGAGGAGGAAAAGGGGAAGGGAGGGGAGGGGGAGGGGAGGAAAAGGGGAAAGGGAGAGGAAGGGGAAGGGGAGGGGAGGGGAGGAAAAGGGGAGGGGGAAAGGGAGGGGAGGAAAAGGGGAAATGGAGAGGGAGGAAAAGGTGAAAGGGAGGGGGAGGGGAGGAAAAAGGGGAAAGGAAGAGAATGAGAGAGAGAGGGAAAGAGAGAGAGAGAGAGAGAGAGAGAGAGAGAGAGAGAGAGAGAGAGAGAGAGAGAGAGAGAGAGAGAGAGAGAGAGGGAGAGAGAGAGGGAGAGAGAGAGAGAGAGAGAGAGAGAGAGAGAGAGAGAGAGAGAGAGAGAGAGAGAGAGAGAGGAGGGGTGCAAAGGGATGAGAAAATGAGAGAGGGAGAGGGAGAGGGAGATAAATATACAGAGAGAAAGAAAGAGATATAGAAATACAAAGAGAGATGCAGAGAGAGAGAGAGAGAGAGAGAGAGAGAGAGAGAGAGAGAGAGAGAGAGAGAGAGAGAGAGAGAGAGAGAGAGAGAGAGAGAGAGAGAGAGAAGGAGAGAGAAGGAGAGAGAAGGAGAGAGAAGGAGAGAGAAGGAGAGAGAAGGAGAGAGAAGGAGAGAGAAGGAGAGAGAAGGAGAGAGAAGGAGAGAGAAGGAAAGAGAAGGAAAGAGAAGGAGAGAGAAAGAGAGAAAAAAAAACACTGAAAAAGAGAAACAGGGACCGTGACACAGACAAACAGAGAGAATAGGAAAGAAAGAGGAAGAACGAGAAAGCAGAGCTGGACATAGCGTCGGTAAATATCTGTGGTGATTGTAGAGGCTGCAAACGGGGCAGGTATGGTGAAAGTAGATGGTGCAGCGTTGGAAATGTTTGGATATCGACAGCCTTACAAACAGCAATGCCCACCGTACCCAAAAAAGATACAGGGGTAATAACGAGGGACTAGGGGGAGAGGGGGTGGGTGGGACGAGAGTAGCGCTACAGTAGTACTAGGCTACGACTACACAAGGGACTGGGAGAGGGGGTAGGGCGAGAGTAGCACTACAGTGGTACTAGGCTACGACTACACAAGGGACTGGGAGAGGGGGTGGGACGAGAGTAGCACTACAGTAGTACAAGGCTACGACTATACAAGGGACTGGGAGAGGGGGTGGGACGAGAGTAGCGCTACAGTAGTACAGGGAGGGGGTGGGACGAGAGTAGCACTACAGTAGTACAAGGCTACGACTATACAAGGGACTGGGAGAGGGGGTGGGACGAGAGTAGCGCTACAGTAGTACTAGGCTACGACTACACAAGGGACTGGGAGAGGGGGTGGGACGAGAGTAGCGCTACAGTAGTACTAGGCTACGACTACACAAGGGACTGGGAGAGGGGGTGAGACGAGAGTAGCACAGGGGTAGCACCTCCAGGGCTACGACGAAGTCCCAAAGCTGCGAGCGAGGGCGGGAGCTGGTGACGAGCTCCTGCATCGTCATTTGTGCTTCTCCCGGTAATAAAGCGTCGCCTTGGAAGATGTTTTCATGCTCTTCAAGCCGGAGTCATTTACCTAAATGCAAAAGTTCGCACATTTGCTTTTAACTTCTTTCTCAAGTCTCCCCCCCCCTCCTCCTCTCTCTCTTTCTCTCTCTCTCTTATCCATCTTGCCCTTTCGCATCTCCTAGATTTTAGAGTTAATCCCGCCTTTTCTCTCCGTCTTGGTAATCTTGCATATGCACTTAGATTTATATACATCTTTTTCTCCTATCTCCTTTACGTTCTTTGTCCTTTTTTTTATATACAACATATTCATACTTTATCTCTATATTTATCTCTCTGCGTGTGCGTGTATTCCTTATGTATGCATATAGTACTTTCAGATATTCTGTACTTGGATATTTTTAATACAATATACATATTTTTCTCCTATTCTCTTCACATTCTTTGTAAATATGTGATAAAGTCTATATACTCTACAATTACATGCAGTATCTTATCTATTCGATGACTTTATACTTATAGAACAGCACTCAAGAACGCCTTTTCTCCTCTCCCCTGCACTCGCTCTGGTATTCCTTTTATCTTTATTTTCCACTTTACCAACTCCCCTTTATCACCAGTGCTCTCTTCTCGTCGTTCGCGTCCCTCTCTCCGCATCTCTCTTCCTTCATCTTCTTTACTCTCGTCTCTTCCACTTTCTTTATTTACTTTACTCTCCTCCCTTCCTCTTTTTGTCTTAGTTTTCTTTTTTTTATTTACTCTCTTCACTCTCCTCTTTTCCTCACCCTCCCTGCTGTATATTCTAATTTCTTCCTTCCTCTCCTTTCCTCTATAACCCCCCTCTCTCTCCCCCCTCCATCCCTCCTTTCTCTCCCCCCTCCATCCCTCCTTTCTCTCACCCCTCCACCCCTCCTTTCTCTCACCCCTCCACCCCTCCTCTCTCTCTCCCCTCCACCCCTCCTCTCTCTCTCCCCTCCATCCCTCTCCTCTCCCCCCCTCCATCCCTCCTCTCCTCTATCCTCCCCCCTCAATCCCTCTTCTATTCTCTTCCACTCTCTCTCCTCTCTCTCTCCCCTCCATCCATCCTCTCTCCCCCCCTCCATCCCTCCTCTCCTCTCTCTCCCCCCTCCATCCCCCCCCCCAACCCACTGCAGGAAGACAAGCCAAAGTCACGTGGGCACCTGGATGGAGGCCGGATAAATAATGCATCCCCGCCGGACGTTCCTTACATCTCAAAATCGACCTGTGATCGCTCTCCCCCCTATCTCCCCCTTCCCTTATCTCCCCCCTCCCCCTCCCTCTATCTCCCACTCTCCCCCTCCCCCTCCCTCTATCTCCCACTCTCCCCCTCCCCTATCTCCCACCCTCCCCCTCCCCCTCCCCTATCTCCCACTCTCCCCCACCCTCCCCCTCCCCCTTCCCTTATCTCCCACCCTCTCCCTTCCCTTATCTCCCACTCTCCCCCTTCCCCTATCTCCCGCTCTCGCGCACTTACCTTCCCTATCCTATCCTATTCTCCTCTATCTGCTTCTTCTACCCCCCCCCCCCTTCTCCTTCGCCTCCTCCTCCATTTTATCTTTCAATCCCTCCACATCTCTCTTCATTCTCTCTGTATCTTCTCGTTTTCTTGTCTTCTCTCCCGCTCCTCCTTCCTACCTTCCTCTTTTCCCTCCTATCTCTTCTTTCCCTCCTACCTCCTTTCTCCCTAGTACCTTCCTTCTAC
Organism: Penaeus japonicus; assembly: GCF_977035675.1. NCBI lineage: Eukaryota > Metazoa > Arthropoda > Malacostraca > Decapoda > Penaeidae > Penaeus > Penaeus japonicus. The sequence continues at coordinate 21,779,643 of NW_028234442.1, forward strand.
CTCCTACCTCTTTCCTCCCTCCTGCCTCCTTTTTCTCTCGTACCTTCCTCCTACCTCCTAAATCCTACCTCTTTCCTCCCCCCTACCTCCTTTCTCCATCCTCCCTCCTCCCTCCCACCTCCTTCCCTTCCTCCCCCTCACCTCCTTCCCTTCCTCCACCCCACCTTCCCATCCTCCCTTCCCCCCCCTCCTCCCCCTCCCTCCCTCCCACCTCCCCCCACCTCCCACCTCCTATCACCTTCCTCCTCCCTCCCACCTTTCTCCTCCTCCTCCTTCCTCCCTCCTTGCCCTCCTACCCCCTCCTACCCCTCCCACCTCCTTGAAACCCGACCCATCCCTCTAACAAGCTCCCACAACCTCTGATACCGCTCCAGTTTCAATATGTGAAGATTGAAATATATATTCCTATCCGTTCCCAAGTGGGATACGGTCAGAGGGAGAGGGGGGGGGGGTCAGAGGGGGGGGGAGGAAGGAAAAGGGGAAGGAAGGGAAGAGAGAGGAAGGAAGGAAGAGGGGGAAGGAAGGAAAAGGGGAAGGGAAGAGAGGGGAAGGAAGGAAGAGGGGAAGGGAAGAGAGGGGAAAGAAGGAAGAGGGGAAGGGAAGAGAGGGGAAAGAAGGAAGAGGGGAAGGGAAGAGAGGGGAAAGAAGGAAGAGGGGAAGGGAGAGTGGAAGGAAGGGAAGAGAGAGGAAGGAAGGAAGAGGGGGAGGAAGGAAAAGGGTAAGGAAGGAAGAGGGGAAGGGAAGAGAGGGGAAAGAAGGAAGAGGGGAAAGAAGGAAGAGGGGAAGGGAGAGGGGAAAGAAGGAAGAGGGGAAGGGAAGAGAGGGGAAGGGAAGAGAGGGAAAGGAAGGAAAATGGGAAGGGAAGAGAGGGGAAGGAAGGAAGAGGGGAAGGAAAAGGGGAAGGAAGGAAATGGGGAAGGGAAGAGAGGGGAAGGAAGGAAAAGGGGAAGGGAAGAGAGGGGAAGGAAGGAAGGAAAAGGGGGAGGAAGGGAAAGGGAAAGGAAGGAAGAGGGGAAGGGAAGAGAGGGGAAGGAAGGAAAAGGGGAAGGGAAGAGAGGGAAAGGAAGGAAAAGGGGAAGGGAAGAGAGGGGAAGGAAGGAAGAGGGGAAGGAGGGAAGAGGGGAAGGAAGGAAAAGGGGAAGCGAAGAGAGGGGAAGGAAGGAAAAGGGGAAAGAAAGAGAGGGGAAGGTAGGTGAAAGAGGAGAGTTAGGGAGAGGGGAGAGGGTGAAAGGTGCGGAGGAGGGGGAGGGGGGAGGAAGACAGGTGAGTGAGGTGAGTCTGGTGAGTCGGGGAGGAGAGAGGTAGAGGGAGAGGGAGGGGTTAAAGGAGGAGGAGAAAGGGAAAAGGAGAGGAAGGAGGGAAGGAGAGGAGAAGGGAGGGAACAGACAGAAAGGAAGGGAAAGAACGAAGGAGGGAAAGCTAAATAATTGTATTGGTAACTAATAATCACCAGCTGGGAATTTGAAAGCCGAGCAAAAAGGGGGGGGGGGAGAAAGTAACAAAAAAATAAAAACAGCAGCAGCAATATCAACAAATATTCATAAAAAGAAGAACAATAATATCAATGATTCCAATATTAACAATACAAATAACAATAAAAATAACAACGGCAATACTAAATAATAATGCCAGATGTTTAAATCTAGGCCTATAAATAAAAAAAAGTATTACAAATATAATCTCGCTTACACCTTCGCTCCTTGGTGTGCTTGTCCCTTTTGCAGATGCAAACCAAACGTACCTGCAATATAAAGAAATATATAAATACATTGGTAAGACTGGTGGAATGATCACATGGAAATAACAATAACTCACCCTCTAAAAACAATGATAATGACGAAAGTGAGACTCAAAGAAGAAGAGAAGTAAATATGGTTGTGATGGTGGTCAATAGCAGTAAAAAATAAGGCTAACAAAGATAACAATAATGATGATGATAACAATGATGCGAATTATAATAATAATAATAATAATAATAATAATAATAATAATAATAACTATAACAACAAAAATAATTACAAGAATTATAACAAAAATCGCATATACACAAACAAAAAGCTGCATAACCAACCAAATAGAGATAAAAAAAAAACAAAAAAAAAAACGAGAACGCCTAAACACTTCCCTTCCACAGCGTGCAACATCAACCATTCTCCGCAACGCCGAATGCACGCTGTTCTATCAAGCAATGATGCCATATTCTTTACTCGCGAGCACACCTCTGATTCCCGAGCGCTGTTGCAAGCTTAATCACCCGTGATATTGCAATCCTTGCTTTTGCTCGTTTTTTGCCTTGCCTTACCCTCCTCTCCCTCCCCCTCCCCCTCCCCCTACCATCTTTTACTTCTATCCTTCCTCCTACCTCTCCCTCCCCCCCAAATCTCCCTAATCCTTCTTTTCACCCTTCCCCCTACCTCTCCCTTCCCTATTTCTCCCTAATCCTCCCTTCCACCCTCCCCCTACCTTTCTTCCACCCTTACCTCCACTCTCCCTTTCCTTCCACCCCTTCCCTCATTCCACCATTTTCCCTACCCACCGCCCCTCCCTCCCTCCCTCCCTTCCTCCCTTCCTTCCTTCGCAACGTCACTAAAACCTTTTCGCAACATCCCCTCAAAAAACATTGGCAACATCCCCCCAAAAAAACATTCGCAACATCACCAAAAACCCCTTTGCAACACCAGCAACAAACAAAAATAACAACAGCAATGACAACGCAATTCTCCCATATATATAGAATATAGCCTATAGCGATGACGGGGCTTTTAACTTGCCGTAACGAATTCCAACGTAAATATTTTTCTTCTTTTTTTAACTAAAAAAAATACATATATCGATAGTCAACTGTCAATGACCTCTAAGCGACATCAAAAGCATAAGGTAAAAAAAAAGTCAAATCAACTAACTCTCTAACAAAAATCTCTAATAGAAACGAACAACTAGACATTAGAACAACTGCTAGCATAACACTGAATATCAAATTCAAACGACAATTCAAATTCAAGAGGGAGGAGGAAGAAGGAAGGAAGGAAGGAAGAAGGAAGAAGATGGATAAAGGGAGGTAAATGAGGGGAGGAGGAGGAAAGGAAGGAGGGGGGAGGAATAAGTGGAAGGAGGAGGTGGAAGGAAAAGGTGAAAGGAGGAGGTGAAAGGAGGAGGTGGAAGGAGGGAGGGAGGAGGAGGTGGAAGGAGGATGTGGAAGGAAGGAGGGAGGAAGGAGGAGGGGAAGAGGGTAGGAGAGTGGGAAGAGGCTGGGAGGGGAGACAGGTAGGAGGGGGAGGGGGTAGGAGGGTGGAAAGAGGCTGGGAGGGGAGACGGGTAGGAGGGGGAGGGGGAGAAAAGAAAGGGAAGGGACAGGGGGGGAGGGGACGGAAAGTAATCGGACGAGTGGGGGTGGGGTGGTGGGAGGGGGGAAGGGGATAGGAAAGGGATGGGAGAGGAGACGAAGATCGAAGGGCAAGGTTAACTCGCTCTTCCATCTACCAAAAATTCAATTTATTCTCTCAAAAGGTTTCTTAGGCAGAGTATAAACGCCTTTTGATATTCAAATATAAACTTCAAGATAACTTCCCCGGGACGAGAGGAAAGGATGGGGAGGCGAAGGCAAGAAAGCAAATGGAGAGGGAGAGGGAGAGGGAGAGGGAGAGGGGAAAGGGAGAGAAGGAAGGGGAGAGGGGAAAGGGAGAGCAGGGAGGGGGAGAGGAAAGAGAGAGGAATGAGGGGTAGAGGAAATGGAGAGGGAGAGGGGGAGGGGGAGAGGAAGGAGGGGGAGAGGAAAGGGAGAGGAGGGAGGGGGAAAGGAAAGGGAGAGGAGAGAGGGGGAGAGGAAAGGGAGAGGAGGGAGGGGGAGAGGAAAGGGAGAGGAGGGAGGGGGAGAGGAAGGAGGGGGAAAGGAAAGGGAGAGGAGGGAAGGGGGAAGGAAAGGGAGAGGAGGGAGGGGGGAAGGAAAGGGAGAGGAGGGAGGGGGGGAGGAAAGGGAGAGGAGGGAGGGGGAGAGGAAAGGGGAGAGGAGGGAGGGGGAAAGGGAAAGGGAGAGGGAGAGGGAGGAAGGGAGAGGAGGGAGGGGAGAGGAGGAAAGGGAAGAGGACGGAGGGGGGGAGGAGGAAAGGGAGAGGAGGGAGGGAAAGGGAGGAGAGGGAAGGGGGGAGGAAAGGAAAGGGAGAGGAGGGAGGGGGAGAGGAAAGGGAGAGGAGGGAGGAAGGGAGAGGAGGGAGGGGGAAAGGAAAGGGAGAGGAGGGAGGGGGAGAGGAAAGGGAGAGGAGGGAGGGGGAGAGGAAAGGGAGAGGAGGGAGGGGGAGAGGAAAGGGAGAGGAAGGAGGGGGAGAGGAAAGGGAGAGGAGGGAGGGGGAGAGGAAAGGGAGAGGAGGGAGGGGGAGAGGAAAGGGAGAGGAGGGAGGGGGAGAGGAAAGGGAGAGGAAAGGGAGAGGAGGGAGGGGGAGAGGAAAGGGAGAGGAAGGAGGGGAAGAGGAAAGGGAGAGGAAGGAGGGGAAGAGGAAAGGGAGAGGAAAGGAGAGGGGGGGGAGAGGAAAGGGAGAGGAGGGAAGGAAGGGAGGAAGGAGGGGGAGGGAGGGGAGGAGAGAGGAAAGGGAGAGGAGGGAGAGGGGAGGGGGAAGGAAGGGAGAGGAGGGAGGGGGAAAGGAAAGGGAGAGGAGGGAGGGGGAGAGGTAAAGGGAGAGGAAAGGGAGAGGAGGGAGGGTGAGAGGAAAGGGAGAGGAAGGAGGGGAAGAGGAAAGGGAGAGGAGGGAGAGGGAGAGGAAAGGGAGAGGAGGGATGGGGAAGGGGAAAGGAAAAGGGAAGGGGGGAGTGAAAAGGAGCAGACAAGGAAGGAAGGAAGCAAGGAAGGAGAGAAACGAAGGAGTCGCAGAAGGGACGATGGAGGTAGGAGGAAGAGGGGAAGAGGGGAAGGGAGATGGGAAGGGGGGAAGGGGAGGAAGAAGGGAAAGGGAAGAGTTGGAAAAATGACGCAGGTGTAAGAATAACAAATGGAATAAACTGGAGTAGAGTGGAGTAGAGTGGAGTTCGGAAAGGACGGGTGGCAAGAGTCGAAGAGGCTATTGCAGAAATCGTGGAGGAAAAAAAAACAAAAAAACGACAAGACATCAGCAACGCGGATAAAGTAGAACGAGAAACAAAATGACATGACTGGTAAAGCGAAGTGACATTGACAAGACCTTTGGAAATAACCCCGACTCACTCGCACTCACTCACTCACTCGCTCACGCACAAAGTAACCGGAGTAGGCCTATCTATCACTAGGCCTAGCTACACATTCCGGAGAGACAGGACACCCCATCCCTCATAGCGAATGGGGTGTCAAAGGTAATCAATTAGAGATGTAGGGCATTAAATAATTTAATAACAGACTATCAAGAATAATAGTATGGAGGACAATAAATTGATAAAATGGAAGATAAAACTCAGTATCATAACCAATATATAAACAAAATATAGAGAGAATTACTATTACTAATTATCATACGAGAAAATTATCATATAATGAATATCATAATGGCATTCCATTAACAATAACAATAGTAAGTATGCAATTACAACTGATTTGGCATTAATAAACATAGCTGCAGCTGCAACAATGTAATAATCATTATCAATTTAATCATTATTACCAGCGACCCCATAAATGAATGGGAATAAGCTACAACAAATGTAATATCACCAACATTATAATGACAGTAACAACAATCACAATTGCTGGTGGCCACGTGGCGGTGACGATGATGATGATGATGATGATGATGATGATGATGATAGTGGTGATGACGATGATGATGATGATGGTGGTGGTGATGAATATGATGATGATAATGGTGATGATGGTGACGATAACGATGACAGCCATTAGCGCACCCATTTCTCAGACCAAAGAAATGGTGATGGAACTGATAGAATTTCCTGGCCACAGATAAAACAACAGAGAGGGAGACAGAGCGAGCAAATCGACTGGCCAAAGGTGGAAGAAATAAATGCCAGAGGTGGATAACAGGCTCTAATTATAAAATCAATGTTCAAAGGACCTCTCACTCTCTCTCTCTCTCTCTCTCTCTCTCTCTCTCTCTCTCTCTCTCTCTCTCTCTCTCTCTCTCTCTCTCTCTCTCTCTCTCTCTATCTCTCTTTCTCTCTTTCTCTCTTTCTCTCTTTCTCTCTTTCTCTCTTTCTCTCTTTCTCTCTCTCTCTCTCTTTCTCTCTTTCTCTCTTTCTCTCTTTCTCTGTGTGCGTGTGTGTGTGTGTGCGTGTGTGTGTGTGTGCGTGTGTGTGTGTGTGTGCACGCGCGCGTGCGTTTAGGTATATCTGTGTATGGAAGAGGGAGCGTGTGCATTTGTGCATGCGCCTGCGTTTTGTGTGTGTGTGATGTGCATGCACGTCTCTGTGTATATTGTATACACACCTTTAACAGACGCAAGCACCCAGAGAGCAAGACAAGCAAGCCGATAAGAACACGAAAACGAGTAGTCCCAGACAAAGCAAACGAGTCCAAACCAAAATTTAAACAACCAAAACAACCTGTAGTACACCGACCCAAAACAAAGAAAAAACAAAACAAAAAAACAACAACAAAGCAAGACAAAGCAAGGCAAAGCAAGACAAAGCAAGACAAAGCTCCCCCGGCGCGGCGGCTCTCAACAACGCGAATATTATGACGAGGTAAGTCGGTCGGACTGCGCTGGCTGCTGAATATGGCTATTTTCAGACTCCCCCGATCGATTCGCTGATCAACCTCGACCTATGGACCTCCCCCCCACCCCCACCCCACCCCACCCCTTCCTCCCCTTCCTCCTCCTTTCCCTCTCCTACCCTGCCACCTTACCCTAGACTCCTCTGCCTTCACCCCTACCCCACCCACCCTACCCACCCTTTGCCACCATCCTGCCACACCCTACCACCCTAACCCTACCCTCGTCCACTTTCATCCCTTACCCATACCCACCCACCCCACCTACCCACCCCCCTCCGGACACCTACCCCTTCCCAACCCCTGCTTCTTAACCCCCCCGCCAACCTCCTCCCACTCTACCCTAACCACCTCCCTCTAGCCCCCTCAGGGTCCTTACACCTTTCCCTCCCCCCCTCTCCTCTTCCTCTCTCTCATTTCCTTTTCCATCCGCCACTCCTCCCTCTCATCTCCGCACCCCTCCTTCCCTTTCGTCGTTTTTCCCTCTTTCCTAGGGAGAGGATGGAAGGCAGGGGAAGAGAGAAAGAGAGAGAAGAGTGAGAAAAAAGAGAAGAGGGAGGAAGAGGGAGAAAGAGGGAGGGAGGGAGGGAGGGAGGGAGGGAGGGAGGGAGGGTGAGAAGAGGGAGGGAGAGAAGAGAAAGAGAAAGAGAAAGAGAGAGAGGAGAGAGAGAGAGAGAGAAGAGAAAGAGAGAAAGAGAAAGAGAGAAAGAGAAAGAGAGAGAGAAAGAGAGAAAGAGAGAGAGAGAGAGAGAGAGAGAGAGAGAGAGAGAGAGAGAGAGAGAGAGAGAGAGAGAGAGAGAGAGAGAGAGAGAGAGAGAGAGAGAAAGAAAGAGAAAGAGAGAAAGAAAGAGAAAGAGAGAAAGAAAGAGAAAGAGAGAAAGAAAGAGAAAGAGAGAGAAAGAGAAAAAGAAAGAGTGAAAGATAGAAAAAGAAAGAGAGCAAGAGAAAGAGAAAGAGAGAGAGTGACTTCCTCCTCCCTCCTCCCTCCTCCCTCCTCCCCCCTCCCCCTTCACCTTCCTCCTTCCTTCCTTCCACACCCAGTCTCAAAACACTCGCAGTGCACGGCGCAGAGCGGCCTTCATTTGCATAAAATGCCAATAACTGCAGATAAGATGCTCCTCTCTCCCTATTCCTTTTACTCCTGCAGAAGTAGCGCACGTCTGCCTGTCCCTGCCCCACCCCTGCCCCACCCTTGCCCCACCCCCTTCCCCCTTATGCCTATCCTGAAAAGACAGGTGCACCTTTCTCTTTCCTCTTCTCCTTTCCTTCTTCTCCCCTCCTCTTTTTATTCTCTTCTACTCCTACACTTTTCTCCCCCCCCCTTCTCCCCCACCCCCTTCACCCCCCAAGGCTCTATCACTATCCCTAGGAGGATAGTAAGGAGAGGAAAAGATGGGGAGATCGGGCAGAGGTAGAGGGGGGTGGGGGAGAGTGGGAGAGGGAAGAGGGAGAGGGAAGAGGGAGAGGGAAGAGGGAGAGGGAAGAGAGAGAGAGAAAGAGAAAGAGAAAGAGAGAGAGAGAGAGAGAGAGGGAAAAGAGAAAGAGAGAGAGAAAGATAAAGAGAGAAAGATAAAGAGAGAAAGATAAAGAGAGAGAGAACGAATCAACACAAGACTCACCCAAGTGTCGAACAAGGGAACCAGCAACAAACCAAGACTTACAGATAATATAAAACACACACAAAAAAAGAAGGAAAATAGACCAACGATGAGAGGGAAGAGGGAAGGAAAGGAGTAAGGGGAAGGAAGGGGACAGGGGCTTATGAGTGATGGCGTCCCCTCACCCATTCCTCATTTCTCCCCCCTTCCATCTTTCCTCGGTGAACATCACGTTCTCTCTCTCTCTCTCCCCTAGTTTATCAACATCCCTCACCCGGGGAAGAGACAATGAAGCAAGGACGGGGTGCAACATCTGCAACATCTGCCACATCATACCTCAACATAGCATCGACGTGCAACAGAATATATCATTCCCCGCTGAACGTATTGCACCCTGCACAAATCCTGTATTTTTTTTTTTTTTTTTTTTAATGGAGAGAGAGGGAATACGATACAATAAAAGACAGATGGATAAACAAACGTCAATTTTCAGAAATAAATGAATAAATAAACGGCGAATCTTCTTTTTAAATCAAAGATAAAAACTGAACGAATAAAACATTTAGGTCAGATCGTAAAAAGTAAATTCTCTTCAAAGGGTGAAATCCAAACGTATGTTAAGTATATTAAGAGTAATTTAAATAGAGTGTTGTTGTCTCTATCTTTCTCTTGGTTAGAGACAAAACTCACGTATACAATACTGTGTATTACGTCTCCTCTCCCACACTCACAACCCTATACAGCACGTACACAAAATTACGGAAAAAAAAACACTCACACTAATACAAATATATATGTATAAACATCTGACATCAAAACACCTATATCCACCCCCCCCCCACCCCACCTCCCTACTACAGGAATATCACACTTACATAAAAAAACAAACAAAAAAAAAACACATACAACCTTACAAACACACTCACACAAAAATGTACAACTATTTCCATAGACAAGTACACTGATGAATATTAATTCCCAACCAAAGCGAAAATTATTCGCATATACTCAAAATTCTCTCGCCCCAACTGATGTATATATCTACATAATCACGGACACTGAGGGGAAAATGGTCAGGAAAGCACGTAGCGGTGCAGGCATACACGCACTCTGAGCATTTACCAGTAGGAGCCCCAAACGCACTCAGGGCACGTGCCGGGATGGCCGTAAACGCACATGAGGCACGTGCCGGGATGGCCGTAAACGCACATAGGGCACGTGCCGGTATGGTCATAAACGTACACATGGCACATGCTGGGAAGGCCGTAAACGCACATGAGGCACGTGCCCGCATGGCCATAAACGTACACATGGCACATGCTGGGATGGCCATAAACGCACATGAGGCACGTGCCGGGATGGCCGTAAACGTACACAATGCACGTGCCGGTATGGCCGTAAACGCACACAAGGCACGTGCCGGTATGGCCATAAACGTACACAATGCATGTGTCGGCATGGCCATAAACGTACACAATGCACGTACTCGCTATTCACTCGTAGTCACACTCTCGCCCATATGATGCAAGGTATGATACTCCCGCACGCATGAACTCGTGTATCTCCCCACACGAAGATACAGACAGACAGACAGACAGACACACAGACACACAGACATGCACACACCCATGCACACCTCCAAACTCCACATTGCAACACTAACCAACCATCTACTCCACGCCGCCCCTTATATCTAGCGCTCTCCATTACCCCATCATTCCACAACCACCTATTCTTACTCCTACTCCTCCTCCTCCTCTACTTTCGCCTCCACTTTCCCCTCTCCACTCTCTGCCTCCACTTCCAAATCCGAATCCACTTTCACCTCCACTTCTGAGGCGCCTCCACCGCAACACGAAAAAAAATCGCCTGGAACTTGACAGAAGAAAAAAGAAAAGAAAAAAGAAAAAAAAAGAAAAAAAAAAGAAAGAGAAAGAAAAAGGAAAAGAGAAAGAAAAAGAAGACGAAGAAGAAGAAGACGAAGAAGAAGAAGACGAAGAAGAAGAAGACGAAGAAGAAGAAGAAAGAAGAAAAAGAAGAAGGAAAAAAACACACCAACAATCAGCGAACGGAGTAGCAACGCAAGCAAGCGCGGAACATCACCGTGCTTGCTTGCGGCTGATAAGATTACGACTCGAGAAGAACTTGGATGAAACGATTAACGCACTCGGCAAACAGACGTCGGCAAACAAAGACGGAGAATGAGGACAAGGGCGGGGAGGAGGAGGAGGAGGAGGAGGAGGAGGAGGAGGAGGAGGAGGAGGAGGAGGAGGAGGAGGAGGAGGGGGAGGAGGAGGAGCGGAAGGAGGAGCGGGTGGAGGAGGGGGAGGAGGAGGGGGAGGAAGAGGAGAAGGAGGAGGAGGAGGAGGGGGAGGGGGAGGAGGAGGACAAGGACGGGGAGGAGGAGGATGAGGAGGAGAGGGAGAATGAGGATAAGGACAGGGAGGAGGAGGAGGAGGAGAAGGAGGAGGAGAAGGAGGGGTGGGAGGAGGAGGAGGAGGAGGAGGAGGAGGAGGAGGAGGAGGAGGAGGAGGAGGAGGAGGAGGACAAGGACGGGGAGGAGGAGGAGGAGGAGGAGAGGGAGGAGGAGGAGAGAGGAGGAGGAGAGAGGAGGAGGGAACGGACATAGAGGAGGAGGGGGGAAGGAACATAGAGGAGAAGGAAGGGACATAGAGGAGGAGGAATAAGAAGAGGAAGAGAAAGAAGAGTAGTAAAGAGATAAAGAGAAGGAAGAAGGGATGAAAAGAAGTAAATAAAACAACAACAACAGCAACAAAGAAACAAAGAAAACAAAACGAGAAAAGAATAGCAAGAGACAGAATGCAAGAAAAGTGACCAAGACGGAGGTTTAAGATGGTGAGTCAAGGGTTTCGAGTGCCTGCGCGTTTGCTTGCGTGTGCTTGCGTGTGCGTGTCTGTGAAGGTGGAGGACATCTTCAGCAAATACAAGGGCAAGGACAAGTACAAGGGCAAGGGAGGGGGAGGGAGGGAAGGATGGAGGGGGAGGGGGAGGGATGGAGGGGGAGGGGGAGGGATGGAGGGAGGGAGGGAGGGAGGGAGGGAGGGAGGGAGGGAGAGAGAGAGAGAGAGAGAGAGAGCGAAAAAAAAGAAAAGAAGAAAATAAAAATAAAAAAAAACGAAGGAAGAACGAACAAAAAAAATAATACAAAATAAAAAAATAAAAACCGAAAACATCAAAGAGCAAACTCGAGAGAGAGAGAGAGAGAGAGAGAGAGCAGCAGCGACAAGGAGCGAGGCAGAGAGCGAGACAGCGGAGAGAAAGAATTCTCCCGAGACAGATTCCTCTTTCTGACGAAGCAGAAGGACCGGCGCTTCCGCTTTGCAAGTAAAGTCGGCATTTTCATTCATTATTGGATAGCCTGACAGGCCATTATTTCTCGAGACGGCAGAACAGTGCGCCACGACGGTCCATCACTCATCTCGTGCCCCATTCCCCCCCTTCTCTCCCTCCCTCCGATCTCCCCCCCCCCCTCCATCTTGGCTTTACTTCCCACTCTTACCTTGACCCCACCTCCTCTGGTCTGGTCTGGTCTCGTCTCGTCTATTACCTTGACCCCACCTCCTCTAGTCTCGTCTCGTCTCGTCTCGTTTCGTCTATTACCTTGACCCAACCTCCCCTCCCCTCGTCTCTTACCTTGACCCAACCTCCCCTCCCCTCGTCTCTTACCTTGACCCAACCTCCCCTCCCCTCGTCTCATACCTTGACCCAACCTCCCCTCGTCTCTTACCTTGACCCAACCTCCCCTCCCCTCGTCTCTTACCTTGACCCAACCTCCCCTCCCCTCGTCTCATACCTTGACCCAACCTCCCCTCGTCTCTTACCTTGACCCAACCTCCCCTCCCCTCGTCTCATACCTTGACCCAACCTCCCCTCATCTCGTCTCTTACCTTGACCCAACCTCCCCTCCCCTCGTCTCATACCTTGACCCAACCTCCCCTCGTCTCTTACCTTGACCCAACCTCCCCTCCCCTCGTCTCATACCTTGACCCAACCTCCCCTCCCCTCGTCTCTTACCTTGACCCAACCTCCCCTCCCCTCGTCTCATACCTTGACCCAACCTCCCCTCATCTCGTCTCTTACCTTGACCCAACCTCCCCTCCCCTCGTCTCATACCTTGACCCAACCTCCCCTCGTCTCGTCTCTTATCTTGACCCCACCTCCCCTCGTCTCGTCTCTTACCTTGACCCCACCTCCCCTCGTCTCGTCTCTTACCTTGACCCCACCTCCCCTCCCCTCGTCTCTTACCTTGACCCCACCTCCCCTCGTCTCGTCTCTTACCTTGACCCCACCTCCCCTCCCCTCGTCTCTTACCTTGACCCCACCTCCCCTCGTCTCGTCTCTTACCTTGACCCCACCTCCCCTCGTCTCGTCTCTTACCTTGACCCAACCTCCCCTCCCCTCGTCTCTTACCTTGACCCAACCTCCCCTCATCTCGTCTCGCCTCTTACCTTGACCCAACCTCCCCTCGTCTCGTCTCTTACCTTGACCCCACCTCTCTTCCCCTCCTTTTTTTTCTCCCCCCCCCTCCCTTTCCCCCATCTGAACCCCCTTGTACTTTCCCCTTCTTGAACATTTCTCAAAAGCACTTGCGTTACAGCACTCCAAAACCCATTAGAGGAAAAGGAGGGGGAGGAGGCGGGGTAGGAGGAGGAGGAGGAGGAGGAGGAGGAGGAAGAGGAGGAGAGGGAGGAGGAAGAGGAGGGGGAGGGGGAGGGGGAGGGGGAGGGGGAGGAGGAGGTGCAGGAGGAGGGGGAGGGGGAGGAGACGGGAGAGGAGGAAGAAGAGGGGGAGGGGGAGGAGGAGGGGGAGGGAGAGAGGTGGAGGAGGAGGAGGAGGAGGAGGAGGCGACAGAGAGAGAGAGGAGAATGCGACGAAGAAGGAAAAACTGCAAATGCATTCCTGAAAATTGAAAATTCCTTAAAAAAAAGAAAAAAAGAATGTAGCTGCACTTCAAAACCCGTTACAAAATTCATCATCATGGCATTTTTAAAACATGTTAAAGCATCCCAAAGCAAAAAAGAAGAAAAAAAACGCTGAAACAATCTAATTCCACGAAACTGGTCACATCATTTCAAAAGAAATAATTCCCCCAAGTCTTAACATCTTAACATCACAAATACATGTTACAGCATGTCGGAAAAAACAGGTTACAAAACCTCCTTACAACATCCAGGACAGGAGACCCAAGACCACTACAACTGCTGAAAAACACCTGAGAGCGTGTGCGAGAGAGAGAGAGAGAGAGAGAGAGAGAGAGAGAGAGAGAGAGAGAGAGAGAGAGAGAGAGAGAGAGAGAGAGAGAGAGAGAGAGAGAGAAATAGAGAGAGAGAGAGAACGAAAGAGAAAGAGAGAGAACGAAAGAAAGAAAGACAGAAAGAGAAATAAAGAAAGATAAAAAGAGAAAGAAAGATAAAAAGAGAAAGAAAGAAAGAAAGAAAGAAAGAAAGAAAGAGAGAGAAACAGAGACAGACAGATAGACACTGTCAAAACCCCGGCATGTGCGTTTATGGCAATACAACACAACCTAGATATGCCCCCTGAGTCAACCCCGATAAGATAAGTTATCGATACGTTATCATTAATCACTCGAATCCCGTGTGTGCTAACCATCATCAGCGGAGCCACAGTTTGCTTTAGGTGACGCCACGAGGCCCCCCCCCCCCACGCAAGGCCACACTCAACTTGGCGAATGATGGAGGTGGAGGGAGGGAGGAGGGAGGGAGGGAGAGGCGGGAGGGAGTGAGGGAGTGAGGGAGGTGGGAGGGGAGGGGATGGGAAGAGGGGGAGGAGAAGAGGAGGGGAGGGAGGTGGGGGGGAACAGGGAGGGGAGGGGGAGAGAGAGAGGAGGGGAAGAGTGAGGGAGGGAAGGGGAGGGAGGGAGGTGGGAGGGCAAGGGAGTGAGGGAGGGCAAGGGAGGAAGGAGGAGGGAGGAGAGAGGGAGGGGAAGGGAGAAAAAAGAAAAAGAAAAAGTCATGAAGGGACTCGAAAACACTAGTCTACAAATTAGACATGCAAGCAAAAAACGATCGCGAAAACACAAACAAATACACAAAAAACACAAACACAAACAAAAATAGGCAACGCATGCATCTGACATTTAAACCCTGAAACAACACCGCCCACACACCCCCACACCAGAGACCAGTTACCGGTATTACTCACACGCGGATCTCCCCCTCCCCCTCCCCCCACTACACACCACTACCCCCTCCCCCCCCAACTCCCATACAATCAGTGCTTCTCAAACACCCATTCTCACCTGTCCTTCCTCGTCCAAACCCTTCCCACCCTTTTTCCCCCCTCATACCCACCCACTGTACTCCCTCAACCCCCTCTGCCCATAATCCCTCTCTCTTTCACTCTACTCCCTCACCTCAGTCTCCCTCACCCTCCTCCCAACCATCTTCCCCCCCCCCTCCCACAGACACACACAAGCACACAAACAAACAAACATAACACTTTTCCCCTTCCCCCTCCCCCCTCCCCTCCCCCCATCTCCCGGCATCCACCACCCACCCACCCACCCACCCTCCCTCCTCCCCCCCACCCCCAACCAATCCCCAGTCACGTTGTCGGAGAGGTGAGTCAGCCGGGATGATGAGACATATGTCATTCTTCCTTCAAACATTTAGCAAAGAATTTCATGAATTACCAAAAAAGACCTGTTCGTGGATGAAACAAACGCAATAAAACGTAAACGGATAGATTACGTAATTGAGTAATGTGTACACGTGGATAAAATAACGGTATGAAAGAGGAGGATTATAAAAAAAAAGTGATGAAGCAAGGGAAAAAGGGAAAAAAACGAGTAATAAAGGAATGGAGACAAACGAGCATAAATAAAGTGCTTTAAGCCAGAGATAAATACATAACGATAACAAAATGTACAAACAGATAAATGAATAGAGATAAGAATAAAAAAAAAGATAAAGGATATACCACAGAGTAAAAAAATGTAAAAAAAAATAAAAAAAATTGATTACGTAAAAGAAGCTTCAAGGCTTTAACTAAACCCAGTCTTCTATTTTTCTTTTCCTCTTTCTTCAAATACACGACTGTACTTTAATCCCATAAACACTAAAAAGAAAAAGTGATGATCAGCACATATTCACCACCCGGCTCCCCTCCCCCCCACATCCCCACACCCCACGCCCCCCAAGAAAAAACAAAAATAAATGAATAAAAAAAAATAAAAAATAAAGATGAACAAAAATAAATCCCAAATCTGAAAATGCTGGGTTATCACGGGACCATTTGCCATAATAGGCAGAGCGCGAGAGGCCAAATGAACCGAAATATTTTGATCACTTCAAAAAAAAAAAGAGAGAGAGGAAAAAAAGGAAGTAAAATCTATACACATTTTGAAAAATAGACTGGGGAAAAAAGTGGAACTAATCTGCAAACACGCCCTATATCCAGGAGTACAGAGGTGGGGGGGGGGAGTGGAGGATGGAGGAAGGAGGTGGAGGAGAAAGGAGAAGGAAGAGAAGGAGAGAGGAGGAGGAATAAGAGGAGAAAGGAGGAGGAATATGAGGAGAAAGGAGAGGAGGTGGTAAAGGAAGAGGAGAAGGAAGAGGATGAGGAGATAGGAGAGGAAGAGGAAGAAGAGGAGGAGGAGAGGAAGAGGAAGAAGAAGAGGAGGAGAGGGAGGAGAAGGAAAAGCGAGAGGAGGAGAAGGGAAAGAGGGAGGAGGAGAAGGGAAAGAGGGAGGAGGAGAAGGGAGAGTGGGAGGAGAAGAAGGGAAAGTGGGAGGAGGAGAAGGAAGAGAGGGAAAGGGAGAAGGAGAAGAACGGAAAGAGGGAGAGGGAGCAGGAGAAGAAGGGAAATAAGGAGGGAGAGAGGGATAAGAAGAGGAGGAGGAAGGAGAAGGAGAAGGAGCAAGGAGGAGGAGGAAGCGGGGGAAAGGGTGGACAGCCAGGCATTAAATTGTCACACCATAAGGACCAAAATCCCAGGCGAGAACAAGGGAAGACTCGCCTTTACGAACCGACCCCGCAAAGTTGGGACGGGCGGCTCTCTCTCTCTATTTCACGCAAAGGTGGGTGTGCAGGAGGAGGGATAATTTGCCCAGTCACTCCCCGACTAGAGTTGGCCCTCTCAATCTCTCTCTCTCTCTCTCATTCTCTCTCATTCTCTCTCATTCTCTCTCATTCTCTCTCTCTCTCTCTCTCTCTCTCTCTCTCTCTCTCTCTCTCTCTCTCTCTCTCTCTCTCTCTCTCTCTCTCTCTCTCTCTCTCTCTCTCTCTCTCTATCTCTCTCTCTATCTCTCTCTCTATCTCTCTCTCTATCTCTCTCTCTATCTCTCTCTCTATCTCTCTCTCTATCTCTCTCTCTCTCATTCTCTCTCTCTCTCATTATCAATCTCTCATTCTCTCAATCTCTCGCTCTCGCTCTCTCTCAATCTCGCTCTCTCTCATTCTCTCTTTCTCACACCCTTCCCCCCCTCCCCTCTCTCTATCATGTCCGGATCATCTCCCTTTCCCTCTCCCTTCCCCCTTTTTTATTTTCTTTTCCCTCATTTACTCACTCTCTCTCTCTTCATCCTTTTATCTATCACCTCGTTCACTCTGGCACTACCCATGCGAAGGACAAAGAGGCTGGCACCCAGGCACACCCATCCACTCTTCAGATCACACTGGCACTGTGTCATTTCCTCACGACTCCCTGCTACTCTCCCTCTCTTTCCTTATTTCTATATATTATTTTTTTTTGTCTCTCTCTTTTCTGGTTTATCCTGAATTTTCTTTTGTTTTCCTTTCTTACATTTCTTTCCCTTGTATACCTTTATTACCAAAGTTTTTTTTTTCTCAATTACCCTGCCTCACTATCTTCTCTCCCTCTTTCGGTCATTCTCTTCTCTCCCTCATTTCCCGATTTTCTCCCTAATTTCGACCTTTCCTGCTTTCTCCACCTCCTTCCTTTCTCCCTTGCCGTTTCCCCATTTTCCTTCTCCTCCTCCTGTTTCTCTTTTTCTTCACCTCCACCTCCACTTCCACCTCCACCTCCACCTCCAGTCCCACCTTCATCTCCATCCCCACCCCCACCTCTACTCCCACCCCCACTCCC